>NC_060060.1:53929318-54278567 GCF_020283565.1 Trifolium pratense
AGAATTAGGATCCATGATTGAATGTGTATATGTTTGATTGAAAGAGGATGTACTTATTTATAGCATAGAAGAGTTGGAGTGAGTGACAAAAACAAGGGTACGGTTAAGGAAAAAAAATTCTACAAGAAATCTTGTATACGTAATTGAGACTTTTTTTTTGTGGTACATTGCATAATTGAGACTTTATCTACCGTGCATAAGTGAAATAATTATAGTTTGAATTAATAAATTTAAGAATTAATTGCAATTTTAGTCCTTATCTTTATTTTAGGTTTTAAGTTGGTCCCTTATCTTTTCTGCAGGTTTCAAGTTGGTCTCTCCCGTCAAATTTTTCACTATTACCGTTAAATTTGGACATATGTCATCTTTCTAAGTGCGGTTTCGGTTTGCCACGTGTCCAAATTTAACAGCAACAGTGAAAAAATTGACGGGAGAGACCAACGTGAAACCTACAGAAAAGATAAGGGACCAACTTTAAACTTTTAAAAGATAAAGGACCAAATTAAAACCTAAAATAAAGATAAGGTACCACAAATGCAATTAAACCTAAATTTAATAATCGAATCAAATAAAATGTGATGTGATGTGATATATATATATATATATATATATATATATATATATATATATATTGATCTAATGATAAAATTTTATTTATCTAACTGTTAAAACAAATTGGAGCATGATAAAAACTTCGTCTCACTTGTGTCCCTAGACTTCATCTATAACTAACACAAAAGTTCTATAATTGAGTTTTTTTTTTTTCCTTAAAAAAGAAACTTTTAAAAAATGAGAACCTATATAATAAAAATCTATGCCCTGCCAACATAGTGTGACATAAATGATAGATACTTGGGTCCATTAATCATTTGGTCCTGAGTTCGATCCCCGGCCGGTACATATGAAAAAATATTTGTTGGGAGAGGTCAACCCCTTAAATAGATCTCAGTTACCTCGAGAGGATTAGTCTTTGCAGTTACGCGTGGAGTATAGCTTTGATTTTAAAAAAAAAATAATCTACGCCCTACAGATCAAACACAAGGCCCAAAAAAAAAAAAGGTCAAGGGAGTGTGAATTACTTCAATAAATTTTAAGTCATTGAAGAAATTAACCTTTTTTTCTTTGAAAATTTTATTATTTTAGAATATAAATTTAATATATAAGAGTTTTTTTAATCGAGTTTAGTAATTTATCCGATATTTGTATTTTATTTTAATTTGTATGGTTTCATAATTTATAAAAATATTTAACATTATATGTTAAAGATACAAGTAAAAAAATAATGAAAATATTTTAATTAGAAGTTTGATTATATTAAATTGAAATTTTATTAAAAGAGGGAAATGTAGGTTATAATATAAGGGGGGATGCATCTTGACTACTTGAAATGTAATGTTGACGCTAGTTTCTATAATGTAGCTGGAGTAACGGGAGGAGGTTGTGTTTACGTGACCAGCGGTCGATTTATTCTTGTAGGAACCAATTTAATCAATGGAAGGCTCAACACATTGAAGGGAGAAACAATGGCTCTTAAGAAAGCAATTTGTGAAAGTTAAGCAATTTGTGAAAGTGGTGCAAAGAGGTTTATCTCATGTTGTTTTTGAGAGCGATTCCAAAATTGTTTGTTGATGCAATCACTTCTAGACAATTAGGAGCATCTAAATTTAGTGTGGTAATTTCATATATTAATTCCTTATTATTGTTATTTTCAAACTTTGAGGTCAAGTTTGTCAAGCGATAACTGAATATGGTGGTTCATTCTTTAGCAAGGACGACCTATTCTATGCCTATAATTGTTGTATCTTTGAATCTGTTCCTCATTGTATTTATAACTATTTGATTAATGAATTGAATTAAATTTGTTTTTGTAAAAAAAATAAAATATAAGGGGTAGATGAATATTCACCGTGATCTAATAAATGTCACTACATCTATGTCTGATGTGCACTTTTCATAATATCAACAATACCCTTGATGATTTTTTAATAGCAACAAAAATTTATTATTAACAAACTTACCATAACATAAGAAACATTTTTTTTATTTTAGCAGCAAAAACTTTTATTAACAAACTCAACGTAATATGAGACACATCTTTTTTTTTTTAACATAAGTTAGACACAAACGGTTCCGCACCTGCCTAGTCCGGCAGTGTATTATAAAAAACATCTAAAACTGAAACTATATAGACTGGAATTCAAACAAAAATGTAAACTTTTTTTACGGGACAAAAATTTAAACTTGGGGACCAAAAATATGACTGAATTTGAGCTGGGTTACCAGCAGGATAGGATAAGAAAAAAAAAAAATTACTGATTTATTTTATAAAATATATTTTAAAATACATAAAATAAAATTAATAAAATATAAATAATAAAATAATTAATTTTTAAATATATATGTGATTTTCTCACAGGGATAATTTTGTAATTTATATATTCTAAAAAATGAAAATTTTACTAAAATTACAATATTTTAAAGTAAAATGATTATTAAAAAATTGACAAATAGGGATATTAATTTAAATTTTATAAAAAATTAAATATAATTCTTTTGCGATAGTAGTTTTATTATTTACGTATGAGATATATTATATATTTATTTGGCTTATCTAACATGTATATATTATTGAGTTATTTATTTGATCATGATTCATATAAAAAATTAAACTTGATTATTTTCTCATGATTTTTATTTTAAATTATATAAAGTTATTTGATTACTTATTTATATTTTTTATTTATAAAATTCAAAGTATTACAAAATAATTTTTAAAAAATAATAATTGTTTTACAAGAGTAATTTTGTCAATTAAATATGTTATATATCTTATCATATTATTATGAGCAAGTATGTATTAAAAATAAAATATAATAGTTATCATATTTGTTATCCTGTGTGCACCAAACATAGGATATGATAACTGAGTATAATTGTTATCCTGCTGTTATCCTATCTTATCCTTATCCTGTTTTATATCCTATCATGTTACTATGCTATCCTGCGCACCAAACAGACCCTAAGAGTACCGAAACTTTTTTGTTTTTGAAAATAAGGGACCAGTCTAATGTGCTCTAATTCTATATTGCTACCAAATTGTTTGCCATGTGCGGCAAATTATCAATTTTAATTTGTCATGTGATAAATGATAATTAACACATATGTAAGTTTCATATTTTCTTTTTGTCGGTTTTTTCAATATTATCTTTTACTACCTCCGTCCCTACTTATAAGATGCTGTTTGACAAAAATACATTATATATTCATTTACTTTGTTTTGACCGTATTTTTTTAATAATATATAAATGTAAATATTAGCATATAAGATCTTGTTCAATTTGTTTTGAAGAGTATTTTCAAAATATTAAATTTTTATAATTTTTACTAATATACGTACAGTGGTCAAACGATGTCTTATAATTAGGGACGGAAGTATTAATAATTTAGGGATATTTATCCAACAACCATTAGTTAGTCGTGAGTAATATCATATGTATAAATCTACTTATATGATTTGTTTCGTTAGTTGTTTGGTAAATACTCCAAAATAGTATACTAGTTTATTGAGGAAAAAAAATCTCCGCCGCCAAACTTTTTTTTTAACATTCTCTTCTTTCTTTTGTTGTTGTACATCTTCCTTTCAAAATCCTTCACGATATAAACTAGGATGGTGATGGTGCAACAAGGTCCTTCTCTATGCCATTTCACTCTGTTGGGGTTGCTATACTCCTCTCCGTCGTCAATCTCCACCATGCCAGCATAGTTGAAGTAGTTTTCAAATATATGGTGATGCAGTTTTAGTTGGTGTTGATTGGTTGTCGACTGAGTGTCGAGTATGGCTCGTTGTTACACTGTCCGGTAGTTTGTTCCGCCATCGTGGAATGCTCTATTTGGTTGTTGTGGTATCTGATTGGGTTTCTCGTCATGTGACTATTTGATAATTTTCCAGATTTGTTGAAATATACAGATATCGAGATTTTGAGTTTGTTGTCGGTGCTGTTTAATATATGTATTATCATTGATTCGCACCATTTTTATTATCCTCTCGTCATTCTTTGGATTGACACTGAATTGTTTGACTTGAAAGAGTCATTACTTGTTGATGTTGCATGGAGTTATTAGTTCATAGACTTGTTCCGTATTTACGTTACGGTAGGTTCATTCATCAGTTATTGTACATCTGATTAATGTTGGGCTTAACCAGAGGTTGAACAATTGTTGCTCAAATGTCCCAACAGAAATCTATGACATAACGTGAGTTATTATCAAACTTAAAGTTGAAAAAATTATCCTTTATTATTGTTACTTTGGTAGGATATGATGAGATTATTAAATCTCGATTAAATAGGATACGATGAGATTTATTATTTTATTTTAATATGATGGTATTTTTAGTTAAAAAGAAAAGATATGATGAAATTTATTAATCCAATAATAAAAGTATGTTTGTGCATGACATATATAAATTATTTTCACTACAAGAAAAACATGTATTTTTGGCGATCAAAAACCCTCTAAAAATATCAAATTCGCCACAAAATGTATATTTATTGGCAACCAACAAACGCCCATAAAATGGTTGTAAATTTAGTGGCGGTCAAAATTGCCACAAATGAGAAGGACGAAATTTACTGGCGCCTGATCCGCCACAGAATTTAGTGACGTAATTTAGTGACAAGAGAGAGTATATGTTTAAGAGAGGAGGAAGGTCACCGTTGCATTTCTAGCGTGTTACTTTTTCTTTTTTCTTTTTTTAATTTCTAAACATTTTGTAGTGGCGGCCGCCACTAAATTTTGGGCGTTTTTTTTTTTTTGAATTCCTAAACATTTTGCGACGACCAAGGCCGCCACTAAATTATGGTTGCTGCTGTTTTTTTTTTGTTGTTGTTGAATTCCTATACATTTAGAGGCCACTAAATTCTGGCCGGGCTAGTTTTTTTTTTTTTTAAATGCCTAAACATTTTGTGGCGGTCAAGGCTGCCACTAAATTTTGGGCGAGTTACCAGCGGCTTTAGCCGCAACTAAGTTATATGTCCGTTCTAAAAGTTATTATTATTTTTTTTTGATAATTACAATTTTATTATAAGGAGTACAAAAGGGTACTCAAACCCTTACAACAAAGAGCACCAAATTAAGTGCTCATAATACAAGACATATGATTTAAACACCAAAAAGGAATACAAGTCTTACGCCCATACCGACTAGTGAACCACAACCAAGAATGAAGTTTAATTGTCTCCAATAATGACGAAACATCCGGAATATTGCCCTTAAAAATTACTTTATTGCGAAGATTCCAAATATTCCAAGTGGTTGCCAACCATACCAAGTACCGGACACGACCATTGTCTTTCATTTTGAACAAATCACCAAATAAAAGAAAATGATCTCTACCTTCAACTCCGGTTTGTAACGATGTCCCTAACCAAGATAAAACTTTTTCCATACTCCCTTACTAAAAGGACATGAAAAGAAAAGATGATTTTCGTCCTCAGCTTGTTGAAAACAAAAGACGCATGATAATTCATGATGATTAGTCAAAATACCACGATGATGAAGAGTTGTTCTAGTTGGTAATCTATTTAATAATAACCTCCAACCGAAAACATTTACTTTCGAAGGAACATTCGACTTCCAAAGGCGCTGAATGGCCTCGAGCACAAGAGCATCTTGAAGTTGTATCTGCCGCAGGTCTAATAAATACGTGTAACAGGATTTAACCGTGAACAATCCATTCAAAAAAAAATCATATATGCTTGTAGTACTCGTATGTGTATTAACCCTTTAATTTTTTTAAAAAATTGGTGTTGATAATTCAAAATTCGACAATAAAATCTGAATAAGAGTTGTTTTCATCAGAATTTGAACTAGAATTCTCGTGAATCATTGTTCTAAACTAAAAGAACAATTATTTGGTTATTTTCTTTGTATATATTAGACAAATTATGGCTATATACAACAACAATTATTTGGTTAATTTATTTGTATATATCAGGGCAGACCCAGCTATAAATTATTAGTGTGGCTAAAAAATGTAGACACTATTGAAAAAAATTATTCATTCTGAAAATTCAGTTAAACAACAAACAATATATGAGGTTACTACTAATACAACATGTATATTCAAAAACCAGAACAACAATAATACAAAAAACTTCTATTCAAAAAAAGAAATCAACAAACTATATCTAAAAAACCATAAAATTTCTATTCGAAAAAAAAGACTATAACTTATCAAATATCTGTTAAATCATGCATATCGCTATTGTTTGATGTTTCACAAGATCATACCTTTGACAAAAATATATAGAACCTAAAATTATACTACCTTATAGTTTATTTTGATAAATTAATATAATTTTACCCGTATTATCTTATTTGAAAAAAGTAAATATCACTGAAACATATATTTTTATGTTATTCCATATTTATATGCTAGTTCAATTGCTAATAATTTTACCCAATATTACAAATTCAATTAATTATCCACTATTTTTTTACAAATAAAGTCAAAGTTGAATATTATAAAATTAAACTATACAACTTAAATTAATATTCTATGTATAACAAAAGAGTTAAAATCACCAATAATATAGACTATGAATTAATATTTGTACTAAAACTTAAACTAATATATGTATGGAGAGACTTACGATCATTAATAATAAACTCTAAACTAATATTTACATTAACATTTGTACAAATATGTATATAAAATGTCTAAAAAGCATTTATAAAATATTTTTATTTTTGAAAAAAAGAAATTTAGGCTGAGTTGGTGTGGCTATAGCAAGTCGTCCCTGGTATATATTAGACAAAGTAAACATGATTGATATATGCAAGACAGTGTAAATGGAAAGAACAAAACTGTAAGAATTGCCACTTATACTCTTGTGGTCTCCCCCTTCCAGAAAACTACGCCGTGCACGTTTGTCTTTTTAATTACATGGCACTCTTTCATTTGTTTGTTCTTTTGTGTCACTTTATTTTTTAATTTTAATCATGTTCTTGTACGTGTCACTCTTTTATCTTTCAAATTCATTATACCTAATCACCAATCAGCTTCTATAGTGATGATGTCCATCCTCCCAACCAAATATCTTTGTTTTGTTTTCACTTTTCACTACCAACTAAGTAAATATTTACTAGCTACTATTTACTCTATTTTTACATTAGTTTTTAATATAAGAAATCCTATTGATAGAGGTAATAATTCAATCTTGTAAAATTTTAAGACTGCAGGAAGGAGCTCTCGATAATCTGGAGTTTAAGACTGCTATTTTACAAAATTTTACAAGATTGAATTATTACCCCCTAATAATTCAATCTTGTAAAATTTTTTGGTTTTAATTCTCTGCAAGTTTTTAGAGGAAGGAGCTCTCGATAATCTAGAGTTTAAGACTGCGGGAGTGTTTGTTTCATGGATTCTAAATCTCTTCCCAGAAAAATTATTTCTTGGAATATGATGGCAGGAATTTTATTCCCAGGAATTAATAAAAAAATGTGTTTGGATAGTATTTTAAATTCCCAGGAGCATTTCATTTTTAATTTAATAAATAATTAATATATTTTTTTCTAAGTAAAAGCTATATGAGATAAAACGTGCATGAGTAGTGGAAGGACGTGCAGTTACAAATAAAACTGATGGGAATGAAAGATTCCCAAGCTAATAAGGGGGGAATTAAGTTCCTGGAAACATAGGAATAAAATGTTCCCAGTAATAATAATTTCCAAGGAATAAATATTTATTTCCTTAAAACAAACATCGGTACTTTTTATTTCCATCTTAGGTTCCCATGAATAAGTTTTTAATCTCCGAAACAAACACCCCCTGCAAGATAAATATAAAGTCTGATAAAAAATTGTTCTTACCAAAAATTGAACTCAGGTTCTCCCGAACGATTCGCCATAGAGCAAACTTATTAAACACTTGAACTTAACATGGATAGGGGTGTGCAAAAAATTTGGTTATCCTTAACCAAATTACTAACCAATCCATATCCAATTTTAGTTTGCAAAATCCATTTAAAAAAAAAACCACACCACTCCAATAAAAAAACACCAATTATAAACCATAACCACATTTTATAATTTGGTTTGGAATTGGTTTGAAAATTTAGGCCCAATAGCTAATTCAGGCCCAATCTTCAATTTTTTAAAATTCTTTATTATATAATAAAATAATTAATTAAAAGAGGGTGGAGGACCGGTGGTCAACCGGTGGTCAACGCCGGACCACCGGCGGCCTGTGCGGCGGCGCTCCGGCAGGGACGGCGGTTTCCGGCGGACCTCCGGCGACTTTCACGGCAGCCGGCAGTGGTGCTCCGGTTGCCGACGGTGGTGCTCCGGCGGCCGGCCACCACCAACCACCCATACTATTTTAATATTATTTTATTTTAAAAATCAGATTTTTAATAATTATTTTAAAAAAATCAGTTTTTAATGTTTTTAATTTTTAAAAATAATTAAAAAATTCAGTTTTTTTTTTAAATAATTAAAAAATCGGTTTTTTATGTTTTTAGTTTTTCAAAAATTTAGTATTTTAATTTTTTTCCTATTTATTAGTTTTTTTTTGTATTTAAAAATCAGATTTTTTAATTTTAAAAATTACTCTTTTTTTAAATAATAAAAAATATTCTTAAAATAATATAAAAAATAAGTTTTCGGCTAAGTAAAAAATAATTTGGGTTTAAAAAACCTATTTAAAATTGGATCATGTGAATAACTTAAATTTTATTACAAACCGGTTATAAATTGGTTCGATCCGGTTAATAACCAAATCCAAATTAGTTTTAAAAAATAACCGGTTTGTTATTGAAATGGTTTTGGTTTAGAACCAAAACCATCAATTAGGTGTGGTGTGGTTTCCAAACCATGCACACCCTTAAACATGGATAATCTATATGATATAAACTTTCAATCAAACGGTGGATTTTGCAAAATTTGTTTTCGTTAAAGCGTTATTGAGCGATGTAACATCACTCAAATGTTACACCAGTGTAATTTGATCTCTCCCCATATATATATATATATAAAATAATTCCCCTTTTCAATTCTTAAAATTGATTCATACAAGAGTTAAAGTTTTTTTTACTACGTATATGATGAAAATGTGCTTATAACATTTCATTAATTTTTGTCAAAAAAAATCATTAATTATTAAAACAAGTTCAATACAATTTGGTATATCAATCAAAATTTAAAAATTAACTAACAATGTGGCCATCTTAGCAAGCTTATGGATAAACTTTACACTTGAGTTTCTATAATAGTTAGTCCACATTGTTATTAATTTCAAATGTTTTTAATGATCTAAGACTATAACTTAGTGGTAACATACAAAATATTTACCTAAAATTAATCAAGACACATTAGGTTCAAGTCTGACCAACTTGGTTAAACTTTTTATCTTGTGTGGTTGAACTCTGGATTATTAGAACCTTTTTTCCTAAGAACCAGATGATTAATCTTAATACAAAAAAAAATTACCTTTGCACCGACTGTGTATGAAAATTAAATCCATACTTTATTACAAACTTAGAAATATTAGGATTTTTTATACCAAAAAAGAAAGAAATACCTCTAGATTGTCTATATATTAATGGCTTTGGCTAATATGAATATGTGCATCATGTCTTTCATGATGCACAAGTTAACAATATCGTTATAACGAATATGAATTTTATAAAATTTACCGTTGGATTGAAATTTTTTATGATATAGATTATCGATGTCAAATTTTAACGAAATTGAAAATCATATGATATGTCATTGAGATCCATAAAAAATAACGATATTTAATAAAAACTCATAAACCGTTAATCTTGATGGGTGTCAATGACATATCATATGATTTTAAATTTCTTTAAAATTTGACATGGATGATCTATATGATATAAACTATCAATATAACGGTGAATTTTGTAAAATTCGTATTCGTTATAATGATATCATTAACTTGTGTACCATGAAAGACATGAAGCACTTGTGCATGTTAAAATCGGCCTATATTAATATGATAATCAACTTCGCATGACCTGTGCATTTGCACAAGTATTTTGATAGTTCAAATGTCAAAATTCATGCATCAATCCATCTTCGAGGGTATTGATCCCAACCGAGTAGCATTAACATAATCTTGGGGTATGTGATTAGATGCACCAGGAATTACTAAACCCACAAGTCGAAAAATTCTTAAAAGCCATCCCTCTTGATACTCAGATCCATATCTTGAAACCATAAAAAAGCTCCTTATGAGCTCACAAAAAGCATTCAATGACATCGGAATTATCTCTGACAAAGAGAAGTAGTTTTTGTTTGGTTCCTCTTGCATTTTCTGTAAATGTCGCATACAAAAAAGTTATTACTATATACTCTCTAAAAAGAATTATATGTGTGGGTGAAAAAAATTATATACTCTACTAAATACACAGTTCCTTTTTAACAGTCTTTTTGGAATAGTAACATCAAATTAGCGAAGTGTGTTTCTGCACACATTTTCTTTTTTCAATAAATTTAATACGTTATGTACAAAAAAAAACTTAATATGTTATATACCAATTTTTTTTTTTAAAAGAAACAAACTTTAATTTTCCAAATATGTAGCATTAATTAGTTTTATTGAAAAAGATAATGGTATAATTGACAAATCTACCCTTAAAATACCAAAACGACAATTAATTAGAAACGTTAAATCTGCAGTCAAAAGACATCTAAAAAGAAACGGAGGAAATAGACATTTACAAAGGAATGAAGGAAGTAGTTATGACGTACCTTGCAATTATAGTTTCTGTCATAATAAAGACATGTCCCAAAGTGCCTAAACAAGATATCTTTGTAATCAGGGGGCAACCTAGGAACAATATCATAGCTGTAAACTATCCTGTAAAACATAACACCATTTTCTTTTAAATTCTTCTCCATGTACTTAGAAAATATATCACCTCCAACTCTTGGTTGACCAAATGTGTACACTCCTTCAAGCCTCTCTAAAAGAAATGTTTCCTCATGCAATATCAATATTGCAGGAAATAGAATAGCAAGAGCTCCACCTAAACTGTGACCGGTCACAATAAATTTTGCTTTATCATTTCCATCTAAATGCTTCTTTAGTAAATCTCTAATGAAGTAGTACGCTTCAGGTGCATGGCCATGATTATTTTTGTCAATTTCTTTAGGCCATCCCATATTACTTTTTTGTAAACCTAAAGCTTTCATGAAACCGGCATGAGTTTTTCCAAGACTAGGAAGCTCCAACCATGAGATATCAAAATCACAAGACCATTGATCAGCATCAAAGAATTCAGTTCCTCTAAAAGTCACTATGTAAGTGTCGTGATTGTCACTTTTATTTAGGAGTACATAAGCTTGAGTTGTAGCTTCTCCTTCAAAATCTGTGAAGTTTCAGAAAACAAATAATAATCAACCTTATTGCTAGTATTTTAATCTAGGATGACGGTCGATAGAGTTCGAGTATGTTGGGTAGGGCTGAGTCAATAATTTTTAAAGTGAAAAATTTTAAAATAAAATAATAATACACTGACTATTACTAAAAATATAATTAAAAAACAAAATAGTGAGAGATTTGAACCCGAGTCAATGAAGATATATATCTTCATCCTAAACAACCGAGCTAGAGAAAAGTATTTAAAGCTCTTGAAGTTTTGAATTATGAAAGTTTTAAACTAAAGAATTTAACTTATTCAAAACTATAAACGTCCAAAACATATTTTAAATGATTATATTATTTTTTTGGTTACATGAGGTAAAGAAAAAGAAAAACAAAAACAAAAAAAGGATTGTGTCCTTACAAAAGACACATCAAGAACATCAACTAATCAACTAATAAAGCTAATAACAAATGTGCGACCAGCTTGATTAGATATTTAGGTTTGTAATCTAAATATTTTTAGGTAAATGATTATTTACCCCTGCAAAATAAACAAATTTTCATTTACCCTCTTACGTAATTTTTTTTTTCTTCTGTTTACCATCTACAAAAAATAGATTCCCTCATTTTGCCCCGTGTGTGTACAACAGGACATGTGATTGTGAAAATCTGCTGACGTGGCTTGTACACGTGAAAAAAATAATTTATATATTTTTTTTATTTTCCATTTCAGATAATATTTTCTTTAAAAAAAAATTCTTGCAAAATAAAAAAACGAATTTTTTCCCAAAATTTAAAAAAAAATGCTACAAATAAAAATAAAATTCTTACAAAATTTTTTTTAAAATTTCCTACAAATATTTTTTTCGCAAAATAATTTTTTTTTCTTCTTATTTTGCTCCCAAAATAAAGATTTATTTTCAAATCTTTTTAAATTAAAAAAATAAACAGAATCATTATTTTTTTAAAAACAAAACTTTATTTTTTTGTTGCATAATTTAGTGTTGCGGATATAGTGCAACCTAAGGTTGTTGCATAATTTAATATCACATAAGAATTGAAGCCTCAAATGTAAAACTTTTTTTTTTCTATTTTTTTTTAATTCAAAGAGATTAACAAAAAAAATAAAGTTTTGTTTTAAAAAAAAAATAAAGATTATGTTTTTTTTAATTAAAAAAAATTTGAAAATAAACTTTATTTGGAGTAAATGTTAGTATTTTGGGAGTAAAGTTTCTAGGAAACAAAATTGTAGGAAATTTTTTTTAAAATTTTGTAGGAATGTTTTTGTTATTTGTAGGAATTTTTTATTTTGGAAATAATTTTTTTTTTTTTAGGAATTTTTTTTTTAAAATTTTTTTATCTGACGTGGAATTTAAAAAATAAATATTTTTTTTCACGAGTACAAGTCATGTCAGCTGATTTGCACAATCACATGCCATGTTGTACACATGGGGGGCAAAATGATGGAATCTATTTTTTGCAGGGATGTAAACAGAAAAAAATCTGGATAAGGAGGTAAACGAAAATTTGCTTATTTTGCAGGGATAAATGATTATTTACCCCATCTTTTATTAAAATGGTGCGATAGTTTAGTAATATTATATTTTTAGAGAGAGAGTACTTTTTATGGTTAATTATACCTGTAATTATAGTACTCGTAATAACGGTTTTCACCCTATATGTTATACTTACTTTTTATGGATACCCGATAAATATGTATCCATTGCATCCTTATTATTATTATTTTTTTAGTACATGGATAAAATGAAAAACTATGGTAAATTTACACATACAAAAAGAGGACTGAAGTTTAAATCGCAATCATAACGTTTTGACCTAACAATTTTGATATTTCTAGTCATTATCACCCTTATTTTAATGGAAAAACATGAGAGTAAGCTTTATTTTTGCACTTACCATTCCAGTAATCGCCGCTTGCCACAACTTCCATCTATGCAAGAGTTCAAAATTAACATTAGTAAAGAATAAATTATTTCAAATCTTAATTACTACGCACACCACATCACATTGTTAAGAAGTTCCAAATCTTAATTACAAGTCGGTTTTGTAGGATTGAGTTAGATCCAATATTCAATTCTAATTTAGAGCAAGTTTCGATCCTTGGGCGCCGGGACCAAACGGGAAGAATAAACCCTAAAAAAGAAAGGGAAAGCATGAACCGTCAGGACGCCGATTGTTCAGCGGGCGGATTGGTTACCGATTTCCATGTGCTTGTTGGACTTCATGAACCCAACTTGGAATCCCGCATCGGAAGTAATGAACTCGGTGTGAGGGTTTATATAGGATAGAACAATCCTCCCCTTTGAACCATGGTTTTGAGGTTGAGTTACGTTCAATCCATATCAATTGTCCCACATCGGAAGTAATGAACCCGATGTGAGGGTTTCATATAGGATTCAACAATCCTCCCCTTTGAACCATGGTTTTGAGGTGGAGTTAGGTTCAATCCGTATCAATTGGTATCAAATTCTCTCCAAGATCCATTGGGCCACCCGCTATCGGGTCACCCACAATTTATATCCACGCACCAAGCATAATAGTGTTCGGCGTGAGGGGGTGTGTTAAGAAGTCTCACATCGAATGCGAGTTTGCCTGGACAATGGCTTATAAGTAAGAGACAATTCTCACCTTACAAGCCGATTACTAGGGTTGAGTTAGGCCAAATACTCAATTCTAAGAAACACTTAAACAATTCATCCATATTTACTTAAATAGTTGGAATTGTGTAAATTTAGTGGGATACATACATGTAAATGTTTTTTTGACCGGTAAGAGAATTGAGTTTGCAAAGAATATATGTGAATATCATTTATAAAAGACATCCTATCGGGCCCTACCACACATGCAACATATGTGACGGCATCGGGCCTCCAAATTTCGATAAAAATTTAGGCCACAAAATTTCGAGACCTTACATTATTATTAGTTATATATTGTCAATTTTTATTAAGTATTGCATTTGCATTAATAGACTAGTGGTAAGTTGTGATGTTTGTGTGTATATGGTTTGTGGTTCAAATCCCGCAATTTCATTTTTTTGCATAATTTTAGCTCTATTTATTTCAAATTAAATTAAAATTGGCCTTGATTATGATAAATATCTTTTATGTTATTTACAATGATAATTATTGTGTCTTTAATGTTATTTATAATTTAAATAGAGCATGAATTTCAATTTTTTTTGTGTAAAACATGATTTTTTTAAAAATTATATTTTTTATTAAGGGTCCATTTTAATATTTAAGCCGGGCCTCCAAATACTCGGGACAGGCCATGTATAGGACATAGGTCCTTGTGAAAATTTCTCATCCCACCCACTCACTTTCTCAACTACCCCATGTTTTTCCATTTTTGCCCTTGGTCAAAAAATTCGGAACGCGTTTTCCGAATTTTTTTAGTTCAAATTTGGAAAAAATTCGGAAAACACATTCCGAAGTTGTTTTTAAAGGCAAAAAAAATTCGGAAAACGCGTTCCAAATTTTTTGACCAAGGGCAAAAATGGAAAAACAGGGGGTAGGTGAGAAAGTGAGTGGGTGGGATGAGAAATTTTCGGTCCTTGTTTGTAAAGGTTGATGTTTAACTTTTATAAATTATATTTATGTATCTTTGCTTATAATAAAAATTAAATTTAGGTTTAATTGCACATTTGGTCCCTTATCTTTATTTTAGATTTCAAGTTGGTTCCTTATCTTTTAAAAGTTTCAAATTGGTTCCTTAAACGGAACAAAAGATAAGAGACCAATTTAAAACTTTTAAAAGATAAGAGACTAACTTGAAACCTAAAATAAAGATAAGAGACCAAATGTGCAATTAAGCCTAAAATTTATGTATCTTTGTAAGTAAATTTTTTTTTTTTTTGAACTTATAGCTAGAGTATGTTAGGTGTATATTGATCAAATATAAGCTAGTTAGATGCAATGCTCATGAGCAAGCTTGCCAAGCCTATGAGCCAGGCCTGCTGTCAAGGCACGCGCGTGATTGCAGTTGAAGCTTAAGGCGCAAGTTAGCTTAGTTTAAGGTTGTTAAGTTGTTGTAACTAACTTGTATCTTGTACATTGGCTATATAAGGCCTTGCTATGATCAATGAAAGTCAAGAAGTACCATTTGCCTTATCAATTGGTATCAGTTTACCTTCTAAAGATCCAGCCTTTGCAATAACCGTAGTTAGTTACAAAGTTCTTCATCGTGTTCTTGCTTGAAGATTCCATGGCGGATTCAAGCAACTACCTGCAACCATCAATTCCCAAGTTTGATGGCCACTATGATCACTGGTCTATGTTAATGGAGAATCTCTTGAGATCCAAAGAGTATTGGAGTCTCATCGAGGATGGAGTAATTGAGGCTCCTGCAGGAGCAACTCAAGAGCAAATTCAAGCTGCAAGAGAGAGCAAGTTGAAAGATTTGAAAGCAAAGAACTTCTTGTTTCAAGCAATAGAAAGATCCATTCTTGAAACAATCCTCACTCGAGGCACTGCAAAAGAGATATGGGATTCAATGCGCCAGAAGTATTGTGGATCCACCAAGGTCAAGAGAGCTCAGCTGCAAGCTCTGAGGAAAGAATTTGAGATGCTGAACATGCGAATTGGTGAGTCTATTGATGAATATTTTTCAAGAACATTGAGTATTGCGAACAAGATGACAAGCCTTGGTGACACCATCACTCAGAGCACAATAGTTGAAAAGATCTTGAGATCTTTAACCTCAAGGTTCAATTATGTGGTGTGCTCAATTGAAGAGTCTAATGATACCACCACAATGACTGTGGATCAGCTGCAAAGCAGCCTGCTGGTTCAAGAACAAAGAATGAGGCATCAGAAAGATGAACAAGAGCAAATTCTGAAGGTTTCTAATGGTGGAAGAGGCTCAGGAGGTAGAGGAGATAACTCTAATGCAAGGGGTCGTGGTAGAGGCCGTGGTAGAGGAGGAAGAGGATCAAAATTCAACAAAGAACTGGTTGAATGCTATAAATGTCATAAGTTAGGTCATTTTCAGTCAGAATGTCCTAATTGGGAGGAAGACAATGCAAATTATGCTGAGTATGCTGAGTTTGATGATAGGGGAGAAATCTTGCTAATGGCTCAAGGAACAAAATCTAATGAATCTCAAGATTCAACCATTTCTGATGCAAAGAATGAGCTGTGGTTCTTGGATTCTGGCTGCAGCAATCATATGGTGGGAAATAAGAACTGGCTCTTTGAATATGATGGCACTTTCAAAGATTCAGTCAAGCTTGGTGATGATTCAAAGATGGCAGTTGAAGGAAAAGGTAACCTAAAATTGTATATTGAAGGTTTTACTCAAGTACTTACAAATGTTTACTATTTGCCTGGCCTGAAGAATAATTTGTTAAGCATAGGCCAATTACAGCAAAAGAACCTAACTGTTATCTTTAAGAATGACACTTGCAAAGTTTTTCATGAGGAAAAAGGGTTGATCATGGCCACACACAAGACAATGAATAGAATGTTTGTTATCAAAGCACCAGTTATAGTCCCTCACTGCATGAATGCTTCAAATGATAGCAATGATAATGCCAACTTATGGCATCAGAGATATGGTCATCTCAGTTTCAAAGGTATGAATGTGCTGGCTCATAAGGAAATGGTGATTGGTTTGCCAAAATTGAAACAGCCAAAAGAGGAGTGTTCCAATTGTATGAAGGGTAAACAGCAGAGAAAAAATGTGCCAAAGAAAAGTTCATGGAGAGCTAGTACCAAGCTTGAACTTGTTCACTCAGATATATGTGGACCTATTAACCCTGAGTCAAATGGAAGAAAGAGGTATTTCATCACTTTCACAGATGATCTAAGCAGAAGAACATGGATCTACTTCATGAATGAAAAGTCAGAAGCTCTAGCAATGTTCAAGAAATTCAAAGTGATGGTTGAAAATGAGGCAAAAGAGTCCATTCAGTGCTTAAGAACAGACAGAGGTGGTGAATATACCTCAAATGAGTTCAGTGAATTCTGTGATCTTCATGGAATTAAGAGGCAACTCACAGCTGCTTATACTCCTCATCAAAATGGAGTATCAGAAAGGAAAAATAGAACCATTATGAATATGGTCAGGTGTATGCTTAGTGAAAGAAATGTACCAAAAACATTTTGGCCTGAAGCAGTGAATTGGTCTGTATATCTGCTTAATAGATCCCCTACTTTTGCAGTGAAAGATGTCACACCTGAAGAAGCTTGGAGTGGGATCAAGCCATCTGTAAGCCACTTAAAAAATTTTGGCTGCATTGGCTATGTGCATATACCAGATAATCTGAGGAAAAAGCTAGATGACAAAAGCATAATATGTGTTCACTTAGGTATAAGTGAAGAATCAAAAGCATACAAGCTGTTTGATCCTGTAAAGAAAAGAATTCTTGTTAGCAAAGATGTTAGATTTGATGAGAAAAAGCAGTGGAATTGGGAGAACAAGGTAACTGAGAAATCAAATTCAAGTCAGCAAGTGATTGACTGTGAAATTGATGTAGAAACTTGTTCAACAAGTAGTCATCATGATCATTCAAATGATGCACAAGTTCATGCACCTGATGATGCTAGTAATGCCATCAATCCCCTCAGTGAAGAAATGGATCTAACTGTATCTGATTCAGAAGAAGAGGGGAGCAATGAGGTAAATGAACTAGGCAAAAGAGTTTCAAGGAAACCTGGTTATTTGAATGACTATGAGGTTGGAGATTATGAAGCAGGAGAAAGTAGTGACAGTCAAGCCTTTTTCAGCCCTAGTGAAGATCCAATGACATACAATGATGCAGCTAAACATGATGTATGGAAAAAGGCTATGGACACAGAAATAGCAGCAATTGAAAGCAATGACACCTGGGAACTAACACACTTACCTGCTGGAGCAAAGAAAATTGGTGTTAAATGGATTTATAAGACTAAGTACAATGAGGAAGGAAAGATTGAGAAACATAAAGCTAGATTAGTTGCAAAAGGGTATTCTCAGCAGCATGGCATTGATTACAATGAGGTATTTGCACCTGTGGCCAGATGGGACACCATAAGGACAATACTAGCTATAGCTGCAACAAACCACACTGATATGTGTTTCAGCTTGATGTGAAAAGTGCCTTTTTACATGGTGAATTAGATGAAACTGTATATGTGGAGCAACCATTAGGCTATCAGAAGAAAGAAAAGGAGATGGTGTATAGACTGAAGAAGTCTCTCTATGGTCTGAAGCAGGCCCCAAGAGCTTAGTACAACAAGATTGAAGCCTACTTCTGCAGAGAAGGGTTTGTCAAGTGTACTCATGAACACACATTGTTTGTAAAGAAAGAATCAGATGGGAGAATCATTATTGTGAGCTTGTATGTAGATGATCTCATCTTTACAGGAAATGATCAAACCCTATTTGATAAATTCAAAACATCAATGGAGAGAAACTTTGCTATGACTGACTTGGGCAAGATGAGATACTTCCTTGGGATTGAAGTAAAACAGACAAAAGAAGGGATCTTCATGTTTCAGCAGAAGTATGCTTGTGAGGTTCTAAAGAGGTTCAATATGGAAAGCTACAATAGTGTATGCAACCCTATTGTGCCTGGAAACAAATTGAAGAAGGATGAAGATGGAATAGCTTGTGACTCAACCAGTTATAAACAAATGGTAGGTTGTCTGATGTATCTGCTTGCCACTAGACCTGATTTAGCATTTTCAGTTTGTTTAGTAGCTAGATTTATGGAGAGGCCTACAGAACTTCATGTTGCAGCAGTAAAAAGAATACTTAGGTATGTGAAAGGGACTGTGAGCTATGGTTTGTGGTTTGAAAAGGGAAAGAATGATGAGCTGGTTGGGTGGTCAGATTCAGATTATGCTGGAGACCTTGATGATAGAAAGAGTACATCAGGGTATGTGTTCATGATTGGTTCAAAAGCTGTGTCCTGGTGTTCCAAAAAGCAGCCAATTGTGACCCTGTCAACAACTGAAGCTGAATTCATAGCAGCAGCCAATTGTGCTTGTCAAGCCATTTGGTTGAGTAGAATACTTTGATCACATCAGCAGCAGGAAAAAAGATTGTATTACAGTGTATTGTGACAACAGCTCCACAATCAAATTGTCAAAGAATCCAGTGATGCATGAAAGGAGTAAACATATTGATGTTAGGTTTCATTTTCTCAGAGATTTGACCAAAGATGGAAAGGTACAGCTGCTACATTGCTCATCCTTTGAGCAAATTGCAGATATTATGACCAAGGCCTTATCCCTTGAGAGTTTTTGCAAGTTCAGAGATATGCTTGGTTTGTGTAAGCTTGAAGATATAAACTGAAGCCTTGACATGGTTCAGTTTAGGAGAGGCAATGTTAGGTGTATATTGATAAAATATAAGCTAGTTAGATGCAATGCTCATGAGCAAGCTTGCCAAGCCTATGAGTCAGGCCTGCTGTCAAGGCACGCGCGTGATTGCAGCTGAAGCTTAAGGCGCAAGTTAGCTTAGTTTAAGGTTGTTAAGTTCTTGTAACTAACTTGTATCTTGTACATTGGCTATATAAGACCTTGCTATGATCAATGAAAGTCAAGAAGTACCATTTGCCTTATCAGAGTAGCCAATTTATTATAAATAAATTATACATATGTTAATTATCATCCTTTGATCAAAAGAAACTAATCAAAGAGTGATTTAATTTGTACCTTCCAGTGATTTTCAACGGTGTCTCGTATAAAAGCTTGATTCTCGTAAGCTGCTTTAGAAGCCATCATAGACAAAGCAACATTATATTTGGGGTCATCACGTTGGATCCTTTTGTCCAATTCCACTCTATTGTCCAAATGACCAATAATTGACACATAATCTGCTGAATTTGTATCCACTAGCTCCTTACCTGTTCACGTAATTATTTAAACATCAAATGCTAATCATTTTTTTTTTATTAGCAGACAGTTTATTAACCAACAATCAAGGTAATCATTTTTTATTTTGATGTACGTTTTTTTCTAATGATAACAAAAAATATAAAAATTTGTATGCCCTACCAAATTAACTTGAAGGATGTGTCTTTAAAACATTTTCTAAAAATTCCATATAAAAAATAAGGTGCATCTATTAATAAATATTTGTTTTTTCAAAAAAAAAATGATTAATATTAAATAATATGATTAAATTATTTATCTTAAAAAAAAAAAATTCAATGATATATGTGTGCCTAAATATAATTACATTCTGGTTGCATTGTGCCTATTGAAGAATTACATTCTTGGCACAAACAATTTTTTATGCGATTTTAAACACAAGATTTTACGGAGAGTAGAAATTTTTATGTGGCAACACATTTAAAAAAATAATTAAACAAAAAGTAGAAAGGAAAAATTATTAAAATAATCTGTATTTTTAAGTCATTAAATAATATGTATTTTTATATGAGTCCAAATCTAGCACTAGAGGTTGTAAACCTTTTGAAAAGAGTTCAAATGTCATGCATAGTAATGTTGTGTCGCTTAAGCTCATGAATGTAGTTTTTTAAAGATTAAGTTTTGCTATATAGAAAGATTTAGTAGCGCAACTTGTTACTTGTCTACCTTTTATTCACGTGTAAATTTTTTAAAAAAATATAATACCTTTTCATTTACTAAATACTTTTTTTTTATGTGTCCAAATCTAATGTTCAAAATTCTATTGACTATTCAAGTATTTTTCAAATTAATATGATCTCTTCAACAAAAAAAGATATTGTATATTTGACCTAAAATTTGTACTAAATATATCAATATTTTGATTAAAGTGTATATATCTTATCTTATATTTATTTAAGATATAAACATTACCATGCCAAAAGTAGTACTTAGAGATAAATAACAAACCTTGGAGAAGGTTGGAAATGATCTGGAAAATGTTGCAATTGCCACTAGCCAAGTTCAAAAATAACTCAATAGTGAAGCCAAGATATTTCAATGGATACTTAAACAACAGCATCAACTTTTGTAACAATAGCGATACAAATACAAGAGACTTGTATTCATCCAAACTATCCTCTTCAACAACCTCATTGCATTGGACAAAGTTTTCTTTGTGTAACTTAGTAGTGCCAAAATAGACCCTAAATAGTTCAAAGAAACCAATATTTTTGGGTTGCAAGAACAAAAATCCAGTAGCTGCAAATTTGTCAGAGCTATGATCCATGATTTAAAAAGTTAAATAAGGAATAAAAGATAGAGAAATTGGATCGTATATATGTTTGATTGAAAGAAAATGCATATATAATAATAACTGAGAAGAATCGGGTAAGGTTATAGGGGTGAAAAAATTTGGTACCACAAAATTCAATATATAATTGGATTTTTTTTGTCAAGTACTTGTAAGATAATTGAATGTAATTGATACCACCACCACATAATATAAACGACATGAAAAATAAAATAAAATAAAATAAAACGTTGCCAATAAAAGTGGTCCTGATCAATGGTCCTTCTCAAAAATTTGTTATCTAATATGCTAAATATGATCGGATGTTATCCCAAAAGCTAGCTCGAGAGTTAAAATTTGCACTATCGTTATAAAGATTATTTATGTCATATCTCAAGTCAATGTAGGACTTCTAACACACCCTCTCACGTCCAGGACTGAACAAGCTGGAACATGAAATCAACAACAATAGGTGGCTCAAACATGAGAGTTCTCCATAACAAACAACAAATGAATCTAGCTAGGATAGACTTTGATACCATATTAAATATACTTAGATCTAGGATAAGCTCCGATATCATGTTAAATATGTTTGGATCTCAACCACAAAAGCTAGCTTGAGAGTTGAGATTTACACTATCCTTATAAAGACTACTTATGTTATATCTCTAGGCAATGTGTGAGATTTCTAACATAATATCATTAAGAAAAAATGCTAACGAATGTCTTTTAAAACACTCTTTAAAGATTTTTAAAAAATAAGTTCTTTTAAAAATGTATATAATAATTCATTGAAAATTAAACTTTTTTAATTTATTTTATAAATATTTTTTAAAAATCAAATTCTTAAAAAGTGTCTCGGAAATTAATGAGAAAAAAGAAGGGAAAAAAAAAAAACAGTACACATAAAATAGTACATAAACGTTTTCCATACATGCATGCATGATACATTTTGCAACACCGGTGGAGAGGTCAATGGAGTATTAATTATTTTTTGTTGACACAGCAACGGATTGGTTGTTGTGAAAAAGAACTGTATATTGTTATTATCTTTGTTCACACATAAAATAAATTATTTGTTGTCCAAAATTGAAAAAGACAAATAAATGATAATTAGGTTTGTCCCACACCCATGTGTCAAGTGTACAATGGTATCGAGCCTTCAAATTCAGACTTAATTTTGAGGGTCTTGAAATTTTAAGGTCCTATATTAATAAGGAAAAGGCTAAACAGTGTCCCCGATGTACTAGTTAAGGATATAAATATAGAAATTTTATCTTGTAAATTGTGCATTCAATGTTTTAATGAAGTGAAAAGTTATTATCTCTCATCATTAACTTTATCATTTGTTTCCTTTTTTAGTATGCTTGACTAGTGCCCTAGGGGCACTGTTTAGCATGACCCTATTAATAATTATATATTTTAAGGTCCTATATCGTGCCCCCGAGTCTTGCATGCGCATGCGCCCACTAGGCCTCCAACTATACATATGATGCGAGTGTGAAAAAATGGAAAACTCTTGTAAAACACCGTTCGCATGCTACACTGCAAACTAAGTTCACATACCACATAGTGAACTTGCCGGCACATGAAAAAAACAGCCACCCATACAGTCAAAAGTGAATGACACATGGTCAAATGTGACTAGTCACATGTGTGGCTGTGTCATAGCTCCGGTAAATCAGAATTCATTATCCCTATGTGTCATTTTATTTACCATGTTCCCTCATTCTCTCATATTCTTTCATTTTTTTAGTTTGTTTGTTTTGTTTATTTTGCTTAGTTTTTCTTTTGTAAACAGCCACATAGTTCATCGTCAATTACTCATATCGCTTTCACCGGTGTTGTTTTGTCAACATGGTTGGGAGCGGTATTGTAATCGACGAGGGACTTTTTGTGTCCTAATTGGGAACGATATGAGTTAACGAAACGGGTCCTACCAAGCTTATAATTGGAACCACACAAATGAGATATTTCCAGGCACAAATGAGACTGTTATATCCTGCAAAATTGGTTGGTTGTAGTATCAAAGTGGGGCTTACTGATGTATTTTTCTGTCTAAGCTTAGCTTTACTTTTACCATAAGTAGGGGCTTACTGATGTATTTTTTCTGTTTAATTGTTTAAGCCCTGATTTCTTTTTACCCCAAGCTCGATTTTATTTTTCCCCCAAATGGGGGTTAATGATTATGTTTTGTCTATCTAATGTAACTTTGTTTTTGGTTGTAATGAAAATCAATAAAACTATTGTCTTTGAAATTATGGTGCAATGTCTTTTCTTTATTTCTCTGCTATTTTGTAACAGACAGATTTACTATTTAGAAAGCGAACTCCCTGATCCATTCGCGCCTTAGAAATCAAACTCCCTGATCCGTTAGTGTTTTAACAAGCCAACCTTTTACATATTCCCTCTCTAGGCAGCGAACACTACCCAGACTAGAATGCAGTGCCACTGCCATCAATTTTAAGCACAATTAACACGAGCAAAATTCAACAGATTTTTTTGTCCTTAAATATAAGCAAAAGTTATCAAAATCAACTTTATTTAATGTTATTATTCCAAAAGTACCCTCATTAATTGTTATATTTTTTTTAACATTGTAGAGTTCCAATGCAAATTATAAGGTCATTTTAAGAGTTTCATTAGAAATATAACATAAAATTAATACAAAAAAAACTACTCCTTAATAAGTGTGCAAAATTGAATCTTGGCTTACAAAACACTACAAGAAAATCTGGGGTTAGCTACCACGCCAGTTTCAGCTAATCCGTAGCTAATCGCTAGTAAAACAGTGTTTGCTACAAGTTTGTTGTGAATTAGCTGTCGTATAGGTCCTAGCATGGATTGGGCGGCAAATTATCTAGCAACATATTTCCTAGCTAATTTGCAACTAATATATTGAAAATCCTAGCTAATTCCCAATTAATACATAGTTAAATATGGTCGAAAAGTTTATCTTCCTAACTAAATCGCTAGGATTTTGTGACAAAGATTTCGCAATAAATCTCTAGCAACATATTCCTAGCTATTTCGCAGCCAAATTCAAGCCTTTTTGAAAAATTTATAATTATAAAATGCTAATTATGAATCCATGCCCAAAACCAAGCTAATTATAAATTGATTATCCTCCATTAAAAAATCGAAAAAAGCTATGTTAAATGTTCGTGATATACACTCATTACATCTTATTACTGACAAATGTTCATGATGATACTTTAAACTCAATCTAAACTATACATCTATAAAAAATTTAAATTACAATAATTTTTTAAGGCATTCTTACACACCCAATTAAATATGATCCTCCCAGAAGCAAAAATTAGAGATCAAAGATTATAATGAACAGCATACGAGATACGACAAACGAAATAAAGCAATTTAACAAGAAAATTTGAGCAAAGTAACGTACAAGTAATTAGATGCCGATATAGCAGGCAAGATATCCTCTCTTAGGCATCTCTAACAATAATTTTTTTACTATATATTAACTTAACTGCACGCTTGCAATAGCAATCATCAGTAGGACAACCTGAACAGGCAGAGATTAAACACATAAGAGTCCAATGATACAAAGAAATGAAAACAAATACAAAAAGAATTGAGCTCATATACCAAGTCAAGAATATAACTAAACAACTTTTCTCGTCTATAAACAAGTCTGAGAATGTTCAAATTCTGAATAATTTCATAAAAATAATAACAAATATTCAAACAAAAAGCATAAAAGTTGGAAGATTTTAATATTAAAACCATAAACAAGTAGAAGTGAAATTGATTATTGTTAATAAACATATGAACAGAACTAATGTAATGCATAATTTGAATATGAAATCGATTAGCAAGTAAATATATTGATCTATTTAATGCCTCATGTTATCAAGAACTAAGAACTCAGCCAAAGAAAAGTTCAATTTACCCAAAACAAATTCATGTGCTTCAAGGGAAAGCCGAGACTGATCACTCTTCATCAACTACAAAACAAATTCAGAGTCAATTTCTTAATGTGTTCCTGATAATTATAAAAAATAATAGCAAGTCTAAACATCACTCTTTTTCATTTACCTTTACTTTTTCCTGTAATAAACTGGTAATTGCCTCTGTCCTTCTCTTCTTATAGAGTTCATACCTCTTAGAAATACTCCTCAGGTTCTCAGCTTATTTCTTCGCAGTTTGTTCTAACAGAGAAATTGACAATAAAATTAGGAATATTTTGAAGTGAGGCTGAGTGATTCAATTGATATTGATATATATAGGCACATCTAACTGTGGAAATTTTTAACAACCATAAGCTATAAGCATTTCAAAGAACAAAGAAAACAACATTCAAAGATCCATTTTGTCAAACAAGTAAAATACTCCCTCTATTCCCTATTAAAAATCTGATATAGTAACTAGAATTGTATTAAAAATCTGGTCCAAATCGTCAAGTAAATATACATGTATACATACACATACAAGTAAAGCAACCGTAAATAATTCAATAACTAAAGCTACACAAGAGTATGTATCCAAACATACTGCTACAGCAAGAAAACTTTCTCATGCCACCACCAATAACAATGCCTCAACTCAAAATCAAATCTAGAACTAAGCTTTCTCATGTAAACACGTTAAAAGATAAAAATTGAGTAATAGAACCAAAATCAAACACAAATGATTCATAAAATAACCAACAATCACAGTTCTAAATCCCTATGTATAATCAATCACACACTCGCAAACGAAAACTAGGCATGCTAATTTGCAAAATTAAAACAATAAATTGAATTGATTAATCACAAAAGAGACATAGAATCGCATCATATTAACACAAAATCCAAGAAACAAAGTAGAGGAAATCAATTACTACATGAAAATTGGTGCCAAAGAAATGAAAAAGAGAATTGTACTGTTTCACATATCAATACCTTAGATCGAACGAGAGTGAGCAATGGTGCGAACGAGAACCGTTCACGATTCTGAAGAAGTGATGGTGCGAATGAACGAGAGTGAGTTCTGGATTCAGTGTTGAATCGTGTTGACGAGAACAAGAGTGAGTTAGGGATTCAATGTTGATTGTGATGAACATTGAGGATTTTGAGTGCGATTCGATGCTGAATCGTGATGAACATGAGTGCGGTTAGGGATTCAATATTGGAGTATTAGGGATTTTGAGAGTGATAGCGATTTTGAGGGTTTCGTAAGAAGAATGCTAGTTTCAGAGTGTTAGGAATCCTAATGAAGATTGTGAAGAGATTCAGGGCAATTAAGTAATTTGCTAAATTTTAAGCTAAAAAAGTGAGTCAGTGACACCAAAAATGAAAAGTAAGCAAATTCCGGTCAAACAGGGGTAGTTTTAACTGAGATTAGCTACTAACTGTGTTGGTAGTTAATATTTGGTAGCAAATCCTATATTTTCTTGTAGTGAAAGAGGCCGGAGGGAGTATATATATATATGTCGCCGCACTGATGTTATTTATTAATTTTTTTAGAAAAATTAAAATTATTAATGTAAAAGTATTTAAATATTTTTAAGTTTATAATAAATCTGATTTACGGTGGTGTAGAAAGAAACTATTTTGGGCTTTGTAAAAAAATTGGTTGGGCATAGTTAAAAATATTTTATTGGATTGATTATAAACAAATTCAATCATAAAAGAAGTTTTCTCTCCCCACCCCCCATGAATCTTTTATCCCCTTGAATTTCCAATTTTGCCCTTGAAAAAACTTCGGTTCGTAGAAACCGAAGTTTTTTTTTCCCTTGAAAACAAATTTCGGTTTTTAAAAACCGAAATTTACTCTGAATTTGCACTAGAAAAATTTCGATTTCTGCGAACCGAATGTTTCTGCAAGGGCAAAATTGGAATATTGGGGGTATAAAAGATTCATGGGAGGGGGGAAGAGAAAATATCATCATAAAATGAGATAAAATTATGTTTGGAAATAGTTAATAAATCTGTTGTTTAATCAATTAATAACTATATTTTAATTACTTTTAAAAATCATATATTTTAAAAGATGGATCGGATGAATATCCATCAATTTAAGATATCATAATGGATGGATTGGATGAATCATATATTTAATGGATGGATTGGATATTTTAAAGAAAATTTTAGTGGATTATAATGGATTGATGAATTATTTTGATCCATCCATTAGTATCCAAATCCATCCATTTTGCTACCCTTAGTTTAAGTTAATTTATATTTCGAACTCGCCTAAAACATTAGGGTTTTGTTATTAATGAATAGTGTTCTGAGTTAGGACAGTGATCTTAACTATTTTTGTGTTAATTCATCGTAATATTAAGAATGAATTGTGATGTATGACCACAATTACCAAATAATGATAAAGAATGGATTTGAAACAACCTAATCACTTTTCTCATATGAAATCCAAATCTCTTATATTTTTCTGTTTTTATAATCTCAAACTCTCCCCAGTTTATTTTAATTGTTGAAATTCATAATCATTGCGGAGACGAATTTATTAAAAATATTATTACTTAACGATAATTTTATAGACTTACTAAAAAATCATCATTGATCAAATGGAGGTCTTTCACCCCCAACCCCCCTTTTCTTTTGGGTTTACACACATCCTCTACTTCACCCAACTAATAACCCTTTTTTTTTCAAGCCCCCCCCCAAAGGAACTCCCTTTGGATTCTCACCACCCTTGTCCACACTCTTATTGGCGTTTTCATAAAAGAGAAAGAAAAAAATGATAGGAATGACACTAAAGACCGCATTCAACAACATAATTCTACCACCAAGGCTAACATACTTGTTCCTCGCAAGAGGCAAGTGTTCGCCGCAACACCTCAATCATCGGTTGACACGTTGTTAACTTCCTCGGACTTGCACCCACCGGTAGATAAAGATAGACCAAATTGTCACTCTTATTGATGAATTATTTGATTAGACTACTTTTAATTAGGTTACTTTTGTAAAAAAAAAAAATAGCAACCAATCATATAGGTGGGTATAGAAATAATTATAATGAAAGGCAAACATTATAAATGATCAGGAGATTACAATTTATTGACGGCGTATAAAATCTTTACAAATATTAATTCAATCCATATTTTATTATAAACTTAGAACTCTACCTTAATATGATAACCAACATGTGCGTCCCTACGAGTATTTTGTTACTTCAACTAACAAAATACAAGCATCAATCCACCTTGGAGGGAATTGATCCCAATCGAGTAGCATTAACATAATCTTGGGGTAGGTGATTAGGTGCTCCAGGAAATACTAAGCCTACAAATCGAAATATTCTTAAAACCCATCCCTCTTGATACTCTGATCCAAATCTAGACACCATAGCGAAGCTCCTCATGAGCTCACAAATAGCATTCAGTGTCATCGGTGATATCGCTGACAAAGAAAAGTAGTTCTTGTTTGGCTCCTCTTGCACTTTCTATAAATTTATACAAAAAATTAAAGTTATTAAATATAAATGTACTTGAGGTAAAATGATTTGGCTCACATGGAAAATAAAATTAGTTAAAATTACATACCTTTCCATTATAGTTTCTGTCAAAATAAAGACATGTCCCAAAGTGTTTAAACAAGTCATCCTTGATATCAGGAGGAAATCTAGGAATAATATCATAGCTGTAAACCATCCTATAATACTTAATACCATTATGTTTCAAATTCTTCTCCATGTATTCCGCAAATATACCATCTCCAACTCTTGGTTGACCAAATGTGTACACCACTTGAAGCCTCTCCAAAAGAAGTGTCTCCTCATGCAACATCAATATTGCAGGAAACAGAATCGCCAAAGCTCCACCTAGACTGTGACCAGTCACAATAAACTTTGCTTTATCATTTTCATTCAAATGATTCTTCAGTAAATCTCTAATGAAATAGTAGGCTTCAGGTGCATGGTTAGGATTTGTTTTAATTTCTTTCGGCCAGCCAATGTTGCTTTTCTGTAAACCTAAGGCTTTCATAAAACCAGCATGAGTTTTTCCCAAACCAGGAAGCTCTAACCACGAGACATCAAAATCATAAGACCATTGATCAGCATCAAAGAGTTCAGTTCCTCTGAAAGTTACTATGTAGGTGTCATATTTATTACTCTTATCTAGGAGCACAAAAGCTTCAGTTGTAGCTTTTTGTTGATAATCTACAAAGTTTTAAAAATCAAACAATAATCAACCTGACTGTTGTTTTGATCTAAAGATGGTCACATGTAGATTGTCAGTATGTTAGTTAGATGACTATTTTTTTTATATTATATTGTTGTAATTTATAATTTAAATGAGAATTATTTTTCAAATTTTTTTTTTTACATTTTTTAAAGGGTCCATTTTTAACTTTCAAGGTCGGACCTCTAATAGTTAGAGTCGGCCCATGTGTACTCATATTCATAGGAACAGAGCTAGAAGGGGACCAACAGAGGCCACAATCTCCCCAAAATTTTTTAAGATATTTTTTATACTAGTATCTTATTATATTATTGATTTAATTTCACTTTTAGTCGCATCATTTTATAATCTCACGAAAATGGTTGCCCTTTTTAACTCAACTTTTTGGGTTCTATTTATGAATTTGATGTAAATTTAATCTTGACGTATATTTTCTCCCCTAAAAATGATATTCTTTTGTACAAAAATGGTGATTTTAATTTATATCCCAAATATTGAATTTAATGACAAAATATATTTCTTTTAAGACCAAAATTACAATAAACGTAAAAATAAAAGATGCAAAAAGTTCAACTTAAAAAAAGTGGTCCATAAAATACAGATTCACAATATAAATTCGATCCCACGTAAACTTAATTCTTAGCTTCATCCCTTTATGCTATTTGTTGTTGTAGGTGTTTTTTTAGATATGTGATAGGTATGGATAGATATGTGATCTCTATTTTGATAGAATTGTTATATTTTAAGCTAATTAGATTTGATCTAGTGATAAGAAATTTACATAAAAATTATTCTATTAGAACATATTTTGCGGCTTATTCAAAAAAAATATTTGCGAATACCATTCCAGTAGTCACCGCTTGCAACAATTTCCATCTATGCAAGACACACAAAAATTAGCATTAATTAATATAGATACCCATAAATAGTTTAATTTTTCTTTTGTTAGATAGTCCAGTGGCTAGAAATTTCACCCTTAAGATGGATAAATAGAGTGACCGGGGTTCGTACCCCAACCCTTGAATATAAAATGTGACATCCCTACCAACTGAGTAAACTCACATGGAGTTTAATTATTTTTAAATCGTATAGTTTTAATTATGTAAAAAAAATATTTAAAAAGCATAAAGGAAAAACAATTGAAAGAGAAGATATAGGGTTCAAATCCAGATCGGTTAAACTCAAACATGAAAGCGGGGTGGACGGTTTCCATCAGGTCATAGGACTGGTTATACATGTGAACAAGTATAAAGTGGTGTGAACCGGATTGGTTCCGGTCAAACTTGACAATCGATGGGTTGCTACCACCAAAATTGGTGTAGAGTGTCGTGATGAATTTGCAGGGTGGTTTTGTGCGCATAGCGTTAGTTTTTTGTTTTGCCCAAAAAAAAAATATTGAATAAATTTAGTGAGATGAATTGTCCACATGAGTTTGACTCAGGTGGCATAAACATCACATTATATATTTGTAATGACTGAGGTTTGAATCTGAATATCTCACTTATTTAACTTAAGGGTGAAATTTTTAGCCACTAGATTATTTTATAAAAAAATATTTAGTGAGAGAATTGGGTTTGGAAAGAATATATGAATAGCATTTCTGAAAGTATTTTTTAAAAATGACAATATTCAGATTAATTTTGTGCAATTCAGTGTGTTGAGAACAAAAACAAACTTATTTATAGTACCTTCCAATGATTTTCAACAGTATCTTGTATAAAAGCTTTATTCTCGTAAGCTGCTTTAGAAGCCATCATAGACAAAGCAACATTATATTTTGGGTCTTCACGTTGGATGCTTTTGTCCAACTCCACTCTATTGTCAATATGACCCATAATTGACAAATAATCTGCTGAATTTGTATCCACTAGCTCCTTACCTATTCACAATAGAGAAATGATATTTAGACACAAGATTATTTTGTTGAAGTTATAAAAACATCAAAAGCTAACCATTTTTATTTTCGTTGAAGTTATAAATAAAAAAATGAACAAAATCTTGTAATAAAGAGGAAAATGAATCAAATGTGAAAATGGTTTCCAAAAAAAAAAATAGAAAACGTTAACATTTTTTTTAGACAGCAAACAAATAGAATATGTATGAAAAATTGGAGAAACATGAATTTAGTACAGGAGATATTCTACCCACTCTCGTAGGATAAGTACATTTAGTATTCGCTCCAAAATATTAGGGGTGTCATGGGTTGGGCAAATCCGGTCGACCCGGTCAAACCCACCCAATCCAACCCAAAAAAGTGGGTTGGGTCGGGCAAGTGGGTGGATATGGATTTCAAAAATGAAAAACCCATTAAAAAATCGGGTTTCGGGTAAAACCGGACCCAACCCAAAAAACCCACTAACCCACTAGTGCTATGTTTCTTGAAATTTTTTTATGAAAATACTAAAGATTTTTTCATTTGATTATTAAATATTTTTATATTGAAAATGAGTTATACTATTTTTTATGAAAATAAAAAAGATTGAATAATTTTTATAAACAAATATGATAACTTTTCGCATTATTTTTTTAAAATTTTAAAAAATTGAATAATTTTCATAAACAAATATAGTGATTCATGGTTTAGTCATTTGATATTAAAAAAAGCAAAAAAATCATTTGGATAACACGCTATCCAGCCCGTAAATTAGTAGATTTACACACAAAAAATGGGTGATTATTTTTTATAGTGAAAAAAAGTTACCCTATTTTTCAAGAAGATACATTGAGTTATTTTTTATGAGAAAATATGATGATTCAATATTTAGATTTTTAATAAAAAAAATAGAAAAATAATTTGGGTAACCCACAACCCAACCCAATCCAACCCGGAAATTAGTGGATTTACCCAACCCGGCCCAATGTTATAACGGGTGGTTATTTTACTAAACCCAACCCGGAGTACCATATGTGGTTTGGGTTTTGGTTTTGGTCAAACCCAACCCAATCCGGCCCACGTACACCCTTACAAAATATACAATCAAATGACTCTATATGCCACCATAATACTTCTTCCACAACAATTTTATAAGCAAAAATACACTTTTTAGGTTCATTGTATATTTAATAAATTTGGTCTATATTATAGATCAGATTCACTAAATATAAAATGAACTTAAAAAATGCATTTTTGCTTATAAAGTGTTATAGAGGGAGTACATAAAAGGAGAATTATTTTTTTGGCCAACAACCATTTTCAAGAAGTGACTTTAATTCTATCGATAACCTCACTTAACACCGGTTCTGTATTGGAAAAAAATTTCTCATTCCTAGTACGCCAAAGAACTCAAATCACCATGTCATATCAAAAGGAGACTTTTCTTAGCTTTCTTACCTCAATTGGCGGATGATAAAAAGCTATCCAAGAGAACCAAAATATTACCCGAGAAGACTTCAACGACTCCAAATCATCTATACATGTCCACCCAAATTGCCCAAGAAGAAGAAGAAGAAGAGGAAGAAGTGGTGGTAATCCGATTCAACACAACCCCGACATAAAACACAAAAGGGTGAACCACCCGTGAGAGGCACCCCCCCTTGCAATTAAGTTGGACTTTGTTGGAATTCTAGCCAATAAGACTTTCCAAGAAAACACCATAACTTTCAACGCCGTCCAACCAGCCCAAACTTTAGACAACACCAAAGTTTGTTCCGAGGAAACTAATGAGATAGTCTATTAAGAAGAAAAGAGTAATCGCCTTAACTGAAAAAATACTTTGACTATCAAAACGAAACACCCAATTGAAGGCTCGTCACTATAAATTTGGACAAGCTCAATGGATGTCCAAAGGCGAGTGAAAACTTTCTCCTCCAAAACAAAAAAGGGTCTTCTCCATTTTAATTGCCAAGACCCCTCCCAAGATCCCTCCCAAGTGTTCTCACTCCCATGTCATAGATCGTATCTTCCGGTTGAAGCGATAATTTAAGACGAGGAAAAGCTTCCGTGAGAGGAACCGAACCACATCAAGTGTCCAACCAAAACTTAATATCCCTCCCATTACCAAGATGTTTCTCAAAAGCGTCATGCAATCAATCTCCGGACACTCCTCTCACCATCCCTAAGCCCACCAAATCCTTCCACCAAAGTTAAATTTACAAAGTTCAGTCCAGTAAATTTGATCAATTTAATTTGAGTTTTTTTTTTTTGGTACAAGAAGGCAAAGACAAAAGAAAAAGCAATTTAATTTGAGTTTGTTAAATTTCGACAAATACCTTACACATTTTTATCCACACTAGCTCCTTATTCACAATATAAAAACATCAAAAGCTAACCATTTTTGTTTCTGTTGTAATTAAAATTTCAACTCAACTTATAAATTTAAAATTGGACATGATTTGTTAAAAAAAAATAAAAAATTGGACATATATGAACAAAATCTAGCTAACAAATATAAAAGGAATCAAATGTAAAAACGCTGTGAAACATAAGCATGGAAAAAGTAATTAATAACCTTATAGTACTAATCCGAAAGAAAATATTTCATGGCACATCAATTAATTATATAAAACATAAGCATGCAAAAAGTAATTAATTAAAATAACAACCTTGGAAAAAGTTGAAAATGATCTGAAAAATGTTGTATTTGCCGCCAGCCAAGTTCAAAAATAACTCAATAGTGAAGCCAACATATTTCAATGGATACTTAAACAACTGCATCAACTTTTGTAACAATAGAAATAAAAATACAAGATACTTGTATTCATCGAAGCTTTCATCTTCAACAAGCTCATGGCATTGGACAAAGTTTTGTGTGTGTAACTTAGTAGTACTAAATAAGACCCAAAATAGTTGAAAGAACCCAATATTTTTGGGTGTCAAGAACAAAAAACGGGTAGCGGAATATTTGTCAGAACTAGGATTCATGATTGAAAGTTAAACAAGGAAAACAAAGTAAAGATAGAGAAATGTTATCAACCACTAGTGTGTGTGTCAGTGTGTATATAGAATTTGTGAAGATATATTCTTCCATAACCCAAAAATTTGGACCACATTCTTGGTCACACACACAAGAAAAATAAATGTAGAAAAAGTAATAATAAAATAATATATAATTTTTTAAATGATTAAATTATTTGTTGTGTTTGAGTGTGTGATCAAATTTAATTTCTTGGTCTCATGACCACATAAGAATAACTCATTTGTTAAAATACATGTATTTATGGTGTGTTAAGTTATAATTAAAAGGTTGTATAAGTTGTCCGAGAGCTTAACATAGTTGACAGAGATATTAGTAGTTAACAAAAAAAAGTTGTGTAAGTTAGCTGAGTGCAAGTTTTTTTTTTTTTTTATATAAAACATTAGCGTGCACAAGCATCACATGATAACTATGACATCCCAACTATGTTGGCACCCCATAATCATCACCTATCATTTGCAGCACCCTAATAAATTTATTAAAAAGAAATAAAAAAGAAACAAACTTGGGGGGACTAGACCAAAACCCAAGGAAACAAAAATACAAGGAACCTGCCACTGCCTCATTAAAAACCTTTCATGGAAAACCTTGAGGGATAAAACCAAGGATAAGGGAAAAAGAGTGCAATGGATTTAATGAAATGTAAAAGACGGAAGACCCATTAAATTACTAATATAATCTCCTTGAACACTAGGCGGAACATTATCCCACCAATAAAAACCATCAACATTGATGCCTAAAGCAGCCATTTTATCTGCACAACAGTTTCCTTCACGATAAATGTGAGTCACTCTAAAATGCATGGTTTTAATCAACTCCAAGCAATTGAACCATCTATTACGGAGCTTCCAAGGGACAATGAGGGAGGACTTAAAAGCTGAGTGCAAGTTTTTATTTTTTTTATTAGCAAAATTTTTATTAAATGAAGTATATGAGGTACTCCAACTCATACATACAAAATTAGTCCAAGCATTTGTTAATGCACACTCACTAGTATGTATAAACGTGTATTTTAGCAAGTTGTAATTATAAAGTGGTTAAACACATTTTAAGGTGAATGTTATTAAAGTAGGAATCTTCGTGGGGTTTGCTCAGTTTAGAGACCCGAAAGCAGTGAATTTTTATCTGTGGCGATGAGGATGAAAGTCACCCTGAGGGCTGAGGGAGGTTTGACAATGGAGACGAAATTTTATCGCCCATCTTGCGAAGGATCTATCGCTGAAGTACTTTAAGGAGTACTAATTTAGCTTAGTTGATAGAAACATCATATTATATATATATATGCAAAAGTCGGGATTTAAATTTCAGACACTCCACTTATTCACCTTGATGATGAAATTTCTAGACAATAGTTTCTGTTAATTACAAAAATGTCAAAAACAATTTCTAAATTATTGAATATAAATGTCATTTTTTTTATATACATGTACAACATAGTTTCTCTCATCACGTTTTCTTTCCATATACTTGTACTGTTGTGCAACACCACTTAAAAGAAAGGTCAAGGGAGTGTTAATTATTTTTGTCATTTATTGTATCTGCATAATAAGCTTAATTATGTCTGAATGGAATCCTTTTACAAAACAACAAGTGTGAAAATCTATAATTTTGAACAAAAAAACAAAAATTTACTCTCGAGATTTCTCTATTTCATTACTGCGCCGTGCACGTTTGTTATTTTGAGGGCACAAATTAGCCTCACATCCTCTCATTTGTTTGTTTATCTTGTACATGTTATTATTGTTCACTTTCTCTTTATTTTATCTTTCATTCTACCAATCAATCAGCTTCTATAAGTCATGTCCATCTTCTCAACGTCACCCCTCCACCCCAATCAAATATCAATGTTTTAAAAACCGAATATCGAACCAGTTAAACCTTCAAATCAAGGTTTAATCGGTTTAATTGGTTAAACTGCTGTTAAAATAGATTATTAATAAATATAATACCAAATTTATAAATAAATAATAAAAAAAATAATTTATAGAATATACGTAATAAGTTGGACTAAAGCTGTTTAAAATTTATCAATAATAAAATTAGAGGTTTTAAGCTTAATTAATTTTTATAATATTAAAATTTATCAAAAAAAAAAAGTGTGAGGCCTAAAGCACCCCTCAAAATAGTTTTTTCCTCCCATGTTTCTTCCGGTCCTCTCAAAATTTCAATTTTGCGCTCATAAATAGTTTTTGGAAAATGTTTTTCAAAGGTTACATTTTTTCGGAATATATTTCCAAAGTAGACTTGAATGCTGTAGAAACAGAAAATGCACACAAATGGATCCCTCATGCTTCTGTTTTTTCTATTTGGGTCAGTCTTGTTTGGACGTTATAGATTTTATAGATTTATTAGAGACTAATGTATTCATAGTTAGTAATTTTAAGAAAAACCTAGTAATTTCGTTTAGTTTTTATTTTCTTGATTCAAGTTAAAGTTAACTGGTTTATGATTGAGTGTAAATATTATTATTTTATATGAATTTTAGTGAATGGGTTGGTGTGAATAGAAAAGGAGGAGAAATACTTTACTAAAGTTGGCCCAATAAAAAGAAGAAAACATTGGACTTATACTAGTGGTGGCCCAATAAGAAACATGGAGGTGTTAACAAGCAAAGCAGCTTGAGGAATGAAAGGAAGAAAGGGGTCAACAGGCACACCACACCATGGAGCTGGCTGCACTACAGTAAAGGAAAAAAATATATGAAGAAACAGAGAAACTAAGGAATACCAAATTTCATGGTCAACCCTACAAAATTACTAAACTACCCTTTTATGTCCGCTACTTAAGTAACGAACGTGTAAAATTTTAAAATTTTTATGTTGGGGGGTGTTTTTTCTCATTTTTATAACATCCGCTACTTAAACTTAAGTAGCGGAAGGATAAAAATGGATATGAGAAGGGCACGCGAGAAGTAAATAGGATGCCAAAAGAAACTTTCTAAAAAAAAAGCTTTAGCTATAATTTAATTCTTGGTGGATCCATCCATTATTTTGTCTTTTTGGATGTAATTATTTTGAGAGGGTGAGTCCTTTAGCCCTCTAATGACTTTTTGTTTTATTCTTGATTATGCATATATTTTGTGCTTGTTTTATTCTTGACCGTTTAACATTGGCCTTAATATATTTAGGAAAATGCTAAACAGTGTCCCCGGGTACTTGTTAAGCATAGTGCTCCGGGGGCACTGTTTAGCATGACCCATATATTTATCGCGTCTTAAAAAAAAAATACATTGAATTAAACTATCAAATTGGTCTGTCTTTGTATCTCGTTTTTTTAAAGAAAAAGACTTATAGCATTTCATTATTAACTATGTTACCAATACATATGGGTACATCAATAAAGAGGTGGAAACTAGCTAGAGATGTGACCACCATTGCTAAGACATGAGCAACCTCATTGGTCCGTCTTTGTATCTCGTTATTAAATAGGTCTCTGACTTTTTTAATATATTAAATCAATCTTTATCTTTTTCAAATATTTCTCAATTTGGTCCTACGTGAACATTCATTACTTATTATCAAATTAGTATCTGTTTTCATCCATTTTCTATCAAATAGTCCGTGACATATTCAACTTACCTTAAATTTAGTCTCTATCTTTATCAATTTTTTTTATCAAGTTATCACTATTTCAAATTGATCATCTTCATCAACTATGTGTCAATTAAATTGTGTGATATCATTGTTCACGTAATACTTAATACTCCACAACAGCGTGTATTTAATGGTGTTAGAATACGGATGTTAGTAAATAGACCAACTTGAAAATATTTAATTGAGGCATAAGAACTATTTGGAAACAAGACAAATTATTATGTGAGCCGGTTGAGGGCTGCAAATTGAAGAAAAATAAGATAGTTTATGTTGAAACTTTATTCTTAACGATGAATGACATTGGTTGGTTGGACGTTGATTCCGTCCAAAGTCCAATATATCTTCCAATTGATATATTATTTTCATTCATTCATTCAACCTTCAAACCAAGGAAACTCCGTCAACCTCGGATTTTTATAAAACAAAACACCTCTTTTTTGTTCTTAATTCTCCTATATTCTCGTTTTGTTTTTTTTTTTCCAACATTCTTAATCTCATTCTAATTATATAACCTTCCTAAATTCAGCTTTTTCACTACCATTAAACATTTATTTCCAATCCTAATTACTTCTCTAATCATTCATTTCTGCACTTCACGTTCATTCCTTTTCCAACACCATCACCAACTCCATGTAAGTCATACACTTTTTTATTCATTTATCAATACACGTTTATAATCTTCTTCTTTCTTTGTGATAATTGTAATCATGATTGTTGAAACTTTTATGTTTATACTTTATAGCCATAGACGCAGACACAATTGACCGAAATTGGTTACCAATGTCATTTGTTACAACATGAGTTGATGTTCTAACAATATAGATCGTGTCTTTTTTGCCAATGTTAATATTCATAGAAACTTAGTTTGATTTATTGTTATATGTGATTGTGATTTTTTGAAAAGGATAGTTCGTGATTAAATAAATTATCAAGGTTCCGATAATGCAACAGCGTCGTATGGTTGATGAAGTAATGGCCACAAAGAACAGAAACAATGAAATATCATTAAAACATGAACAAGAATTGTCAGAGAAAGATGATTTGTTGGCTGAGTACAGGAGGAAACTTCAAGAATCGGAGGTCGAATTGGAGAAGCGAAAAGAATCCGAAGCAAATTTGTTTGATACATTGGTTATGCAAACAAAACAGCTAGAGCATAACACAATTTTACTTGAAGAATCAAGGCATGAAATTGCTAGTCTTGAAGAAAAATTGAAGACACTTCAATTAAGTGCATATCAAACCAACGGTTTAGAGGATATGAAAGTAACCGAAAAAGGGTTACCGAAAATTAAGGTACATGAAACTCAAGAGGGTGTGGAGGAGGGAAAATTATACTTGAAGGCGGAAAATTTAGTTGAAGAATTGAATTTGCTTAAAAGTGAATTGCAATTAGCAACACAAGCCGAGGAGAATAGCAAGAAAGCAATGGATGATTTAGCGTTCGCGCTAAAAGAAGTTGCAACCGAAGCTAACCAAGTGAAAGCGAAACTAACCTTAAGCCAAGTTGAACTAGAACACACAAAAACCGATGCTGAGCGTTGGAGAGTGACGTTACAAAACACAGAAGAGAAGTACAAAGAGCTTCTAGATGTAACAAGGAAAGAAGCCGACAGGTACAAAAACACCGCGGAACGATTGAGATTAGAAGCTGAAGAATCACTTTTAGCATGGAATGGAAAGGAAACTCAGTTTGTGACTTGTATCAGAAGAGCTGAAGAGGAAAGGTTGCTTGCACAAGAAGAAACAACAAGATTACTTGAATTGCTTAATGAAGCCGAAAGTAAAACAAAAGTTTCGAAAGAAGAAAATCAAAAACTGCGCGATATATTAAAACAAGCTTTGAATGAAGCTAATGTTGCAAAAGAAGCTGCAGAAATCGCGAAAGCTGAAAACAGTAGATTACAAGATAGTCTCAATTTGCTTGTACATGAAAATGAGATGCTGAAAATTCATGAAGCTGCATCATTTGAGAATATCAAAGAGTTGAAAAAAATGCTATCAGAAACATCGACAAAAGAGTTTAGAAACGAAGATTTGGAGAAATTTTTAACAGCAAAAGAAGGTACAAAAGAAAAACCACACCATAAGGAGCATAGAGAAACAAAAAGTTTAAGCAAAAACTTTAGTCTTAATTTAAAAGACATGATAACAACACATAAGCAACAACCAAAAAATGAAGATGTTAATAATAAAGACATTATTACAGAAGATGATGATACATTAAAGGGTTCAATATTTGATGAAGTTGATGATTCATCGGATGAATCGCGTCACGATGCTGACATGGGAATACCAGATGAATTTGATAATATAGATGAATCTCATTTTGATAATTATGAAGGTGATACAAACAACAGAAAAAGAAGAGCTTTGTTGAGAAGATTTGGTGATCTTATAAGGAGAAAAAGTACTCCTACTCCTCCTACCAAAAAAGAACTTCCCAATGAGGAACATCTACAAACGTAATGCAAATTCCACAAGAGAATGTAATAATAATGTTGTTCATATTGTTTTATTAATTTTGTGTATTTGTTTTGATTAATGTGTACATAATTTCCTAGATTATAAGTACACCTGTTTTGAGACCATCCTCTGTTTTATTTTTTTGCTTGAATACATGTTAAAATCGTGGCGGAAATGGATACTCTCAATTTATTTTCTCTTAATGATTTTTATGTTCTTAATCTCATTCTTAATTTTTATTTAATATATATTATTTTTATTTGAATGGAAGATGATATTATTCTCGCTGGACTAACCCATCCCACATTGTAATGTCCTTATCTGTTACATCTAAAAATCCTCATTTTGTCATCATAATTCTACAAGCAAAACATGTCTTTGGACGCCGCATCATGAGCTTGACGAAACATAGAACTTCGACCATAACACCTCTTTAAGTCACCACTCCTACATTTCATAATGACGACTTGGGAGATCCTGTTTTGGCCTGGGTCAAGGTTCAATTTGACGGCCCAATGGTCATGTTGGCCCAAACCGTGTGCAGATGCATGCTCAACGGTCACAAAAGACATGACTTCTGTAACAGTCGATCGACATCATAATGATTGGCTTCCAATGTTAAGACCAACACTCTAAGACTATTCACAATGGTGGTGTTGAGTTTGGATTCAATATGGCAAGAGGGGTGCAATGGTTGTTGAAAGAGGTGTTGAAGGTGACATGGAAGAAAGAGGTGTTGAGAAAACTCAACAATGTTGAATCTGATCAAGAGGGACACATGGCACAATTCTTTTGGTTGAAAACAGGCGCGTGCATTACACGCACGGACAGGGAGAGTGGGCAAGCCTGGACGCGGAGAGAGAAAGAGCTTTTGATAAGATGCAGCCATGTGGCTGGCTGCGATTGGCTGACTGAATTTTTATCCATTTAATACTTTGAACTCAATTATTTCGTTACAAATTAATTTTTTTTTTACCAAAATTCATGATTTTTTTTGTCTATAAATATAGACTTGATTCATTTAATTTGGACATAGAAAAAAAAAATCAAGTTTTTCACTATCTTAATAATAATTTCAACACCCAAAATGGATTCCAATAATAATTTCAACACTCAAAATTCTTTTTTTTTTTTTGAAGAAACACCCAAAATTCTTCTAATCCCAACAATTATCAAAATCCCAACAATTTTCAAATTATTTGTATCGTACTAATTACGTTACTTATGTGTTGTATTTTAAATTAAGTTAAAATGATTTGTATCGTATAAATTATTTAAATAATTTTTTTTATTAAAAAAACTAAAAAAATAAATTGTTAAGTGTTTATTATTTTAATTTAATTTTAATCGATAATTATAATTTTATGTAATCATAAAAACAAAAAAATAAATTTAAATAAGAATATGAAATAAAAAGTGGTGGGGCAGAGAAAGTGGTGGGGTAGAGTGTTGAATGAAAAAACCATTGGAGAGGGCAAAAGTTGAATAAGTGTTGAATGATTTGGTGGAAAAAAGATAAAATGATGTGGAGTGTTGAGAATTGAAAAAGTGGGTATTGAGTGTTTAAACCATTGTAAACAGTCTAACAACCATCAATGTTGAGACTATATTACATTCACCCTCACATTAACTTTCATGCAAAGAGCTCGAGTATCTATTCTTTCATTTTTAACCTCTTACAATTTACATGTTGTTACTGACTTGAGTGTTAGAGTGTCTTGCAGATACAACCTCTTGATCAGTTAAGATCAATATTTTATACCTACTTTTTTTAGGTTACCATGATATAGATACAAAGTTTTTACTATTATTAGCGATGACTAATCTAATCTATATATTATAAGAAAGTTAATTGTTCTGGATAAGTCTAAACTACCCTTGCTTAAGGTGCTGCCATGTGTCCCAAATCAGGATAATTGATGTCCAAAAATTTGATGATTGAACTAAAAGTACACTCATTTTCAAATGAAACCAAGCCAAATGAGCTATTTGGGGCATTTGTGGGTGGAAAAATGTTTTATCAACTCAGATTTTACATTGTAACCAAGTCTCTGAGCCATTTATGTCCTTTTCAGTTTGAATGAAACTAAGACATCTAAACCACAAACACATGTGACATCTTTTTGCTTCTCCCAATGTCTCACCAAATTTCAAATTCAATTTTTTTCCCTCATCACTTATTCAAAATCTTATATATCTTCACTCATTTTCATATCATTCACTTCTCTCTTCTTTCTAATCTGCATTTTTTTATAGCGTTCATCTGAAATTCTAATTGATAAAAATTTTAAAATAATTATCATATGTGAGAAAGTTGTAATCAATTACAATTTTTTTTTTAAAAAAAAACTATCTTATAAGTTCTAACTTATATAAATTTCAAATAACTATCATATATGAGACACTTTCTAACTGATAAAAATTTCAAAATAATTATCAAACGTGAGACAACTTCTAAATTATAAAAAATTTAAAAAAAAAAAAAAATTTATACGGAATAAATTCTAACTTATATAAATTTTAAATTAATGATCATACTTACACCTACTATTCCAGTTCAGTCACATACTTATATATAGAGGTGGGAACAGGTCAGGCCGGCCTACATGGCCTTAAGGCCTAGCCTACATAGGCTCAGGCCAGGCCAGGCTATTTTTTTAAATAGAGCAGGCCAATGCTTTTTTATAAGCCTATTTAGCTAAAAAGGCCAGGCCGCAGGCCATTAAAAAAGCCTTTGAGGCCTACTAGGCCGGCCTATTTAAGTTAACATGAATAATATTTTTATTACGATTATTATTTATATATTAAAATTTATACTTTGATTAAATCATAAATCTATTAACTTTTTAAGTAATTTAAGTTTATTAATCTACATTAGTTTTTAACATATATAAATGTATTATTATAAACTAGAATTGAAATATGATGACATATATAGTCAAATTCTCTAAAATATCAAATGGAATATTATTTTATTAGTTCATAAGTATATTTCAAAATAAATATAATTATTTATTTAAATATGTTCATATGAAATAGGCTTTTAAACAGGCTAACAGGCCACATCAGACTTTCAAAAGGCCAGGCTCAGGCCTAGAATTTAAGCCTATGATAGGCCACAGGCCAGGCTCAGACCTTCGATTTTTTGACAGGCCAGGCTCAGGCTTGGCAAAGCCTAGCTCGGCCTAGCCTATTCCCACCTCTACTTATATACCTACTTTATTCTAATTAAACTAAATTGATTAAGATTTAATGAGACATAAATTAGGTATTAAACACGTTGACCACCAAGAAACCACACATGGAAAACGTCATAGAATTAAATATATATATACCATGGGCTTTCACACGAAAAAATCAAACAAATCACTCATGACCTTCCATTGATTTTCCTCAACAGTTGAATTGAAATTACATATAATCTCAAACAAAGGAGGTGCATGTATTCCTGATCCTGTACCCCACAACACATCGAATAATATCTTATCCAAAACACCACGTGATTCGCGTGATGTTGTTAGTTACAGTACAAAAATTGCTAACGTGGCAAGTACGCATACCGTGTTACCATACCCCGCCACCACACAGAACCATAACTCGACACGTTTGCTTCTACACGTATACAAGGTGCATCGTCATAACATAAAGTTATAAACCGAATATATTCACTTTGGATTGGGTCTCACATTTTGCCTAATAATCTAAGGAGTATTAATTCTTCTTCTGCTACTTCCAGTTTTTTGTTACCAATTGAATTGCAAAATTCTCTTACCGCATACAGACAATGACATCTTCAGTGATTGAAGGTGGACACGATGATGGTAGTAATAGTAAAAATGAACCGTCGGATTTGATAGAAGAAAAAATGAATCCGACGGTTGTAAACCTTTCAATTCCTAATGAAACATTCTTAAAAGCAGCAATTTCTCTCAAGGACGAGGTATGTATGTGTTGATAAATAAATTGTAGTACTAAAATGTTTCATATTGTGCAATAAAATGTTAATGAGTTAGTGAAATTATTGGTGTAGGTGGTGGAGGTGACATGGAAACGGCGAGAAGTGGTTGATCCGACGGTGTATACTGGTTTGCTTGGGACGGCGTTCACTTGCCTGAGATCGTACGAGGTTACCGGTTGCCGTGAGGACTTGGTGTTATGTTCGGAGATTATTGACACATGTACCACTGTTGCACGCGCCTCCATAAGGTACTTTTTTTAACTTTACTTTCTGAAAATAGACACGTTATATCATTCGTTAAGACTTAAGACTGAAATTTAATTGGGATTACTTTAAATTAGCTTATTTTTGAGGTTATGTAAATAGTTTATATAATTTTTATGTATTATTATAAATTTGTTAAGATAGTTTATCACAGCTTACAAAAATACAATTTTCACTAGTGTGAACTTATAAAATAACATAAAATCTAATTTATATTGCATAAGCTCAAAAATAAGTTAACCCAAACGAGCCCTTGGTCCTAAATGGAGAAAATATTTAATTGTTACTTGAAATTAGGACTATATAAATAATAATTTTGTCAAAAATTGATTGTATCTAACAATTTTAAAAATCAAATCGATCAATGATAATTAAATCCACAAGACATCTATTCACACACAAAAAAAAAAAAAAATCCACAAGACATCTTGTCCCAGCCCCTCATTTCTCAATCGGGCCAAAAGAAATGAACTACCAACTATTCACTCACAATTTAATCCATTCAAATTTTAGAATATTGGTATATAGACTATAGTTATCGACTTTGTTTAATATGCACAAGTTAGATAAAATTTTTACCATATACGAGTTTGTTTTCACTAGTGCACCATAAATTTGACCGCAGTTGTCATAATTTTTCTGTCAAAAAAATAAAGTTACATAGTTTTTTGCATTTTTTGTTTCAAACAACTTGATTATCATAATTTTATTGTGAAAAATTACGAGTTTGAATCTATTCATGATGTGAATCCAATGTGGATTCATAATTGCAAGGATCTTGATCGGTATAAATGTCTTGATTCAAGAGGAAAATGAAGGAAAAATTCAAGAAGACTAATTTTTTTTTTACAGAAGAGATGGAAGAAAATAAATACAAAGTGGATTAGACAAAAAAGTAGAACAACCGTCACATTCATACAATAAACGAAAATCTCGATATGCTGATCCACCACAATAACAAGATACTCTTGATTAGAATCTAAATTTGGTTCATCTAAGAACTTAAAGGAGCAAAATATCGCCCAAATTCAATCAAAAGCCTAAATATCAAAATCATGCATTAACCAAATGAAAAGGGTTACACAAATGTTATTTATATCTAAACCTATTAGGATTTAAGACATAGTCCATAACACTAAGGTCCAATAAAAGCTCACAATAATCAAACAAGAAGGCATTATACAATTCTAATCAAAATACACTTAAAAAAGAGTAATGTAGTATGGATTGTCATCGAGAATCATCTTGATGACCAAAAATAAGAAAATTTGCTCTTTAATTATTTTCGATGACAAATCATACTACATTATTATTTCTTTAGTGGATTTTAATTAGAATTTGTATTGTGCTACTTACTTTCTAGTATGAGATTGTTGTGAACTTGTATTGGCCTTAGGGTTATGGGCTATTCCCTTATATGTTTAGGTAGAAATAAACTCTTTTCATTTGGTTAATGCATAATTTTGATATTTAATCCTTTAATTGAATTTGAGAGATAGTTTTGTCCTCTAGATTCTTGGATAAACCAAGTCTAGATTCTAATCTAGAGCATCTTGTTCTTGCGGTGGATCCACATATTGATTTTATTGTTCATCGTGTGAATGTGGCGATCGTTCTTCCACTTTCTCGGCAAGTTCACTTCGTAGTTCGTATGTTTTCTTTTAATTTTGTAGAAATTTTCTTAGGGTTGTTGAATTTTTCCTTGATTTTTCTCTTGAGTCAAGACATTAACACATAGGTCAAAAATTTTGTAATTGAAAAATGATAAAATAAATATGCGGAATAAACCAACAATGAATTGGACAAAGAGACACGTTTAAACAGGTGGTTAGGAATTAAATCGTCTCGGAAAGATTTTGGTTTAAAGGGAGGAATTCACATAATGTATCTTGTAGGCTCTCCGATGAAAATCAATCGCAACTAAACAGTGGTAACATTTTAATTTCTAAATTAATTTAAAAAGAATGTGAAATAATACGCCGAAGTGAGAACATGTGTATCTTTCTACACAATTTCTAGCCACGATTCCTTCTCTCCCATTCTCCTCTCTGCGTTTGTTCCACAAGCATGTAGAACTTCAATTTTTGCAATGCCATATCCTCTCCTCTCTCCTCTCTTAAGATTCGTTGAAAGATATATTAATAGCATCCAGGGACGGATCCAGACATAAAAAACTGGTGTGGCTAAAATTAAACATCTCTAATATAATTTTGAAGTTGATGTCGCACCATTATTTTTGGCTCATCTACAAAATCACTTGGATAAATTAAGCTCAACTATTCTCGATAATTTTTCACATCTAAAGATCCAAATGACAATGAGGGACTCAAATTTGGTGAGTGGTGGCTATGGGGAGGGTGGGCGATGTTAAGAAATACGATGATAATTTTTCACATCTAAAGCTCCAAATGACAATGAGTTATTTATAAGTAATATTGGTAGGCGTGTTAAGAGACGATTTGTAACGTTAATTAGTTAATGCCCCAATATGAAACCCATAAATAGTTAAGGGACCAATTGTCCAATTTAACTTTTTTTTTTATGAGTCATACTAAATAGTACTTGGGGGCACTTGTTAAACATATATTAAAAGAGGAAATCAAAGATAAAATTAATATTGAAAAGATAATTTTGTAGTAGTTTATTTTTAAAGTATTAAACACACAAAATACAAGATAAAATTTCCTTATTAATATATTTAACTAATATCCGAAGACAATATTTAACACAATATATATCTATATATATGTTTATAAAAAAAAAATAAAAAAATCTGGTGTGGCTAAAGCCACACCATGTCCCTTAGTGATCCGTCCCTGATAGCATCACCCCTTGATTTCATCAACTCTAGCAATGGTTTGCTAATTAAAAACAAAATGAAATTTCCATCATAATTTCAATTGGGATGAATAGGAAAGGAAAAACAAGAGTGTGATCTATTGTATAATGTTGATCAATATGGCTCTTAATGATTGTATAAAGTGGTTCACCGACGAGGGACTTGATAATAAAAAAAATATCATCAACATGTTTTATGCTCAAGTTTGTGTTGTAAAATTTATTACAAGAGTGTTCATACATACTTGCACACAACTTTTTGTTCAATTAGAATTATAAGATTATTAGTAGAAATAATTTGTTGTTAGATTTTACTTACCTCGCAACTGAACTATGGATTATTGCTTATAAGTTGCCCAACTCGGCAAGCTACTGTCAAAGAGGTTGATATGCCTCTAGTATATAAACACTTTCCCCTCACGCCCAGCACTATTGAGCTTGGTGCGTGGATATAAACAGTAGGTAGCTCGATAGCGGAAACCTGATAACAGGTGGCCCAACGGATCTGATAGCATCTTAGAAATAGGTGATGAGCCTAACTCATCCTTACAAAACCGACTTGTAAGGTGAGGATTGTCTCTAGTATATAAACACTTAGTCAGACCATCTCTCAACCAATGTGAGACTCTTAATAAATTAGAAATACAAAAAAAAAAACGAGATTATTCATAATTTCTGTTTCTCTTCTTCTTGTTTATAAATTAAATTTCTATTGAATCAAGTACACACTCATTAAGTCATATTATTGTCTTTTATTAAATCTCTAACCAAAAGATATTGCAGACACGTGACTTTTTTGTGTGGTAGAGGAGGCATATACGCGCTTGGAGCTGTCGTTGCTAATTACATGGGGGACCTCCAAAAACGTGACCTGTTTTTGGGTCTATTCATTGAAGTAAGAACAATTATTGTACCAAAATACCCAATTTCTTTGTACGTGCACAATTTGTGTCTCTAGATTTTATTTAGTTTGAAAGACAAAGTAATTGAGTAAACTATTAAATTGAACTCAAATTAGTCTATATCTTTTTCAAACGTTTTTTTAATTTGGTTCATCTGCTAACATTTGTTTTATAACACAGTTAAATGTAAATGTGTCGACTTAAAATATTAAGTGGCACGTCAACAATAACATCAGACAATTTAAATGTCACATAGTTAAGGATTATAAGGGAACACAAATTAATCACATGTTAAATATTTTTAATGGTCTGCAGGTGGCAAAAGAGGAAGCCCTGCCTATTGGACCCGAGGAAGGTGGTTTCGGAATGTCATATGAACTTCTATATGGACGAGCTGGATTCTTATGGGCCGCATTATTCGTAAACAAGCACCTTGGAGATGACACAGTGCCCAAAGACATTCTAATGCCTATTATTGATGCAGTATTAGCTGGTGGTAGAGCAGGAGTGTCTGATATTAAAGATTGTCCATTGATGTATCGATGGCACGGGACTAGGTACTTGGGTGCAGCAAATGGTCTTGCTGGTATTCTTCATGTGCTCCTTCATTTTCCACTTCCAAGTGAAGATGCTGAGGATGTCAAAGGAACTTTGAGATATTTGATAAGTAGAAGGTTCCCTCATAGTGGAAATTACCCTTCAAGTGAAGGGAATCCAAGAGATAAGTTAGTGCAGTGGAGTCATGGTGCAACTGGGATGGCCATTACATTGTCTAAAGCAGCACAGGTAATAATAAACTACTTTCCAAAATAAATTATTCCTCATAGCATGTCTTCACACGTACATTTTCTATATTCATAATTGTATGCTTTGGAGAATTGGAATCTTGAGGCTAAAAAAATTACAAAAATGGTATCTCAAATTGATAATTTTCCCTAGAGTTGACTAATGATGGCAAAAATGTTGGAGTTGGGACAAATTGATTTCTTGAGGTTGAAGAAATGTAAAAATGAAGGATATGAATTGAAGAGAGAAAGGTGAGATTGTAGTGGAAATAACATGTGTGTTATTATTTCCTTCATGGGTCAAGCTTATATAGCCTATAACCCAAAGTTTGTTACAAAATTTCATAAGCTCAAGCGGAGCCTATCAGATTTCTCAGGCCTGCGCCAATGCCGCGCCTATGGCCAGATTTGGCAGAGCTCACACCTATTACATAGTTGCTTAAGAAACATGTTACAAATCAAAAAACTAACACTTCTAACTAACATAGTTGCTTAAGAAACAAGTTACAAATCAAAAAATAGGTCCATGGCATTTCCATTTTCATGACACATTCCAGAACTTGTAAATTCTATATATACTATACAAGTTAAGTGCTTAACAATTGACAATGGCTACTTTGGAAATATGTGTTTGCAGGTTTTTCCAAATGACAGGGAATTGCGAGACGCAGCAATAGAAGCCGGGGAAGTTGTATGGAAAAGTGGATTGGTGAAGAAAGTAGGACTTGCTGATGGAGTATCTGGAAATGCCTATGCTTTTCTTTCACTCTACAAACTAACAAAAGATAGTATATATGAAGAGAGGGCAAAATCATTCTCTTGTTTCTTATATAATAATGCTAGAGCTTTGGCAGTGGAAGGGCAAGAACTTACTGGTGTCAATGGTTACTCTCTCTTCCATGGACTTGCTGGGACAGCATGTCTTTGGTTTGATTTGATTGCACCTGATAAATCTAGGTTTCCTGGATATGAATTATAGATGGTGTTATAGAAATAATTGTTGCCTTGTAATAGGAATATACTCTGTGAATATGGCAGATAATATGTGCTAAAAACCTTGTACCAAAAGCAAAGTATTATAAGCCGGATTATAATACTTGTTTAACTTGCTATGCTTGGCAAGTAAGGTTAGAAATTCATGATGAATCTAAATGCTCTTATTTCTCGTCTTTTTAAAGCTAGATGTTTTGGACTCAAAAGTCTTACTTGAAGAAAATTCGACGAATATAATGGAGTCACTTTCTGAATCGAATATAATGGAGTCGCCTTCTGAACCGATAGAGACCGTTCAAAATGATTATTGTTCTTTCATTTGGATAGCTTGGGAGGCTATATGGAACAAAATTTGGCCACATTGAATCTAGTATTGGATCTCCATTCTTCTAGATGAGGTATTTAAAAATTCTATGCATTTTGAGCTTATTGAGCATACTTTTTTACTTTTTTAATCGATTTATATTTTATAAATGGTATTTTGAAGTTTTCTCTCCAAAAACCCCTCATTTCTTTTCTACCCCCTGAATTTCCGTTTTTGCCCTTAGGGTACTACGGTTTATACGAATCAAATTTTTTTGTCATGCTAAAAAATTTCGGTTAATATAAACCGAAATATTGTGTTCCAATTTTTTTTCCAGATTTCCTGCATAAATTCTGCATGAGATGTTCAACTTCCACAATTTATTTGAAATACTAAACGATGTCCGATTTGAGTAAACGACCACTCGTTGGAAAGCTTAGGGTGTCAAAAATACAAATATAATTTTTGTTTTGAGGGTTAATTATCCAAGTGATTCCGTTTGACCAAATAATGAGTACTGGTACAGAAACGTAGCAGAAACTTTTCTCAAACTTGTAGGTAGATTTTCTCATACTATACATAATGAAATTTAACAATTCCGGTGTCAATCCTGTAGTAAATTTTGTCTTATTTACACTAGATTAAAAATCATTAGCATACGACTTATATTCAGAGTGATAGGCTAAATTTACCACAGGTAACTTTACACAAATTTTCACATAAATCTTTCTTCTTTTTGGGGGTAAATTTATGTTATTTCGGTTTATATAAACCGAATTTTTTTTTCATGTTTAAAAATTTCGATTCGTAGAAACCAAAATAAGTTGGCCAAATTTTTTCAAATCATAACGGGCAAAATGAGATTTTTGGGGTATAAAAGAAATACGGAGGTCGGGAAAGAAAACTTCTGGTATTTTTATTAATTGTCCTTGCTTAAGAAAATATGGACTCTTTATGAATTAAAATATATGTTTCACCCCTCCATTTTTCGGATCTAAAAAAGTAAAGAGAGTATATTTATCCCACTTTCTTGCACCAAACAAAAAAATAAATTGGCGATCCTGACTTGACAAAAAAAAAAAATCGGTGATTCGGATGATCTATATTCGACAGTTAGTCATAGATCAGTAGATAGAAAATTATAGCATATACAAGAAATGCAGTAGATACATGTACCTTGTATGAGTATGATGATGACTCTGACCTCTGAGATTTTGATCTTTAGAGACAAAGTTAGAGTTGAGAGTTCTTCTATGTGCCTGTAATTTGCTAGAAGGCTGGAATATGCCACAACAAACAGCCTGCAACAAAAGTGATGCAAACCAGAATCTGGGTCTATCAGGGATTTAACTAGCAGTAACCACTCTTAGCTGTCCGATCAAGAAACTGTTGGAGATTTTCCAAAATATATTTGAAAGGTTGCAATGGTTAATTTGAAATTCAAATTTACAATTTTGAAAACCTTTCAAGGGTTGTGTCCTGAATCATTTGACATAAGTTTCTCTATAAATAGAGACACTTAGGAGGCATAAAACATATCAGAAAATCACGTTTCCATGAGTAAGAAATTATGCTTATAATATCTAAATCATTTCTTTATTTCTCTAGTGCACGAGAGTATTTGAAGAAACTTTATTCTGTAAAATATCATTGATTGATATGCTTGATATGTATGTGCAATTCATGTAAAGGTTTCCAAAGTATCCTGAAGGGGATTCGCCGGTTAACCCTTTTGCATCCAATTTATGGTGGGGGCGAATCGAACCTAAAGTTTAGTGTGTTCACACACGCTTTGGAATTTATGTGCAATATTCATCATGTCGTTCATCATCTTCTTCTTGTTCAAGTCATTTGCAGCAGACCCCCGACAAATGTTCTAACAGAAACAAGGGTCGAGATTGATTTAAGTATTAAATTGTCAAATCGATTGTGTAAATCTAAACCGTAGGATAAAAAATCAACGACAGATATCAATTATTGCGTAAAAATGCATGGAATGGCTACAACATAGTGGCGTATTTTCATTTATATTAGGAATGATCAAGAAGACTGAATGGATTGCTCTTTCATGTGAGGTGAAGCTCTTGATTTGTTATTATTAGCTTTATTGTGGTTAAGGATTTACATTTCTTATAATTTTTACTTTCAAAAATCTTCATCCAAGCATTTTTATTTGTTTTCTATAAGTTGTCTTCGATTAAAGCTTAAGGTAATCTTATTTGAAACGTGTCATACATTAAATATGAATGTTTCTCTTAACTAAGATTGAAACATTAATTGGTCGTATTGTAAAAGTCTATTTTATTTCGGGAGATTCATCTTCGTTGGTTCATCCAGTCATACTTATCTATCAAAAAAACATATTTTTAAAAAATTAATTTTTCAATTACATTGATCATCATTCATAACTCATTTCAAACTTAGTATGATGGATTATGGATAATGTTCTTATCCCTCCATATTTTTGTTCTTTTGTTTATGCTTTTTTGTCATTGTTATTTGCTCTATTTTAACTAATAAATTTTCTATTGCTTAAATTTGATTCTTGGAAGAAAAAAAAAAGACAAAATGTAGGCAAATCAACGACGACAAAGATATGTCACACTCCCCTAACGTCAATAAATATGGACCAGGATTTGCTGCTGTTATAAATAACGCAGTAATCACGCAGTAATCAATCTTATCCATTAATTTTACATCGAACGGTTATAATACATATACATTAAAATGATCCTGACCATTCATTTAGATCGGACGGTTGATACTGTAACTGCGTTAACGCAGTTACAGCATACAATCTGTTTCCAATAAATATAAATATAAGAGATGCACCCCAACTTGCTATATTTTGATGTAATCAATCAAAAGTTCAACAACCTTCATTTTACTATCTTCATATATACAACAGCAACGAATCGAACCCTACCATTTTTGTTTTTTTTTGTTTTTCTTCGTATTAAAAAACAAATAGTGTAGTGTAAATCAACTTGCATAATGGTCCCATCCCATACATACATACCCAGCTTGCATCTCCTTCTACTATTCATGGTCCACATCATTCCCCTGTTTTCCTTTCATTCTCCTCCTCGTACTAAATACTAAGTGTTAAGTAATTTATAAAATTCATTTTTTCAATGATGATCCTAACATGGAAGATCAATATAGAAAAATAGACACACTGGAGTGAAGAATACTACTAACTACTTCATGTAGTTGCATTAGAGATGTAAATGAATATCGATAAGCCAAATATTATAATATATTGATATTTGTCCCTGTCATGTGTATCCGCTAAACAAGTGATCCACGGATATTTACATATATATATATATATATATATATATATATATATATATATATATATATATATATATATGGATGACATTTTTATTAATTGAAATATCCATTTATTTTATTCACGGATATCCATTAAATTACTAGTTCGGTATCCGTGACGGATTTTATCTACAGATATCTGCGGGTTACGAGTTTTTTTACCATCCCTACATTACATGATTGAATAAGAATAACAATGATTAAAAAAAAAAACAATGACTAAGCAAACATAAAGAATGGTTGTAACTTTCATAAATATAGTTTAGTCGATAGCTACTAAGATATATTATTAGAAACCTCGAATTTTTGTATGTGTTTTCATTTTGTACATTTATAATGTATGAGTCTAACTAGGGGCTCCTGAAAAGAAAAGAAAAAACTATAATACTTTTCGGAATGATTGGTTTTGCCATTCAAAAAAGATTAGTGGCACAACATATTGCACATTTGTCTTTCACTCGTGTGTAATTAACCAAAGTATTGCAAGAATCGAAGTAATCATAATTCATTTAAAGAAACATGGAGTACACTTTTGTCAATTAAAAGATGACTGATTTTGCTCCATCAAATATTCTTGAGAGGGGCTGACGATTGAATCCCGAATACTTTTGACAATAAGCTACTTGACAAAACAATACTCCCTCCGGTCCTTATTATAAGGAACACTTTGAAAAAATCACACAGACCAATGAAACACATTTAACATAGTTATTTTCATTTAATACTCTTATAAATTTTAATTTATTCTATGTATACCCTTATTTAATTACTCTTTATTCAACTAACTTACTTATTTTTAAATTCTCTCTCATAATAAATAAGGGCATAAGTGAAATTGAACATTTAAAACATTTGAAAATTGGTCAAAGTTTCTTATAAAAAGGACCAAATTTTTTGCCCTAAGTGTTCCTTATAAAAAGGACCGGAGGGAGTATTATGCAATAGATTTAATTAGTTTTCAGGTATTTCCAATTCAACTTCATCCAGCACCATAAACACCCCTTGTCCGTCTCATCCGCTATAATACGAAGGTTGAACAAATTACCTCTGGTTGGTAATCGGTGTTGCAACAATTGTCATGAGAAAACAATCACTTTTGATGGTTTGAAACTTTCTCATAACCTTCCCAACATCTCACCCTTCACCACCCCTAATGGTGTGTTTGGCTTAGAAGAGAAATTGTGAAGAGAGAAATAGGTAAGAGAGAGTATGATAAGAGAGAAAAATGTAAGAAATAGAGTAGATTTAATATATTGTTTGGTATAAAAGAGTGAGAAGAGAAATAGAAAAGAGAGAAGTGTATTTATTTTTTGGAATGACAAAAATACCCTTAACTTAAAAAATTAATATTTTTTTCATGTTTATCAAACCATACACAGCCTAAGTGAAACAAAGTGAAGAACTTGTTCATTAGAATGATTTATACCGAATTCACCGAAAACAAACTTTCTTCATTTGTTGAAACTCCCACTTATTTTTACGACTAACGAAATGCAAAAGTTTAGTCTATTTTATTAGACTCCATTTTCGTGAGTTCATCCAATCATATTTAACTTATTCTAAAACATATTTAAAATTTTATTTTTCAATTACACGAGTCATCATTTATAACTCATTTCAAATTACAAATTTTAGTACGGACTATGGATTATGTTCTTATCCATCCATATTTTTGTTCTTTTGTTTGTGTTTTTCTTTCTGTTGTTTACTCTTTTTTAATTAATAAATTTTCTATTGCTAAAATTTGTTTTGGAAGGAAAAGACAAAATCCAGCAAGGTTTGAAGTGAGCACACATAAATCAACGACAAAAATATGTAACACTCATAATTAGATTTTCCGTTTTAACACATCATGCAGTAATAACTCTCAATCGTTCGATTTGAATTAACAGTTAAAATTATTTTACTATGTAAATAATTTAGACTATTTCTTCTCAAATCAACAACTCAAATTTATTACTTCGTAAAACAACTGATTCATACGTTCGTAAGTAACATTGTAACACTCTCCTAACCTCGATAGTTATAGTTATTAACTTAGTATAAGATAGATGCACCCCAACTTGCTATATGATTATGTAATCAAGTTCAACAACCTTTCTGTACGCACGCGTGTACTTCATTTCAGTCTCACTCTCTTCCTTCCTTTCAACTTGCATAATATTGGTCCCATACATACATACCCAGCTTGCATCTAGTCTCACTCTCCTCCTCGTACTCAATATTAAATGCCAACTGCTAACTAAGTTCTTACTTTATAAAATAAAATTACACAAACAAAAATGATTAAGCAATAAGCACAGATATAAATAGTGAGTGGCCAATCATAAAGGTAATAAGTAAATAGTTTAACGGATTGTAAAAACTTAATATTATCTTATAATTAAGAGTTAGAGTCCGTTTGAATTAGCTTATTTTTTAACTTATGTAAACAGCTTATGCTATTTTTTTTGTTTACAACGGAGCCGAGGATCGAACTCGGGACCTCATGCATACTATACTACCTAAATCCCTCACCACTAGACCAAACTTAGTGATTTGATTTTATGTTATTTTATAAGTTTACACTAGTAAAAATTGTATTTTTATAAACTATTTTATCATAAACTATCTTGACAAACTTATAATAATACATAAAAATTACATAAGTTATTTGCATAAGCTCAAAAATAAATTAATACAAACGAACCCTTAGTCTAACTCAATTCTACAAAATCGACTTATAAGATCAGAAGAATTGTACCTACTTATATAAATATATATTTAAATCATCTTACAAGTTACAACTGATGTTCTTAGGCTTTTAACAAATTACGTACAAAGATGATTGATTGCACCTCCATCAAATATTTGCATGAGACAAAATTAATTAATTTTTAGATTTTAGATGTTATTAGGGACGGTTATATAAAATTCTGATTTCTACATCAAAAGCAAGCAACCGCCACGTCGGACCAATTTTGTTTCTAGTTCGCAAGAATTTGAACCAGTAGATTTTGACCACGTGTCATTTATGCAATTTCTGTTCTTCTATTTGAGCCCTCTTTCTTAAGGCATATTTAAATTCCACTTGCAATATAACATTGACATATAGTATAAATGTCATCAAAACCAAACATCTTTAATTTTCCAATTAAATTCTGTGGTCATAAAAAAGAAGAAGAAGAAGAAGAATACTATTTTTCAATTTGCTAGTTGCAACTTGCAAGTTCATATATTCATCAAAAAAATATAACACTTTAGCTGTTGTAATATTAATTCTATATACGTCATAAGAATGGAAGAACGTTATGAGATTATTAAAGGTATTGGGTCAGGAAATTTTGGAGTAGCAAAGCTTGTTAGGGAGAGACAAAGTGGTAAACTATATGCTGTCAAAATCATTGAGAGAGGCCTTAAGGTTTGTAGTTTTGTTTTTGTTTTTTTAACTTCATTTCTATGTCTATGCATGTTGTCTTTGTCTTAGGTTGTCTTAGGCCTAAAGTTATACTATCATATATGTATGTTTTCTTCTACTTTGGATTGTCTTAGGTTGGTTGGTTGGTCACTTATGTGACTGTTGGATGTTGTAGATTGATGAACATGTTCAAAGGGAGATTATAAATCATAGATCCTTGAAGCATCCTAATATCATTAGATTTAAGGAGGTAAGAAACTTTTTTTGTATGGTTGTTAATTTCATTCTCCTAACTAGTAAATGAACTTTCTTGAGTGTCTTCCACTTCTTTGTTTTCTTAAAGTATGTTTAGATCGACTTATTTGAGTTTGTTTACTTACTTATTAAAGACCGGAGAAATTATTTAAGAGAACTTATGAAAATAACTTATGATATAAGTTATACTCCTTATAAGTTATTTTCAGCTTATTTTCATAAGTTCGCAAGACAGCTTGTGAAAATAGTGTAGCTTATATGAAAACGAGTTGAAATCATTTTATATTTTGTGATAGAATTAACTTATGCATACAAATTTATTTGGCTAGTCCCTTAGAACTTAGCAATGTTGTACAAAATTCAACTTTGTCTCAAAATGGAATAACTATGTCGGACCTGCATTCTGTAAGGTCGAAAAATGGTGCAGCCATGCAGTCAGTAAATTTTAAGTTGTTCGATCAAGTCCATATGTCAGAATTGCAGTCATCTCAGAATTTTATATTAAACAAAAATAAATAAAAACTCTCTTAATCATACGGTTCAGAATCACTGACTGCATGCAGTCCGACCGCACATAATCCAATTCCAACTGTCTCATGCCTTGTGAATTTGATCCTTATTAAGAAGAAATTTTCATCCATGGCAGGTTTTATGTACTCCAGCTCATCTAGCTATAGTAATGGAGTATGCAGCAGGTGGAGAACTATTTGAAAGAATATGTAGTGCCGGTAGATTCTGTGAAGACGAGGTTAGATAAGATCGTTTCTAATTGTTGATTATTGTTAATTGTTAATTCAAAGCTTCATTGACTTTTATTTTAGTGGTTTTTGTCCATGAGGCCATTATATTAGTTATGTATAATTCCTTAAGCAGTAATTCCACAAAAACAATAGTATTTAAGATTGCACCCACGTTACAATTTGTATTAAACAATGTAAGTGTCATTTTTAGCTTTATCCTAACCAATAAATTATCAGTGTTGAATTTTTCAATTGCAAGTTGTTACTAGCTAATTTGTTCTGAAACTGTTCATCTGATGTTAACTCTTATACATTAATATTATCATATTCTACCTAGTACGGACACTTGTCCGATTAGGCGTGTCGCGTATCGGACACACGGCGGTATCAGACACCGACATAACACCAACATTATAATTATACTAAATTATATTATTTTTCATATTATTATTGATGTTGACGTATCTGTGTGTGTCCGATGTCACGTCTATATGTGTGCTTCATAGTATTCTAATAGCAAATGTTCATTTTTGCAATAATTTTTCATGTTTAATTTCAATTTCAAAATCATGTACATGGTTTCTATTTTTTATTTTAATTATTAATGTTCACATTTTTACTCTTCTGTTGTGTGCATAGGCAAGATATTTCTTCCAGCAGTTGATTTCTGGGGTCAGCTATTGTCATTCAATGGTACTATTCTTGTCACATATCATATGAATCAAATTTGTTTTACTTTAACAAAATATTTGTTTTGAGTCCTAATATTTTAGCTGGTTTGAAAATTATAATTTTAATGCAGGAAATTTGCCATAGAGATCTTAAGCTTGAAAACACACTTTTAGATGGAAGCTCTTCACCACAACTCAAAATATGCGACTTTGGTTACTCCAAGGCAAGGGGTCCTCACTTATCTAAGAGTTTAATTTTGTTACATTGTCACGATAAAAAAAAAAAAATACTCTATCAAGCAATCGCAATCAATCGTATATGTTTCTATAATTAAAGTCAAATTTTTATGCATATCATTTTTTTGGTCAAGTCGTCCAATGATTATAATTTCAATTTTAAGATGATTAAGTGGGAGCATCAGAGTTCAAACTCAGCTGGTACGTGCATATTAGACTATGTTACCAATTGTTTTGCTTCTTTCTTTCAGTCTTCTGTTCTGCATTCTCAGCCTAAATCTACGGTGGGAACTCCAGCATATATTGCACCAGAGGTTTTGTCAAGAAGAGAATATGATGGAAAGGTAATCAACTAATCATGTTGCTAATTATATTTTCTTGTTGCATATTAATAATTAATGTAGCTAATTAACATTGGTCACACAAATATTTTTGTGTTGGAGAATGAATAGGTTGCTGATGTTTGGTCTTGTGGGGTTACCTTATATGTGATGCTAGTTGGTGGTTATCCTTTTGAAGATCCAGATGATCCAAGAAATTTCAGAAAGACAATTGAGGTTAGGTCATTGAGCAAATAAGTGTTTTCTGCCTTATAATGTTTCATAAATGTTAGTTGAACATCAATTTAACACACCTAAATTAGACAACATTTTAAATTATTAGCACATTCTGCACACGTAGCTAACACAATTCAATGAATAGATAATGAGTACATTAGGATTGAATAACTCATTAATCATCAACCGGACAAATGAATTTGAATGTTCTTAATCATGAATTTAGGTACTCAAACTACATATAAATTTGGGCACATGCAAATTGTGGTTAATTGCGTTGAAATTTGTGATTAATAAAGATCATTAAATAATAAATATTATAAGTTGTAACATATCGAGGGTTTGCTAACTAGTATCCTAGAGGCAGTAGGTATTTTTTAAATATTTATTATGCAAATCTAACACTTCATCAATCATGTGTGTGAACTACGTACCCTAACCATTTTAAAATGTGAATTTAATTAGGTGTCCCAAATTGATGTTGCGATTACATTTCTCTAATTTTTATGTGCGAGAAGTGTTATAATATAAGTTAAGGATAAGACTTCATGTCTATCCCTACTTTGATATCTAGATGCTTTTAATTTATAAAAAAAAAAAAGAAGTTATCACTTATAATATTATTGGCAATTTTTTTACAGAGAATCCTTAGGGTCCACTATTCAATTCCCGGTTATGTTCGTGTCTCCAAAGATTGCAGAGACCTTCTATCTCAAATATTTGTGGCCAACCCTGAGAAGGTATAAATAATTCTAAAATCTTGTTCAATGGCTTAATTTTTAGCAGATCAAACACATCATAAAAATATATTTTTGGTTGAATAACAATTTATGAGGTTTTATATTCATTAATTTCTATGTTGTTCATGCAGAGAATCACTATCCCAGAAATTAAAAAGCACCCTTGGTTCCTTAATAAATTACCAATGGAATTTGTGGAAGAAGGGAAAAATGATGTGAATGGTGTGGTTGATTCATCTCAAAGTATTGAGGAAATACAGTCCATAATTCAAGAGGCACGGAAGCCAGGTGAAGGCCCAAAAATTGATGGACAATTTGTTGGAGGAGGCATGGATTTTGATGAGATGGATGCAGATGATGATTTTGATGATGATATAGAAACAAGTGGAGATTTTGATTTTGTTTGTGATATGTGAGTGATTAAATGAGTGAATGAGTGTTAGATTTTTGTGTTTTGAACAATTGTCTATAAACATTGAAAGGTTCAAGATAAGTTGTTTTTTATGTGCACTTTGATTTTTATTTATTTATTAGAATTTGCTTGTCTTAGGGTCCATTTGTTATAAGATTAAAATAAAAATGATTTTGATATAAATGATTTAGTGATTATTTTTTTGAGTAGAAGCTTAAAGTTGATATAAAGAAATGTCATATGTCTTTTTTGCTTTCTTCTGCACATAAAATGTAGGGTGTGTTTCATTTGTTAAAGGGTAAGTACTGGACAGAACAGTACAAGACAGAACAGCACAACACATGACAGAACAGCACAGAACAAACTTTTGGGATATTGAACATCTTTTTGTCTTATACGATATTTTGTTAATAAAATGGTATTTTGGCATTTTAGACAACTTGTACTGCGGACAAAAAGTTGTGATGTGGTTTAGTGAGGGACAAAAAATTCTGTTTTTGTCCTGTCCATTGCCTCCCAGTTTGTCCAGTTCCTGAAACAGTTTTACAATCAAACACAGTACAACTAAAGTTGTCTTGTCCAGTCGCTTATTTTTTTAGCAGATCAAACGGACCCCTACTCTTGTTTAATATTATTTGGTATGTTATAACTAAGTAACGACAAATATGAAATGGGACTATAAATAGGTCATCCATCAATGTCACATAAAAGCACTAAAGAACTAGTATCACCATCTGATGTGAATGAGGGCACTATTCTTCATAACATGAGCAAAGTTTAAATATTTTCCTTCAATTGGATAAAGTTTAAGGTGGCATTTGAAGCTTATATGAAAGTTATTTTTTTGTTCAAGTGGTGAGTGGTTCATCTTAATTTAGCAACAAAAGTTGCTTTGAAGGATGCAAATTTGGAAAGCTTGAAATATTCAACCTATTTAGGCCTTTATTCAATGTCTTTCTTTTTCGTATTTGTCTAACATGCACCACTTGATTAAGTGGTGAGTGGTGTATGGTACACAAGTCTTCGATATGTTTATAACGAATATAAATGTTACTAAATTCACTATTGGATAGAAAGTTTATATCGTTTAGATCATCCATAAATTTTTTGAAAATCATTTGATATGTTATTGAGACTCATCAAGATTAACGGTATTCAACAAAAATCCATAAACCGTTAATTTTGATGAGTCTCAATAACATATTAAATGATTTTCAATTTTTTTTTAAAAAATTTACGGATGATCTATACGTTATAAACTTTCAATTCAACTGTAAATTTTGTAAAATTCGTATTCGTTATAGTGTTTTCGATGACTTGTGCACGTTGCACAGCTTGAGAGATTTGTGCACCATAGACTTTGCCTTCTTTTTCGGCTTAAATTGTGATTTTAGTCATTACCATTATAAGCATCTTCATCATATAAACAAGTCAAGCTTTACACTTACTATTTATTAATTAACTAAATATACAAATTAGTCCTTGAAAGTATCAGCATTAGTAAGGGTTTCAACAAAGGATATATACTATCTTCATTGGCCCAAAAAAAAACTCAAGAATGGTGGATTAAGCTCAATTGTGATGGCACTCAAAAAGAAATGGTAAATTTTGCTGGTTGTAATTGTTGAGGGACTCAGATGGCAAGTGACTCGAGGGCTACTCTCAAAATATTGGAGAGTGTGATGCTCTTTTTGCGGAAATGTGGACATGTACTTGAGAATATATTAATTTGGAAGTAGAGAATCACTCATCTCAATGTAAAAAGCGGTTTTAAAGTGTTGATTGATATGATGAGAAAGAGAATTAATCTCAATGGAAACACTCTCACTTTGATGCGCCACATTAGGCAACTTTTGGCATTGAATTTGCACATCCATTTATCTCATTCTTTACGCGAAAGAAATAGAAGTGCTGATTAGCGGACCAATTTTAGTTACTTCGAAGACTATTCTTTTGATACTAATATATCTTGAAGACTATTCTTATTGAGTTTCATAATTTGCTTTTCGATGACATATATGGGACTTACATGCCTAAAACTATTTGTTGAACATATAATTTTCTTTTCTTTTGGAATCTACGTGAAAGTTCACACAAAATTAAGGTGTCAAGCCTCAAAAAATTGAAGCAACTTTTTTATCAATAAAATATAATTTCATAGATGTACTCAATTCATAAAATTTAAGGATTATTTGACCATGGCTGCATTTTGAAGGATCAATTTGTTGTTTCACTCATAATCTAATTATAAAAAAAAATTAAAAAAAAACTATTAATTTCGTATTCTTCATGATAATAAAATTTATTTGTTATAGCAAAAAATATATAAATTTAAAACCTTTATGGTTCTGGACAAAAAAAAAAAGTTGATGGTTTATTGAGAAGAAAAGGCCCAAGTCATATCCAAAGAAAGGCCCAAACAAAGTTATGTTGCCGGCAGTGTTGCAAATGCAAACAGCAGTCTGAAACTGAAATGGGGCGAGGCAGAGGAGGGAAGAGCCGCACACAGAGAAAGCATTTCCAGCAAAACAGAGAGAACGTTTGGAAGCCACCACGTCCAGAATCACTTCCTTCTCCCACAAATCTTTTTGATATTCAAAACGCTGATTTCGATCACTATTACAAGGACCAAAACATCGTGTCACCGGAAGAATGGGATTCATTCATGCAACTTCTAAGAACTCCGTTACCTGCAGCATTTAGAATCAATTCCAGGTTTCTCTCTCTCTCTCTAGAATTTTCTACTTGACTTGGATCTTGTATCAAATAGTTCAATAGTTCAACTGTTTAGTATCTACTAACTGACTTCAATAAAATGAAAATCACTTAACAAACTGTAACGGAATTTCAAAATTAAAATACATAATAATGATTGTAAGTGAAAAATAATCAATTTCTATGTAATCCTTCCTGATGTAAGAGACTTGAGACTTTATCCTAAATAATATGCACTAGCATAACTGCTCTAACTAACTAACTAACTAACTAATGTAACTATATAGCAGAAACAAGTACAACAGAATGCTCACCAAGTAATTAATGAGCTCCACTAGGACGAATCATTGAGAAAACCCGAGTTCAATTCGTGGTGGGAACAATTCTTAGTTAGACTTTCCTTACCGATCGGCCAAACCCTGGATTACCAGGCCCTTTCCCAGGGAACCAGAGGGTTCACTAAAAAAATAAAAAATGGTAACAAGTTAACAACCGGGAGAGGTATCAGCATAATGTTATGATTCAAAATAGCATATAAAGAAATACACTTGCCATAACATAATTGGTTGAGGTAAATGGACATGTGGTTGGTGATCCTTAAATCAAAAAACCTTGGGTTGTGCATAAATAGGAAATGAGGATCAATCGTGGGTATGATGAAAATTGATGAAGTCTCTCCTTTCTCCCTTTGGTACTCTCTTGTAGAGTAATGGTTAAGTCTTAGACTTAATCTTCTTCTATCTTTTCCTTAATGATTCTTTTGTACTAACACCAATTCTAATTGGGTTCTCATCAATTAATTTTACTTTTAATTCAATAATTAATTTGCAATTATCAATCTATCGCATCTTCAATTTTGGGAACCCTTACACATAACAGAAACTGTAACTAAAATCTGTATAATCTATCTTAAAGGGTGTTTGGTTAGGAAGTGATTATTCAACAAGCACTTATTGTATAAGTTGTTTTTACAATCAAAGAGGAAATGAAGGAAATCTCCACATAAACTATCATGGAATGCTTATGAATATAAGTTGAAAACACCTCATGTGTACAACTAAGTTATTTTCATAAGCTCTTTCAAACTGTTTTTCATAAGATAAGCTTAAGTAAGCTCTTCCTAAATACTATTGCCTGAACTTAGTCCATCATAAATATAAATATCAAATTAACGGAATTGATGGCCTCTGGATTTACATCTATAATTTATTGATCTGGGTAATGAGAAGTAAAGTGTCCTTAAGTAAAGTCTTAGATTCAAGTTACGATACTATGTTAGGATTTTATATTGGGCCTAACTCATCCTTACAAAACCGGCTTGTAAGGTGAGAGGCCGTACCACTCTTTATATACTCATTTCAGGCTCTATCTTTATTCTATGTGGGACTTGGGGTTTTTTCCAATAACCCAAAGATCTAATTTGACTTCTAGATACTGAGAGCCTCTTACAAAAATATTATTATTAATTATTATATTTTTCTTCATAGTTTGAAACGTCTCATCTCTTTAATTATGTATATTTTTAATTTCGAATGCAGATTAGTTCATCCAAATTGTTTGGTGCACGGCTCACTTTCATTTTTTTTTGTTTTGCAATTTCAGTAGCCTTTTTCATGCCGATATTCGATCCCAGCTGGAAAATGACTTTGCACCCGATCTTCAGTCCATGGTAGGTCATAAATATCAATGTTGTATTAATAATAACATTGCTTTTTTTTTTGTTTGCTTAAAGTCTCTGCTTGGATCCTGACTTGTTGCATATAGGTTGATGAAGGGGATGAGGAGGATGCTATTAAGCCTTTGCCATGGTATCCGGACAATTTTGCTTGGCATTCTAATTTTTCCCGTATGCAGCTCAGGAAGAATCAAGCACTTAAGAGGTAAATAAGTTATTATTTATGATGATTTTCTGAGTGCATGGTGTGAATTGGATATATATATGCAGTCAAGGTGGCAATAGCAGCATAGCAAGTAGCATTATGACCGCTACATCAAAGTTTAGGGAAACAATGCAGAAAAAGTTATACCATACACATAATAGCTAAATATTAGAAGAATACACAAGGGTGCAACATTAAAGCCATATTGATAACTAATAAATAGTCAAACTTCACTGTTACCGATATTCAAGCCTCCAAGCCTTAAAATAACTCACCTAAACATTTGAAATAGATAGAAGTGATTCTTTACTGGAATCACTATATCCAAGGTGGGGATGGCAACCAGAAAGATATCAAAGAACAAATGACAAGACCCGAGGAACCTATTTTGTTGTCATTCATAATTTTGGGGTGAAATGACCAAAATGTCCAAAAAAAGGAGTGACTATAAGTTGAGGGTGAAAACGGCTAGTTAAGGGTGAAATGACCAATTCAGAATTTCGCAAAAGTTTCACTGTAGTGACTGCTATTTGACCACTATTGGCGGCGCTGCAGCCGCTGTTGACATACAGTAGATGTACTCCCTCCGTCCCAAAATATTAAACAAAAGTTGGTCAACAAAAGTAAATGTATTTGGTCCAAATCTTTAACCAAGTACATCAAGTTTCTTTGACTCATTTTTGCTTATATTTTGGGACGGAGGGAGTAGTTCTTAACATTTGATTATTATCCCTGTGAACCTTGCAGGACATGCGGATCACATTTAGTTATTTCTTAAAAAAAATTCAGAATGCATGATTATGTCAGTTGAAATATTTTATACACATAAGTTTGTTCTTCTAACTAATATGCCATTTTTTGCTCCTTATTTTGTTAACATCTCAGGTTTCATGAATTCTTAAAGCTAGAAAATGAAATTGGAAATATTACGAGACAGGAAGCTGTCAGCATGGTGAGCCAGTTTAGCAACTATCGCATGTTGTGACCATATAGAATGACTTTCTTTTCTGTTAACCCAGACCATTTGGTACATCTAGTTTAAATTAGGCACTTACCTTTCATGAATTTAATTTGTGCACACAAATGTTTTGTTTGCAATGCAGGTGCCTCCTCTGTTCTTAGATGTACAGTCAAATCATATTGTACTTGATAGTAAGCAACTTATGCTGCACCAATATTTTTGTCATTTTTACTAGCTTTGTTCTATCCGTTTTATTTGTTATGTTAATTTCAGTGTTTCTAACTATTTTTCTTTTATTTTTCTTCTATTCAGTGTGTGCTGCACCAGGTTCAAAAACATTCCAATTGCTTGAGATTTTACACCGATCAACTAAAGCAGGATCACTGCCCGGTGGAATGGTTTGTGTCTTTACAAGTACATCGTGTTATTCTCTATTACATTTGATTTTCCAGACCGAGTAGTTTTCTGACTATGACCTGTGCTCATCAAGCTTCATTTGCATAATTTATTGATTAGTCATTGTTTAATAATAAGGTTATAGCAAATGATCTAGATGTACAAAGATGTAATCTTCTCATCCACCAAATAAAACGAATGTGCACAGCAAACCTAATTGTCACCAACCATGAAGCTCAGCACTTCCCAACATGTTATTTGAAAACGGATTGTGATATAATGGGTCCAGATCAGCGTACTTCCCAACTGCTATTTGATCGTGTTCTGTGTGACGTGCCATGCAGTGGTGATGGTACCCTCCGCAAGGCACCTGATCTCTGGAGGAGATGGTAGTTCTTTTTTCATTCCAACACCTTATCTTTTTTATTCTCTCCCTTTTCGTGTTTTTTTTTCAGACACGGTAGTCCTTTTGTTGCTTAGATTAAGTTTGCTTGTATGCAGGAACACAGGAACGGGAAATGGGCTTCACAACCTACAAATTTCAGTTGCCATGAGAGGTATGTTTCGATTGATGTCAACCTGTTTTTAGGGCATGCTTTTTTAGGCTTTATTTGATTTTGCTTTTAAGAAGTAATGGGTGCAAGACAAATTGGGTGTGTCAATCATAATTATGTTTTGGTTTATTGGGTAAGGAAACTGTATATGTTATTAAGATATGCTTATTTTCCATTCGGATCTCTATGGGTAAAATAAAAAAAAAAAACCTATTATTGAATACCAAAAAAAAAAATACACCTATTAATTATTATTGGTAAGGGAAGTCATTTTGAAGCAAAGTATTCCTTACACCAAGTATATTTTTTTGCGAAAACTTACTTCCTCTTGTGGCCTTGGTTCTAAGATTTTCAAAGGTAGTACTGGCCTACTAAGCTAAAATGATATTTATCATCTATATATGTGTATGTATGAACTAAGGTTAGTAAGAGTTGTCTTGTACGATGATTTTGACAAACTCAAATGCTATTTTGATTTTATCAGGCCTATCTATACTTAAAGTTGGTGGGAAAATGGTTTATTCAACCTGCTCGATGAACCCTATTGAAAATGAAGCTGTTGTTGCAGAGGTAATCAGCCATAAATGCTCTGTAATTATTTCTGGTTCCATCCATGCTAAGTAGTCTGTCAGTTGGGAGCTTTGTAAATGAAGTGTGTTTTTTTCTTCATAAGATCAAGTAGTAAATAACTCATGCTTTATTAGTTGAATCCGTTGCTTCCATTCATGCAGTGCTGTCCCATCTTCCCCACAAAATTCCATGTTTAGGAATATTAGGGAATAGGAGTATTTGATAGCAATGTGTTGTTTAATTAATGGAAACTAACTGATGGAATAATAGAGTTCTGGAGCTAGCTTGACCAGTTCATCATTCGCTACTTGAAAGTTGCATCTATCTTATCCTGCCTTGTGCCTACAGTGAGGTGCTAAGCTTAATTGATTCCCTCTCACCTTTTTTTCTAATCAATTACAGCTTTTGCGGAGGTGTGAAGGGTCTGTTGAACTTGTTGATGTCAGCAGTGAGCTTCCCCAACTTATTCGTCGGCCAGGTCTTAAAAGATGGAAGGTTTGTGTTTTATGTGACCATTTATTGCATTCAGTTGTAGTGTTTTGAAGGTACTACTTGAAAAATTGAGCATGTGTCAAACTGGAATTCTTTAGAAGTAAAGTTGTGTAATTGAGGCTGTACATGTTTCCTCTGCTTTCCCCCTCTGGATATAATCAACTTTTGAATATTGAAAACCTAGCTGGCTAGCTCAGCCCGACAGTTATCTCTTACAACTCTTGCCACTGCTTAGTTGATAGGTTGTCTAATCAGTGAAAGATGTTATTCATTGCCGATTGTGTGGACTTGGACTGTTACGTTTCTGATTAGCTTATTTTTTAAAATGTGCCATGGTTCATTTTTTTCATTTGTATCATTTGGATGCCCATTCAGTTATTCCTAAGTTCATGTTTATAGGAAAACATTGAGTTTCAAACTTTCTGAATAGAAATTTGTATGTTTTTATTCAACTTGAACTTGCTTTTCCAGCAGCAGATGTTAAATTATGTATGTAAAAAAGCTCATATTCTCCAAATCCATCAGGCTAGAAAGGATTGAATTTAACATACTGCTCTATGCATTTAAACACATTTGAAGGTGTGGCTTTGGTGATGCAGGTGTGTGACAAGGGTGAGTCCTTGGTTTCCTGTAAAGAGGTTCCCAAGGTTCGTAGAAGTGTAGTTCTTCCCAGCATGTTTCCAAATGGTGGAAGCTATCGAGATATTGACTGTAACGGTAATTGTGATGTTAACGGACATTCTGAAGATGGTGTTGAAACAGTGGAGAATCCTGTAATGCATGAGTTTGCTGAGGAAGTTTCTGAATTTCCACTAGAGCGATGCATGCGGTTACTGCCCCATGATCAGAACTCTGGAGCCTTCTTTATAGCTGTATTGCAAAAACAATCTCCCCTGCCAGGTAATTTCTTATACGATTCATGTTGTCTTTCTTTCTCTCAAATCCAGATAAAGATAGCCAAAGAATTTGGATGAATATTGAGAATATTCAAGCTGTCAGTTGTAATGTTTTGTATATGTTTATTTCCTGTTTTGTAGCAATTGTGGTAAAAACTAGAAAAGAAGTTGATAATCAACAGGTAGAATCAGTGAACCGTGGTAATGAGGATGTACAAGCATTGCAGATTAATCCATCAGAAATTATACACGAAGAAGTTTGTGAACAAGATTCCGAGGATAATAAAAATGAGCCCAACACTGCAGATTCTAAATTGAGTCCTGTTATAGATGAAGAAAGTGATTCCAAGGAAGCCCAGGAGCCCCGCAATGTAGATAACATAGCAAATGTCACTCCAAGCAAAAGAAAGCTTCAGATACAAGGCAAATGGAGGGGCGTTGACCCTGTTGTCTTCTTCAAAGATGAAGCAATTATTAAGAGTATAAGGGCATTCTATGGTATTGACGAGCAGTTCCCATTAGATGGTCACCTTGTAACAAGAAACAGTGATACAAGTAATGTAAAAAGACTTTACTACATCTCCAAGTCAGTCAAGAATGTTCTAGAGTTGAACTTCTCAGTTGGGCAGCAACTTAAAATAACATGTGTTGGCTTGAAAATATTTGTAAGTATAACATTTTTTCCGATTATCACTTTCTGCTTTTGTTATCATTATAATTACTCGATGTACATGCAGGCTCCTTAGTTTAAAATTTAAATAAATCCAATGCAATAAAGAATAATTACCTTTAAAGGTAAAGGCAGGAAAAACTTACATAGGGTAAGGATGGTAGGTCTAGCAATCTAATTACAGAAATAATTTGAACTGTCTTTTATTAGCTAAAGTACTATCTATATACACTTTTCAACACTTGGGTATTCAAGAAGTTAGCAGTTAGCACCCATGACTTTATGTAGTCAACTGCTTTGATTTCTGTTTTCCTCTCCTCAATTCGAAACATGTTGAATTGTACTGGATATGATTGTAATCAATACTGTTATGTGTGATTTCATTTTGGCATGATAATTAGCACTGATTATGTATTGCAGTATAATGTATAATGTCTAAATAGTTTGTTTAGACTTTTTTTTATTGGTCGGTCCTTCACTGTCAGTGAGAAATTCTTTCTTTAATATTCTATTATTTCTTGTAAATAACCAAGTGAAATATATTTGCTCTTATCATATAGGAAAGACAAAAGTCGCGTGAAGGTAGATCTGTAGAATGTGCTTTCCGAATCACTTCTGAAGGATTACCCCTTATCCTCCCTCACATCACCAAACAGATCCTAAGCGCATCTCCTATAGATTTCAAGCATCTTCTCCAGTATAAAAATATAAAATTTGCAGATTTTGTCGATGCTAAATTTGGTGAAAAGGCAGCGAACTTAATGCCAGGCTGTTGCGTGGTCGTTCTGGGTGAAGGTATTTACCATCTTGATGCAAAGAGCATATGCCAATCAATTTGACTGTTTACTTGACCACAGTACACTCACTTTTCTACAGGGAACAAAACCGCAGAGGCCTTCCAAGTGAATGAATCATCAATAGCCATTGTATGCTGGAAGGGTGGCGCAAGTTTGACCGTGATGGTTACCTCAATAGAATGCCAAGAACTGCTTGAAAGGCTTTTAATGCGTCCAAACAAGGTAACAGAAAAGGGATCCTCCAAGCAGGAGGAGAAGCCATCTAATAACGCTGAAGATGTAAAACAGGAGTCAAACGGTAACAACCAAGACGTGGAAGCTGCTTGATGTTAAAAGCCGGAGAAATTTTATTTATCGGGCACAACCAACCAGACATCAAAATTCATTTTGCATTTATATTTTTTATTGGTTGTGCTTAGTAGTCGTAATCATGCAAGACTTCAAGCAAATAGTTAAATCATAAGTAGCCATGGCTCATTCCTACACGAGCATTTTTTTTAAGTAATGGCTCTTAACCTTTCTTTTGTACTCCCTGTTCTTCATAGCAAAGCTAACAAACTGCTTCAATTTTGTATTATTATATGGATAACAATATTGGATGGCTTATGAAAGTTCATCAACATTGAACATGTATCAGTATCAGTGATATAATGGATTGGGCATTACGACACTTTCTGCGAGATAATTAAACTATTTTTAAAAAAAAATAATAATCACTGAATATATTTAACAATTATTAAATGTTTTTGGTTCCTGTCAAAAAATAAGTTTTTGGACCAATAAAAAAATGTTTTTTTTGCTTTTGGTTTCTATAAAATATTTTGTTTTCGATCCTTACAAATATATCTCTTTTACTTTTGGTCGATGTTTTATTTTAATCTATGAAAAAATTGTTTATATTGAAATCAATCCCTCTAATATGTAGACGATTTGATAGATTCCATTTGGATTGAGCGGAGTTGAATAGAGTAGGGTGGAATGAAATGAAGCGGAATGAAATAAATATTTCATTTCACTGTTTGGATATTTTGCAATGGAATGGAACGGAACAAATTTCCTATTCCATTGTTTGAATAATGAATTGAATGGAATGAATAACAAAATTTTAATTTTTTTTTATCCTTTTTTTAAACACATAAATATAGCTTTTTCTAAACTTGTTATCAAATTAATAAAATAATGTGATCTTTTTTTGTTTATTTAATATTTCAAAATTATGCATATAAAATATGAAAATAAAAATATATGTTCAAACATGACTCTAAGTGAAGGTCCTATGGGGAAATTTTTTATGGCAGGAATGGGGGAGAAAGTCCCCACCCCAAAGGTGTTTGAGGATGGGGATAGAATCTCAACCTGTTCTATTTGGATTAAGAAGATTTTGTTTATGCATGATGTTTATTGTTATTACAAAGCTCGTCCCGATAATGCATTAGTTTTTTGTTTTTTTTTTTCTGTTTTGCGATTAAACTTTAATTTATTTGTTTTACAACATTAAAAATAATAGAAATTATATACTTTCTTTAATGATGACGGATTCCTGCCAAAATTGTGGGATCCGCAAGGATAAAGATGGCTAAAAAACTAAAAATACCACCGGAGATAGGAAATGTGGATGGGAATGGTAAACATTTTTTATGATGAGAAAGGGAATGAAAAAAATACTCCCCGCTACCGATCCATGGACATCCCTAAATTATTTGGCAAAAAAATAAAAATATATAAATTCTACTTCATTGTATTTTTATTTATTTATTTATTTTGACAAAGTATTTTTATTTATTTATTAAAACTGTAGAAATCGTGCTTTGCCTTGCCTTGCGCACTAGGTAGCAAGTTTTCTAGGTAATAATAATATTGACTTGAACCAGGAATTTCAATGAACTGCGTCTACAAGTTCAGCCATGCAACATAGTATATAGGATAGGGCCACCGCAATAACCAAGCTCTATATAAAGATATTTGGCATGACAATATTTTCAATCAAACAGTGTTCAAATTTCGAACCAGATCACCTATGAAATTCGTAGGGACTGTAATAAGCAATTTGTAATCACCTCAATCTGCAGGTTCTAAATCAACTAGTCGAGCAAAATAAATTTTGAATGATGCCAATATACATGGGAAATGTACCAAACCATTAAAAATTGGTGATAGGAACATAGAACCATGAACGAACTCAGAATTACTGACAACACATGCTACTCTTAGCAGGGATTTCTTGTGCAGGACCAGGAACAATAATCTTCTTGCCAGATAGAGATGCCGAGTTGCCATTTCCCTGATTCTCATCAGCAGCCAGGTTCTTCTTGTTGACAACGTTAAATATTTCTGTCAAAACAGTCATGAAGGCTGTCTCAACGTTAGTTGATTCCAGTGCGGAGGTCTCTAAGAAAAATAAACCTTCTTTCTCAGCAAATTCTTTAGCATCCTCGGTGGGTACAGCACGCTGGTCCTCAAGATCACTTTTGTTTCCTATAAGAATGATGACTATATTCTTATCAGCATGGTTACGCAATTCTTCTAACCATCTAGGTATGTGATCAAAGCTCGGACGTTTGGTAATGTCATAAACCAGCATTGCCCCAACAGCACCCCTGTAGTATGCACTTGTAACAGCCCTATATCTGCAGGTTAAACCATTTATATATATATATCAGGGAAAACTGCAACCAATATTTGATATGCTTGTAATTTAATAACTATTGATGCTATGATGAAATTATCAGAAATAATCTTACCAAAAATGATAAAGTTATAAGCAAATCCAAGAAAAAATATTACAAAACTCAGCAGATGAAAAGAACGAGTTTAAAACTAAACCAGCATTCCCGAGACAAAGATAATCTCAGCTGTAATAGCTGAGTTTTGGAAATATTTATCATATGAACAGTATCCAAAGGAATGAACTCCAATTATTACTCCTACAGTTAATAGCAAAGGAATGAACTCTAAATAGAACTCCTACTAGTTAACAGCAGACCAGATAGAAATCCTACAGAATTGGCAGAGGAAGGTTAAAAGACGTGGGAGAGAATAATAGGGGATTCAATTTCTGTGGTAGTTGGGTTTTAGAGAGAAAGGAAGGTAACTGTTATTTATTCATGGGATTTGAAAGAGACACTCATTCTACACTGTTTTCTTCTTCTTTCATGAGCCTACAATCTCACTAGCTCCAAGTTTCTGGGAGGAGTTATACTAAAACATGCTGCTTTCTATTCCTATTCTTCTTACTTTCTGTATAAACAAACATACCATTTTGATTCCTTCTCTTTGTCGCTAAAGAAAACTTCCCATTTTTCTTTCTATTTGCCCCAACTTCCAAAGCTAGTTCTTATGAATGTCTTCCTAGGCTTATCAACTATCATTTCGTTAATTCTTGTAGAGTATGAAATCATATTACACTACTAAGCAAATAAAAATAAGCAGTTAAGCACCATAACCATTAATAGCAGATATGGGTTTTAACAGAGAACATATGCTGGATTTACATTCACAGACCTAATTTCTGACAGTTTACAACACAAATTTAAATGATAAAGAGAATAGGCTTGTCTGTATCAAAAAAAAAAAGAAAAGAGAATAGGCTTGTCGAAGCATCTTCGCCACGCGGGTACGGGCATATCATAATCTAATTGGATAAACTTTCATGTGTGAAATAGAATTGAAGTTATACAGAACTTAAGAAGTAGTAAAAAGCGCTCAACCAAGAGATGATGACGCTGATTTGAGATATGTGGTAGATAGGGAATTTGGTTTGGATAACCAAGATTCATTATATACAATGAATGAAATTCCAATGAGAGTCGAGAGCCAACAGCTACAAGTTACGTGTACTTCTAACATATATAACAGTGACATTTAATATGAAACTTTTAAGAATTAATAATAGATAGATTCTCAAAGGAGGAAAACAACAAATATCCAACCACACCGGAGTCCATCAAGTAAATGCAGAAGGTAAAATTGAAGTAACACAAATATTGCAAGAGGAATACTAGCAACACAACTGACACACTTTTCGACACCTTATTTTATGGCCTATCTAATTTTTAAAAATTCACCACATTAAAAATAGAAAAACCTAATCAATTTTTACGATACAAGTGTGTTGACTATTTCAAATCTGGCCAATGATATATAGTAGAGTGTGTTGCTAGCATTTCTCACATGACAATTACATCACATTTGGAATTGGAATGTGGCACATTCCTTGTTATTTCAGTTCACTAATTTGGACATTTGAAATCAGTCAAAATAGGTCATCTATGTTATTGTTAAGTCAGGCAGTATGCATTCAACATGGAACCGGTACTGTTAGTGATGGAGGACAGCGAGTAAGTCATGTTTTCATGTAACGCGTGGTGATATGATCATAAGTTTATAGAAATCATTACTAAGGGTTCTATTACTAGTTCCAAATGATTTAAGGTAATTAACATGTTATCAAAACTCTATTAGAATACTATATCTACTATGAAATTTCAAAAAGATTATTTACTTACGAGGGAAGTTCTAATATGCCAATAAAAAGACATGCAGCTATAATATGGCACAACATATATTTCTACTTGAAACACCAAGATAAACCCTAAACCCAGATAAACCCTAGGCAAAAACAAGAAACACCAACATTATTAACCATAACGATACATAGGTTTTGGTTTTGACCTTGAGTTGACATCAGTCAAACTGATTCAAGGATGCGTCAAATGCAGTCACACTGAAGTATGAAAAAAGATTAATTAACATGGAAAAATTAAACTATAGAGTCTATGTTTGGTATCATAGTGGTATGTCACAATCACTGCAACTCACCGTGATTTTCCAAAAGCTACACTCGCAAAATCACGGGGATTCAAAACAATAAAGTTGAACTTGATTTGACCATTTAAAACTGATAAATAAAATTCACACCAAACATTAAACTCGATCTAAAAAATGACAAAAAAATCCTTCTCCATTATCAAAACGTATACAAAAGCAAATTCAATTCAAATACACAAAAACCTAACAGAAAAACATGCACATATAACAAACAGTGAAAATCAATCTCACGTAGCAAAACTAAATAGCGTATAGAAAAAAATGAGTATAGTTTTGAAGAGAACCGTTCTTGGCCAGCAGTATCCCAGATCTGAGCTTTAACACTCTTATGTTGAATAACCAAAGTGCGAGTTTGAAACTCAACACCGATGGTGGCTTTAGAGTCCAAACTGAAGTCGTTTCTAGCAAAACGAGCTAGAATCTGAGATTTACCGACGGCGGAATCACCGATTAGAACTACTTTGAAGACATAGTCTATCTTCTGGTTTGCATCACCGTAACCTGAACTCGCCATTGAAAACACTGCTTTGGTTGCTTCTTTCTCTTTTTCTTGCTTTTTGATTGATTTATTTATATTTTTACGATGGATGGTTGATTGATTAATTAGCGGGTTTTGATTTTATTTTTATTTTTGAAAGCTGAGCTTGCGGTGTTAATGTCAAAAAGATTTCTGACATGTTGCGGGGAATTATTGGTCGTGGGGGTCCCTAGAAGGTTGAAAATGGAAGAAATTTTTAAAAAAAATTAAGGATTAGATCGATTCGTAAAACAGTAAAGACGGGACAGAACAGTACAGGACAAAATAAGATAATACAGGACAGGACAAACTTGTACCGGAAAGATATAGGAAGATAATATTTTTATATTCGAAAATAAAATGAGTATTTTCGTATTTTTTATAGTTGTACTGTGGACAAAAAGTTGTCCCGTGGTTTGGTGCGGGACAAAAAATATTGTTTTTGTTCTGTCCCTTGTTACCTAATTTGTCCAGTCCCATAACCAATTTCAAATCAAACAGAGTACAACAAAAGTTGTCATGTCCAGTCCTCTGTTTTTTAGCAAATCAAACGCACCCTAAGGCTTAATTAGTCTTTTGGTCCTTAAAGATATTTTAGGTTTAACAATGGTCTCTAAAAAAAATGTCTATATTGGTCCCTTAAAGACACATTCGTTTTTCAATTGGTCCTTTCCGTCAATTTTTTACAAAAAATATTAGTTTTAGTTGACTGAATTGTTGATGTCATTAAGTGTAAGTGGTCCACCAAAAACCTTATTAATTTTTAAAATTTTAACCATCGGAATTTTTTGTTATATTTGAAGTTAAAATTTAACGAAAATTACCAATGTGACAAACATATGTGTCTTTAAGGGACCTATCCGGGTCTTTTTTTCTTTAAGGGATCAATCTGGATCTTTTTTCTTTTAAGGGATCATTGTGAAACCTAAAATGTCTTTAAGAGACCAATAGACTAATTAAGCCAAAAATTAATTACTCCCTCTTTTTTTTCTTTCTTTCAATAGCTAGAAAATACTCCCTCCGTCACAAAAATAGTGACCCGGATATGATATGCGACTCCCTCAAAATACTATGATTTTTCTACCAACTGAAACTCATGGGAATAATTAATTTCTCCCTCTATTTCATAAAAATCATTTTTTTTATTTCAAAATATTATACGTAAATAAACTATGTCTTCTTTTTCCTTTGGTCGTTTTTATAAGTAACACTCTCTTAACACACTCAAATTATAGTTGTGCAAGTCGTCTCATTTATTTTATTCCTTACCGGTTAAGAGGTAGTATAGCTTTATGAAAAACAATTTATTTTTTTCAAAAAAATAAATATAAATAAAATGTAAATTGTCGGTTCATTTCCTTCTCATCTATTTCTTCTCACCATCATGGCTTATTCTTCTTCTTCCGATCTATTCATGGCTCTTTTGAATTTTCATTGTATTTCTCGCAAGGTTCAATTTGAATTGACCCACCCCGTCCTTGTTAGCCGCATTGTATCGTCTTTGTTGCAAGCTTATGTGTCTGTCGATGTCTAGGTCGAGAGCTTTCGCAGTCTTCGATGAGTTGGGTTACGTTTTTGGCTTTGTAGTCGGGCTCCATTTTTGTTGGAGGGTTTTCTGAAAATTTCTCATCCCACCTACCCACTTTCTCACCACACCCATGAAAATTCCATTTTTGCCCTTGGTCAACAAATTCGGAACGCGTTTTCCGAATTTTTTTTGCCTTCAAAAACAACTTCGGAATGTGTTTTCCGAATTTTTTCCAAATTTGAACTAAAAAAATTCGGAAAACGCGTTCCGAATTTTTTGACCAAGGACAAAAATGAAATTTTCAGGGGTGTGGTGAGAAAGTGGGTAGTGGGATGAGAAATTTTCGGATTTTCTACCGCAACAAAAATGGCATAGACATAGGGGCTCAAGAAATAACAACTACTAACAAGAGATAGACATCACTCATAAAAATCAAAACGAGCACCCAAATCACATCCCAAAATTGTTGATACATTTGCACACTTGTTAGCTTCATGATTAAAGTGTTTAATTCTAACCTCTCAATCTGTTTGAAGAAGTCGACAAATTCGTTGAACTTATGGTCATCTCAAAATGGGTCAAAAATTATCATGAGGACCACAAAACGCAAATGAAGGTAAACCTCAGGGGCTAAATCCGAGCATGTAAAAGTAGGGAGGCCAAAATCAGGGATCTCATTAACTAACAATGTTCGATTCAAGGACTTAAAAATAATTTTTGATAATTTAAGAATTATTATTGATGAAAGTAATACATGTTTTAAGGTGTTTTAGCATGCTTAAAGTAGAAGTTAAGTGACTGAGTTGGAATTTGAAGTTGCAGCATTACTAGCTCAGTGAGAAGATGCTGGCTGAGCTAGCTTAGCAGTTTTTGTTTTTCAGTTCTGATAGTTAAAGTCAGTTACAGGGTAGTTAGTTTGTTTTAGTCCTAGGTAGTTAATGCAGTTATGATTAGAACTTGTATATAACTATCTTTGCCCCTTTGTGGATGAATGCAATTTCTACCTTTTCCCTTATTCTCTTTTTCACTTCAAAATTCATCTCTCTCAAAATTGTTCCAACAAATTGGTATAACAGAGCCCGGTTCGATTCAAGATTCGCATTGAATCCTTCATCAAGAATCAATGGCGAATCAAACCACTACATCTTCCCAATTCCCAGCGAATCTTCCAGTATTCAAAGGAGAAAATTATAATCGATGGTGCGCGCAAATGAAAGTAATTTTCAGGTTTCAAGACGTTCTTGAAATCGTAACTGATGGAGTAGCTGATTTAGCAGCAAATGCTGATGAAGCACAGAGAACAGTACATCGAGAATTGAAGAAGAAAGATGCAAAAGGCTTGTTCTTGATTCACCAATGCGTTGATCCCAATATCTTTGAAAAGATAATAGAAGAAGAAACATCCAAAGGAGCTTGGGATACATTGAAAAGGATCTATGGAGGTGATGAGAAACTGAAAGGAATCAAGTTACAAGCACTGAGGAGACAATATGAGATGATGCAGATGAATGATTGATGATAAATTTCGCAAGTGCACGAAAATCACGTAGTAATAAAAATATCGATCCACAGGGATTGTGTGATCAAACTAATCGAATGGTGTTCATAGACATTATACAGAAAATACACATAAATTGGGGGTATGTTGAGTAATGAATTGCTAGAAAATATGCTTGATATAATGGAAAAGCGAGGTAGAATCATCGGAATCGCCTAGTCTATAGTTCAACCACATGTAATCTACTATATCATAGGAATCTACTCAAGTGTTAACAACTAGATCGACAAAATAGTGAATCGCAATCTCTTGTCAAAATCCACTCTATTCGTTGTCGATACTCCCCCGATCTCTCGGGCGGAAGCTACCTACAACGAATGATCTTAACGCGCGTCAATCGTTCGCTACACTCTATGCCTCAATCTCTCGACCGGAGACACTCGAGCGCTCAATACAATTCAGTTCAGACATTAAATCAATACTCTCGCACGTGACTTAACTCAAAATCATTACAACACTAATGAAGGATTGTAAAGCATTAAACATTGAATTGCATCAAATTAATCACTATGAAAAGAGTAGATTCTTACACATATAACAGATTACACATGATCTCCCTACATTCTAGACTATCCTAGATCCTACCTCCAAGGAGTTTAGCTCCTCATCGTTCTTCGTTCGCTTCCTCGCTTCATCGCCACGGCTTGTGAATCCATGATCTGATGCGCTTGGAGCTCTCCACTGGAGTGTTGAATCACGATCTTCAAGTTCCAAGACCAGAATGTAGTCCAATTTCGCAGAATTTTCCCCCCCAAAAACAGAATTATGCAGAAAATATATATACAGAAGGCAACCACGCCGCGCGCCAGATCTACCACGCCGCGCGTGGTTGCAACTCCATCACTATGCCGCGCGTGATAACAGAATCACGCGGCGCGTGATCAAGTCAGAGAACAATCTTCTTCTTCAGCAAAGCTTCACGCCGCGCGTGGTAAGGCATCACGCCGCGCGTGGTCAAGTCAGAGAGCAATCCAGTTCCTGAACAACACTTCACGCCGCGCGTGGTCAAGTGTCACGCCGCGCGTGATCAGAGTAAAAATCCTGGCTCCCTGTGAGCTCCATCACGCGGCGCGTGATGGGCTACGCCCCCAGCGTAGTGAAAAGCATTCATTTCCTGCAGTTTTTCCTGTTTTCTTGCAAAATAAGTAATCAAGCTAATGGTTAGATTTCTCTCATATTTATTGCTAAAAACCTACTAAAATCTATCTAATGTTGCTAAAATAGGCATGGATTAGAGAGTGTGACGATTTGTCATCACAACCCCAAACTTGAACCTTTCCTTGTCCTCAAGGAAACAACTTTTACCTCAAGCTTTTGTGTCAAGACCTTGGCATTTTCCTTAAATTCACTCGAATCATACATACGTGAGACTCACCTGATGATCAATGATCCACCTGCAAACAATGCTCAACTGCACACCCGTTCCCGCAAGACATTTTCAAGTAGTTCACACTTTTCGACCAAAGCTCTATGATTTCATCACACTACTCACATGCACTCTTCAGTTTTTGGTAATTCACTCAAATCAACACATCAATGCAAGTCAACAATAATTTTGCAAGTAATCTAAGAATTCATTCGGTTCACTTTGTGCACACACATTAGAGGACTTTTAGGGTTATAACGTGGCTTGGCTAGGGTGGATGGTGACATTTTGGGATAAGTAGTAGAAAAACTTGGAGTTAGATCCCCCTAAGGTCAAAAATGTTTCATAAACCAAACCCCCTTTTTCCTTTGAACTATAGTGGACTAGAGAACTTTTTCAATCATCAAACAAAGTTTTGCAATTCTTTTGAATTCAAGGCTATCACTTCTTTTTGTACTTCTTTTCTATTTTCCTTTCACATTCATCTCCTTTTTTTTTTTTTTTTTCTTTTTCTTTTTCTTTTCTCTTCTACTTTGCCTTGCAAATTTTGAAAATTTTCAAATCAAAACCTTTTGCAATGTTCTCTAGTACCCTCACCCCAAACTTTATTTGTTGCTAATTCCAAAGAGCAACCCCAAACTTAGTAGTGAGCAATGCGCATCAACCACTAATTAGGTGCCTAACCTCCAAGAAAGTCATTCCTTTTTTTCATCAAAAATTTCTTAGGGTTTTGCAAAAATAACATTTTCTTGTTCAGCTCAAATTGGTTAAGCAAAGGATAATTATATGTAAGGGTGGATAAAAAGGCTCAAAGGTACCAAGAAACATGCCTCGTGTGTGCTACAAAAGTACCAATCAAATACAAAGACGACAAGCAAAATCGAGAGACAATACAAGAGTGGATATCACACATAGAAGAAAAATGAGTGTTTGGCTCAATACCTCTCGGTTGGGTCGAATCAAAGAACCGGTCAAAAAGTGTGCGTTCCCTTCCTTTGCCTCTTGATCACATGAGTGCAACAAGCTATTGCACTGCAAGTTTCACATATCACATACGGAGAAAATCAAGTAATTGATACTCAAGTAACTAGAAAGAACATGCCAAGATATTGAAACAAATTCTAAAAGTAAAAACCATTCCACAATCAAACAAGACAAAGTTCAAATTCAAAGTTTAAAATAGTACAATCCAGCCAAATCCAAGCAACATCAAATTATTATTACAAAAAGTAGCATAAGAGTGAAAGGGAAGAAAGGACCGTAAACTCATGGGTTGCCTCCCATGAAGCGCTTCTTTCTCGTCATTAGCTTGACGCTTCATCCTCACAAGTTAGGGAGGATACTTCAACTTTGATTCAACCCGGCTCCTCTTGTTCTCTTCATTCAAAGGAGCAATATTAATATCAATAGGTAATGATTTCACACTTCCCGAATCACTCTTGAGATCTTCCCCTTTGGTCTTCAAATTGGTTCTTTCCTTCTTACTAGACCGTGATGGAGATTTCTTAGAACCTTTCTTCACCGAAGCTTTCAATGTTGAAGTGGAAGACTTTTGAGGATTGACAACCGGATCGGGCTCTTCTTCTTTGGCCATCTTGTGCAAGCAATAGATAGGAACCACACCATCCAAGACCCATCCTAGGTCGTCATTCACTTTCTCCGCTTCTTTTAACAAGTCATTCTCTTCTAGTGGAGTGAGCAAATCACTTATGATCACGGGTTTCCTTGAGTCGCCACCCAAAAACACATACTTCCATTTAGGAGGAAGTTCTTTCAATTCTGGTGGCTTTTTTATTGCCTTTGGCTCTTTCTCCTCTTCTAGGGGGTTATCCAAGTTTTGAAGAAATATTTCAATCTCATGATCCCACTCTTCTTCTTTCTCATCTTTTACCACTTCCTCTAGCACTTCCACTTTGAAACATTCGGATACCCCTCCACAAACTTCAAGGTCTTGGTTCTTGACCCTCTTCATCCTAGGATAAGGCATTCTAGCATATGGTGAAGGAACTTGAAACTTGGGATCCTTCACAAGAGGTTTCTTGCCTTTCTTGGCACTAGACTCATTCTCCACTCTCTTTTCAACTTCACCCTCATAAGCTTTTTCTTCCTTATTTTTTTCTTCTTTCTTATTTTCTCTTCTATTTTCAACTACACCATCCTTCATCTTTTCAACTACACCATTTTTACTCTCATCATTCTTAGGATTCTCCACTACTTTTTGTGATGAAACTTCTCTACTTCTCAAATTAATGGAATCACAACTTTCATTACGAGGATCCGTGGTGTTTCCACAAAAACCACTTTGAGTTTGTAGAGAAGAGACTTGCCTTACTAGTTGACCCATTTGGTTTTCGAGATGTTTGATGGAGGCTTCATGACGTTCGCTTGACACCTCTTGGTTTGCCTTCATCACCTCAAAATTGCTTTGAGTCATCTTCATGGCCAAGATAAGAGTATCTTCAAAAGATTCAAGGTGATCTTCAAAATGTTGATCTTGAGGAAATGCTTGATTCAGATTAGCTCCATAAGAACAATCCATGTGATTCTTCACTCCAAGATTGAAGGTGTTGACATGAGGATTATTTTGAAAGGTTGCTTGCACCATACATTGAGCTTCTAATTGTTTGGTAATGATTTGTAGAAACACATTATTGAACTTGCAACTAGTTAAAAGTGCCTCTTGATTGTATGATTCAAACATGTCTTCCTTCCACTTTACGATTTGCTCGTGCTGCTTTCTCAATCTCAGAATCGAATTCCAGCTCAATTGGACCTGTTCTCCACATGCACAAGGAAGCACACAAGTAGAACGTTCCGGTAGAAAATATAAAACAGAAAAATAAAGAAAACACAGAGAATATGAACACTATTGCCTAGTTGAATCAATCACAATCCCCGGCAACGGCGCCAAAAACTTGATGATAAATTTCGCAAGTGCACGAAAATCACGTAGTAATAAAAATATCGATCCACAGGGATTGTGTGATCAAACTAATCGAATGGTGTTCATAGACATTATACAGAAAATACACATAAATTGGGGGTATGTTGAGTAATGAATTGCTAGAAAATATGCTTGATATAATGGAAAAGCGAGGTAGAATCATCGGAATCGCCTAGTCTATAGTTCAACCACATGTAATCTACTATATCATAGGAATCTACTCAAGTGTTAACAACTAGATCGACAAAATAGTGAATCGCAATCTCTTGTCAAAATCCACTCTATTCGTTGTCGATACTCCCCCGATCTCTCGGGCGGAAGCTACCTACAACGAATGATCTTAACGCGCGTCAATCGTTCGCTACACTCTATGCCTCAATCTCTCGACCGGAGACACTCGAGCGCTCAATACAATTCAGTTCAGACATTAAATCAATACTCTCGCACGTGACTTAACTCAAAATCATTACAACACTAATGAAGGATTGTAAAGCATTAAACATTGAATTGCATCAAATTAATCACTATGAAAAGAGTAGATTCTTACACATATAACAGATTACACATGATCTCCCTACATTCTAGACTATCCTAGATCCTACCTCCAAGGAGTTTAGCTCCTCATCGTTCTTCGTTCGCTTCCTCGCTTCATCGCCACGGCTTGTGAATCCATGATCTGATGCGCTTGGAGCTCTCCACTGGAGTGTTGAATCACGATCTTCAAGTTCCAAGACCAGAATGTAGTCCAATTTCGCAGAATTTTCCCCCCCAAAAACAGAATTATGCAGAAAATATATATACAGAAGGCAACCACGCCGCGCGCCAGATCTACCACGCCGCGCGTGGTTGCAACTCCATCACTATGCCGCGCGTGATAACAGAATCACGCGGCGCGTGATCAAGTCAGAGAACAATCTTCTTCTTCAGCAAAGCTTCACGCCGCGCGTGGTAAGGCATCACGCCGCGCGTGGTCAAGTCAGAGAGCAATCCAGTTCCTGAACAACACTTCACGCCGCGCGTGGTCAAGTGTCACGCCGCGCGTGATCAGAGTAAAAATCCTGGCTCCCTGTGAGCTCCATCACGCGGCGCGTGATGGGCTACGCCCCCAGCGTAGTGAAAAGCATTCATTTCCTGCAGTTTTTCCTGTTTTCTTGCAAAATAAGTAATCAAGCTAATGGTTAGATTTCTCTCATATTTATTGCTAAAAACCTACTAAAATCTATCTAATGTTGCTAAAATAGGCATGGATTAGAGAGTGTGACGATTTGTCATCAATGATCAAGAGAGTATTGTTGAATACTTGTCAAGAATGCTAAGCTTGACCAACTTGATGAAGTCTTGTGCTGAAACAATGACTGATAGGTCCAAGATTGAGAAGATCTTGAGGACTTTAACTGAGAAGTTTGATCACATAGTGGTAGCCATAGAGGAATCAAAGGATTTGGCTATTATGAGGATGGAAGAACTTCAAGCATCATTGGAAGCACATGAACTAAGGGTCAAACAAAGAAGTTCTAACAAGGCTGTAGAACAAGCATTGCAAGCCAAGTTTCTGAATAAAAGCAAAAAAGGGAAAGAGAAATGGAAGAAAAAGAAAGAAGAATCTGAAAATGCTAGCAAGAATTCAAAAGCACAAGGTGCTGAATCTAGCAAAGGTAACAATCAGAACAAAAAGAATTTCAAGAAGAAGATTGATAAGAAGGATGTACAGTGCTATAATTGTCAAAAGCTTGGTCATTATGCTAGAGAATGTCACTCTAAGAAAGTTGATAGAGAAGACAAGGATGAAGCCCAATTTGCCAATGGAGGTGGGAGTGACTCAGATGATTCACTACTAATGGCAATCACAAATTCAGAAGTGGATAAGTCAAATTTGTGGTATCTTGATACTGGGTGTAGCAACCATATGACTGGCAATAAGAAGTGGTTCTTGAAGCTTGATAATTCAGTGAAGAGAAGCATCAAGTTTGCAGACAATAGTCAAGTAACTTCTGCAGGCATGGGAACTGTTCTTGTGAAAAGAAAGGATGGTCATGAATCAGTCATCAATGAGGTATTGTATGTTCCTTCTATGACAAGTAATTTGATAAGTCTAGGTCAATTACTTGAAAAAGATTATACAATGAAGCTGGCCAACAGAGAATTGAAAATATATGATGCAAAAAGTAGATTAATTTTGAAAGCTCCACTGTCAAACAATAGAACTTTCAAGGTTGAAATTAATGTGATTGATCATCACTGTCTTGCTTCAATCACAAATTTAGAGGAGAATTGGATATGGCATCATAGATTTGGTCATTTAAATTTCAAAAGTTTGGGCATGCTGAATTCAAAAGAAATGGTACATGGTTTGCCTCAAATTAAAGCACCGAATGAAGTATGTGAAGAGTGTTGTGCAGCTAAGCAGACCAGAAATTCATTTAAGAATGAATTACCTATGAAGTCAACTCAGAAACTGGAAATGATTTATTCAGATGTGTGTGGACCATTTGAAGTGAAATCAATTGGTGGTAATAGCTATTTTTTGACTTTCATAGATGACTACACTAGGCATGTATGGCTCTATCTGATTGAAAAGAAGAGTGAAGTTTTCACCAAGTTCAAGAAATTTAAATCACTAGTTGAAAAGCAAAGTGGATATAGTGTGAAGAAATTGAGAACTGATGGAGGTGGTGAATACACTTCACTAGAATTTGCAAAATTCTGTGAAAATGAAGGAATAGAGCATGAAATTACTGCACCCTATACACCTCAACACAATGGTGTTGCTGAAAGGAAAAATAGAAGTATTATGAACATGGCCAGAAGCATGCTCAAAGGAAAGAATATGCCTCATAAGTTTTGGGGTGAAGCTGTCTCAACTGCAGTGCATATAATCAACAGAAGTCCTACAAAAAAGTTAAAAGAAAAGACTCCTCATGAAGCATGGACAGGTTTAAAACCAAGTGTTAGTCATTTCAGAATTTTTGGCTCACTTAGTTTTAGACATGTTCCTGATCAAGTAAGAAGAAAACTTGATGACAGAAGTCAGCCAATGATTCTATTGGGATATCATGCTACTGGTGCCTACAAGCTTTATGCACCTAAAGACAACAAAGTAGTAATCAGTAGAGATATCAAGTTTGATGAATCAAAGGGTTGGGATTGGAATCAGGGTACTAGTTCAATGCCTAACACAAAACTTGTTCTGGAAGAAACAATTGATGAGCCTACACTTGAACTAGAAGAAAATCAAGATGATTTGCCTAACAATGAACCCAATCAAGTGTTGAGAAGATCAACAAGAGAGAGATTGCCTTCAACAAGGTTGAATAATTTTGATGTATTCCCAGATCAAGCTATAACAGAAGATGGTGAACTGGTCAATGAAGTAATGATTGCAGAGTTGGAACCAGTTACTTTAGATCAAGCTTTGAGTGATTCAAACTGGATGGCTGCAATGAAAGAAGAATTGAAATCTATAGAAAAGAACAACACTTGGGAGCTGATGCACAAAGCAGTTAGTAAAAGACCTATTGGTGTAAAATGGGTTTTTAAAGTAAAAATGAAGCCTAATGGTAAAATTGCAAAGTACAAGGCAAGATTAGTGGCTAAAGGCTTCCTTCAGAAACCTGGACTTGATTTCAATGAAGTGTTTGCACTTGTGGCAAGGCTTGAGACTATAAGACTAGTTGTTGCAATAGCATCTTACAAAGGATGGGCTATGCATCAATTAGATGTCAAATCTGCTTTTTTGAATGGACCACTTGAAGAGGAGGTTTATGTGAAGCAGCCACCATGTTTTGAAATTAAAGGTCAAGAAGAGAAGGTTTACAAACTGAAGAAGGCTCTTTATGGTTTGAAACAAGCTCCAAGAGCTTGGAACAAGAGAATTGATAGCTTCTTAATGAAATTAAACTTCACCAAATGCACATCAGAACATGGAGTATATGTGAATGGTTCAAACAGTAATGATTTTATCATACTGTGTCTATATGTTGATGACTTATTGATCACTGGATCAAATAAGGATGTGCTGAAAAAATTCAAAATTGACATTATGAGAGAGTTCGAAATGTCAGATTTGGGTGATCTGTCCTATTTCCTAGGCATGGAATTTGTGAAAACAAGCAAAGGTTTTTTCTTGCATCAGAAGAAGTATGTGGAAGATATCCTAAAGAGGTTTCATATGAACAATTGCAACCCAATAATTACTCCTATGGAAACTGGTTTGAAACTGAGCAAGGACACAAATGAGGAATTAGTTGATTCAACGTTGTACAAGCAGATAATTGGCTCCTTGAGGTACTTGTGCAATACCAGAATTGATATATGTCATAGTGTTGGCCTATTGAGCAGATTTATGAATCAACCAAGGACAAGTCACTTGACTGCAGCTAAAAGAGTGCTTAGATATGTAAAAGGAACAAGCAGTCATGGTATTTTGTTACCAAATTCAAGGAATAGTAGTGTGAAACTGAAGGCTTATGGTTACTCAGACTCTGATTGGGGTGGTGACCAAGATGATAGAAAGAGCACTGCAGGTTACTTATTCATGTTAGGTAACTCACCTATTTCTTGGTGTTCCAAAAAGCAAGGGATTGTTGCACTTTCATCGTGTGAAGCGGAGTATGTGGCAGCATCCTTTGCAGCATGTCAAGCAAACTGGATTGAGATGTTACTATTTGAGTTGAAGGCAGTAGAAGTAACAAAAATGAAGTTGCTTGTTGATAACAAGTCAGCAATTGACTTGGCTAACAATCCAGTTAGTCATGGTAGAAGCAAACATATTGAGAGAAGATTCCACTTTCTGAGGGATCAAGTGAACAAGGAGAGACTTGAGTTAGATTACTGCAACACTGAAATTCAGCTAGCAGATATTCTAACAAAACCAATGAAGAAAGAAAGATTTGATGATTTGAAGAAACTCATTGGAATGGACTCCTTGGAAAACATGCATTAGGAGGTGTGATGAAAGTAATACATGTTTTAAGGTGTTTTAGCATGCTTAAAGTAGAAGTTAAGTGACTGAGTTGGAATTTGAAGTTACAGCATTACTAGCTCAGTGAGAAGATGCTGGCTGAGCTAGCTTAGCAGTTTTTGTTTTTCTGTTCTGATAGTTAAAGTCAGTTACAGGGTAGTTAGTTTGTTTTAGTCCTAGGTAGTTAATGCAGTTATGATTAGAACTTGTATATAACTATCTTTGCCCCTTTGTGGATGAATGCAATTTCTATCTTTTCCCTTATTCTCTTTTTCACTTCAAAATTCATCTCTCTCAAAATTGTTGCAACAATTATGACAGCAAATGACATTTGCAGAAACCAAAATAATTGTTTACTCATAACTCCAAGAAATAGAATTCATCAAATAATTTTATAATTACAAACAAAAAATAATATTTCATAATCAATATTTTGTTGTGTAGCCTAGTCGCTAGATTTCATAATCAACTTTCTTTTACTAAAGAAAGTAAACATTTTTTACAAAAAGTACTTGCTTTTTTTATGGTAAGGTACCTTTTTATAAATTGAGCGTATACGCTTATCAACCAATAAGAACAAACCGGATGAATGAATTTATATGTGGTACTTGTAAGAAAATTATAACAACCTTTTGAAAAAAAACTTTTTTCATTTATTTTTTTTAGAAAAAAAACCGAACCAGTAGTACATTTTTTGCATACGGGCCAAGAAAAATCAGCGTAATTGACAAACGTGGTGGCGGAGGCGAAGGCGATAGTGGAAGTGTAAACAAAACAAGAATGGAAGAGCTACGGAAACTGGAGAAAGTACAGAGGATGGTACAATTCATGGATTCACGAGGAGTTTCAGTTTCAAACTCCGATCACAACTGTAACCGTTTCCTCGCTAATTTCATGCTCTTTCTGTTAGAACCGTGCGGAGAACTCGCCATCGACGACAAATGCTGCTTGATTTCTGAGCTCATACCTAGGGTTCGCAATTTCTCCACTCCCTCAATGTATTTTCTTACTGTTTTGATTATAGCGTTTGAAAATTGATTCGAGTTTTTCTTTTTTTGCAGCTTTCTTCTCCGTTTGTTGAGGATGCGCATCAACACATTGTTACAGAACAAGAGAATAGTGGTAATTTCATTTGTGATATAGTAGCCGCTTGTTAATTTAGGTTTGTTTATTGTTTGTGCAAGAATTCAATATTCTGTTGCTGCTCATTTCAAGGATTTTGTTATTTTGCTTGTGCTCAAAAGATGAGATCGAAAAACAATATTCAATTAGGGTTAATAGTTAAGCACTTAAGTGAACATTTAGAATCGTTTTAATGTATGTTTTGATGTTGAAATGAATTGGTGTGGAGAAGTGGTTGGTTGAGCTTGGACACATGAGGGAGTTTGAGAACGAGGTCCAAAGATCAAACTCTGATTATTAACGTGGCATACTAACCACTAACATTTGCCTATATAAAAAGCTTACTATTAGAAGGAGGAACTTTGGCATTGATGTAACTACCATGTAAAATTAATCATTTGAAAATAAATACAAATAAAAGGGTATTTGTTCGAATGTATAGGATCTTATTCTTGGGAACATCTTCTCAAGAACGATGTTTGCAAGTGTATTTGCAATCTCAATAGATTTCACAAATGTATTTGGTAACTACTTTTTTTTTTAAAAAAAAAAAAAATGGGAGAAGTTAGTAATTAGTTGTTATATTAGTATTTTCTCCTTCAGCCGGTTTTGAATGCTAGACCTCCAACTCTTTTAACCCTTAGCTCAAACCAATTGAGCTACCCAACCCCCCATATTTGGTATTTACTTAATGTTCTTAGAAACGTGTTTAGAATTTACTTGGTTATAAAATAGAGAACATGTAGTTATAAATGGTTGAGTTTCAAAAGAACCTTTTTTTTTTTGTTTTGGAATAAGTTTCAAAATAACTTTGAATACTATGAGAATGTAAGATTTCCACCCCTTAGCATAAGGATAAAATCCATTCCTGAAGATCAATAATACCTAGGAATTGTTTTAGAACTTGTATCAAACATGAAAATTATACATTCTCAAACTCACTTTTCTCATAATATTTTCACATATTTTGAAAGTAATACACTCTGAGTCTTGTTTTTCCCTTTTTCCGTCATTCCAACATATCCTTAGGTCAAATAGATGTAACTATTGGTGGCTTTATCCTGCTCTATTTTGCTAACATATAGTAGTACTTTTCTTTTTTATCTCTCCTAACTTCCTTGAACTGGAAGGAAGGTGCAACAATTTTTTAACTATATGTGGCGGGGGATCAGTTTTCGGTGCTACTGTAGTATACTAGCATGTATATTTTCCACTCAACTTCCAACACCTAGCATGCATATGTACTAGGTAGCTATTCCTGATTTTAAAAGTATTTTTTTAGGGCACAAAAGGAAAAAAAATATTGTCCCAAGGTGTATTGAAAATATGTTCATGGTGGGCGGCTGGAATCAAATGCCGCCTACTGCTGTCTTTACCATTGAACATATCAACATTTATAAATTATATAATACTATTCATTGTTTTCATTCTTATGTTTTGTTGCTTGTTTTTAATATGATGAATTTTAGGAACTTTCTTGAATTTTCACTTTCCTTAGGTTTTGAACAAAATCTTGTTGGAAATGCATTGCGTAGTTGCAGTCAGATGAAAGAAAATAATATGTTGCAAAGTTATAATGAAAACATAGCGATGATTGGGCTGGATTCCATGCAAAAGGCAAATTCTACCCTTGAGGATTTTGTAAGTATATATTCCAAGATTAATTTCTATGATATGATCATGGATTCATGGTATGCTGCTAAAATGCTCATCACTCAGCGATTAATTTGGAAAATGTGCTAGTAGTTGCATATTGTTGCTGTGAGTCTGTAACAGCCTAACTATGGTTGGTCAAAGTGGACGTCGGCTGTGTCCCCAAACAAATTTTACTTGCAAATGTAGAGGTTAGAATCCCACAGTTGTCTCTCTGTAGGAGGGGGATTTACTTGACCACCTTCAATCCAATAGTTACTATGTCTATTGCCACTATGATGATGGGGATACTTAGTCACTGATTAAAGAAAGCAATTTAGAAATCATGGAACCCATAAAGAAACTTGATGGGTATGCAAATAATACATGGTTTACAGCCTTATTTATCATATTGATTAATAGATAAATAAAGTGCCATTTGCTCGCTTCTTTCTACAGAAAACTTACAACAAGAGTAGTTTGGTAGAAGGCTTGATACAATTTAACAAATGTGCCTAGCTATGCAAACTTGCTTCGTGATTCCAATATTGATGTGAACCTTTTTTCAGTGCAGATCATATTTTATGTTTCATGGATTGGATGTAAGAAAGCCGCAGTCGATCTTCAAAGTCTTACCTATACTTTCATTCACAGAGAGCTATATTTATCAGGTACAGAATAGACTGGAGTCATTCAGGTTGTTGACCCTTTTATTTATTCAAGGGGCAATTATTTATTTTTTTGTTCAAAAGTATTGGGTTCCTAAAATTGGTTCTACTGTATTTGTCTCTAGAAGGCAAAAATAGAGTACTTCAAGCTAGATAGAAGGAAAGTTATGAGACTAATTGATCTTTGTAAAAAGACACTTAATATGACATCACTTATAAGGACTAACATCATTTTAGCAATGAGATGATGAATATGCAGTGGTAATATGTTGTTAGTAGTCAAGATATATCTTTTGAATGGAAAAGTAATAATGACAATGGGTATAGGCTTAGATGACTATTTGTTTCTTAAGCTTAGCCTGTATAAGGACCAATATTCCTGCCAAAGTAACTCCAATTGTCATCTCTGAACAGTGTTTGCTGGCGATTGATGTTTGCCCTAGGTGCTGGAAGCACTGACCCCTCTTTAACTACAAATTATTTGTGCAAAAATACTAATCCTAGAAAAGTCTAAGACGCCTCACATTTTTCAGTGAAAGCACCGAAACTTCTTAGTCATCACTACCATTCACAGCCTTACAAATCACAATCACTGTCTTTCCACCAAGACACTCACATTTCTATGCACTTGCTTCAATGTTTCAGAGTGTGATTACTTGACCTTGCAGTTTGTCGAAGTGAGATTCTTTACTCAATGATTCATGTTGGTGATAGAAGATGGTGCAGTGGGTTGTTTTTCCGCTTAGAAGCATATCTTTTAAGAAAAAAATTGTTCATAATTTTAGTGTTACTATTCTAGAATTCAATACATATATTTTATCAGTAGGTATTAAATATGCAAATTGCTGACAATAGTTGTTACGACGCAGCTGGATAAAATGAATGAGAATTTGCTGCAAACACCAAAAAGGAAAGATGAGGTGATTGATTGCATTTACCGTGGCAATTCAAATCTTCATTTTTGAAATAATAAATTTTAACTTATATAATTTTAATTTTTATGTAGAAAGCAACTCAAGATTTGGTTTCTTGCTTCTCGACTGACCCATTTGGACCACTTGTGACTATTTTCGAACAAAGGGGTCTTTTGACAGAAAGGTACTATTCTGAATTCATTACCACACTTTTCTTGGGAGTAAGTCAGGTTGAGCTTAATTTGGTTCTTTTTGCCTATTGTGCTAAGGATAACAGAAGAACTTAGACATGGGGAAGAGTACTGGGCTCTTGAAAGAAAGCTCTGTCATGCACTGATAAATGAAGATAAGGTATACATAATTCATGTACCGTTTTCATTCTCTTCGAAGAATGTATGTATAGAGTGGAATCCTTCTCAAAGTTCCCTGTTTAATATCTACAAACTAATTTGCTACTCAGATTCTTATTGATGATGTGATGAAGGCTATTCATTTAAAGTCTTTTGATTACCGAGTGCTGAATCTTCTTCTCTATCAACTGCAAGGGGCAAAGGTACAATGAATAATTTGCAAAACAAATACTGGAAACATAAATTTCAGCATAAAGTGACATAAAAATTATTAGCTAAATAATGCCATTAGGATAATTCTGTTCTTCTAAATCTGTTTTGAAGGCTGATGAGTTGCATATGGAGTTTCTTTCAATTTCAGAGTTCTTAGTGGAAGTTTCTGATGATCTGTAAGTATTATTTGTTTCAGTTGCTGCTTAATACCATGATATCTCATACATGAATTCATACTTGGGTAGAATTTTTAAGTTGCTTCTAATGGTACCTTTTTTTAATAATATTTCAAAGCTTAGGTGTCGGTAAATTCATCAGCAATTATTTATTAAACAACTTTTCTGTTTCTTTTTTAATTCAATGAATACATATAGAAGTAAATAAATGGTTGCGCTATATTTGCCAAAAGAAGAAAAAAATGGTTGCATTATAACAATTACTGATGTTTTTCGTTCTTTTATCTTGTAAGGTATCCTTTCTACTCTTGGAGTAGGGATGGCAAAAAAACCCAAACCCGATAGACCCACCCGAACCCAAACCCAAGTCAACGGGCGAAACCCGATTTGACTGGGTTTGGGTTCGGGTGACACCCGATAATATGGGTATGGGTTTGGTATTAGTCAAACCCACACCCGAAACCCATACACCCACCCGAAATATTTTATAATTACCTAATTACCCCCATAGTCTCCCTCAATTTCCTTGGAAGACCTTAAATTTTAGTTGTAATTTAATTTCTTGAAAGTCTATCTTGTAATTTCTTGAAAGTCTATATTTGAATTTCCTTGGAAGACCTTAATTTTAGTTGTAATTTAATTCAAAGTCTATGTTGGAATTTAATTTCTTAAATTTGCAAATTATTTTCAAATGTGTTGCGGGTTTGGGTTTGGGTGGAAAAAACCCGAACCCAATGGGTGTGGGCGTGGGTGTTGTTTTGCCACCCGAACAACCTTTGATTTCGGGTGTGGGTTTGGGTGATGATTTCGGGTGTGGGTTTGGTAAGTGTCAAACCCGCACCCATGGGCGCCCGTTGCCATCCCTATCTTGGAGTAATAAAGACGTTTACCAAAGTGACAATAATAAATATATAAAATTAATTTGTATTACAAAGATAATGCCAACATCCGATACAAGAAAGATTATAGTGGAGTGATAAGGTAGCTTGGTGGTTTGGAGGTGAAACATGGAGGTTGGAGTGATATGAAGGTCATGGGTTCAACTCCTCCACTAACAAAATAACAACTAACATTTCTCATTTAAAAAAAAAAATTAAAAATACAAGAAAGTTTATTGGAATCACACTTTTTTATATACAGTTGTTGGACATCATATCTTTGTCTGGTAACTTTTGAAAGTTGCTTCCCATACACTTCAATTAAAACAAAGGCATCTTAATTTTGTTGTTGCTTCTTTTCTGTTCACGTTTCATTTCTGTATCTAAACAAACATATATAGATTTCAGTCTTACTGTAGCATATTTCAGTTTTGTAATTTTATACAATATAATTGTTTGGTTGTGATAATTTTGCAGGTATGACTACGAGGTGAGTACAATAGTCCAAATTTTGTAACCACCAGCTGTCAAAATGTTGTCTGAATCTTAATTTGACTAAAAGCCGTCATGCAGGATGATGTTTTAGAAAATAATTTCAACGTTTTGCGCATGTTTATCAGAATATATGGAGCTTCAACTGCCCCTGCTATGTTGGTATGTTAAACTGGTTACAAGTGGTGTATCTAATATACATGTGTGCTGCTTGCTTATAGAATATCTCATGCTCTCTTGAAATCTGTTAGCTGGTATTTCTGGTGACGATTTCAAATGTATCAATTGAACCATGCTGATTTTTATTAGTGGGAAGATCAATATCTATCTTTTATTAAAATCAGAAGTGAAAGTGATAGCAATACCTATTAAGGGGTCTTTTTCAAATCACTCTTACTATATTAGGTGATTTTCCATGCTAGCCTCCCACTATTGAATGGGCCAAATGATTTAGTGAGACCAGTGTGCAAGAACACATCTCATAAAATCATATCTACTTTTATTTATTCATCTATAGTCGAATTGTTATAGACGCCAACATTTTTCAGCTTTCATCTATTCTTATTGGATTGTTGAACTAATAGCCCAAATAAAAACAATATTTTACTTCTTTGTATTACACATAACATGACCCACCCATCATATAGATATTGAAAAGTGTGATAACAATATTCTTGTTAGAGAGGTCTTTGGCATTTCTCACCTATCCTGAGAAAGAAGGAAAATTTTATAGTCTAATGTTTTCCTATATGGATCACTTTGTTTATTCCTCTATTAGAATTGGTCAAAATATAATAACTATATAATATATGTTAATGTGGTATCTTTGTGATAGATATTATTATGTCAACTTTTCAATTCCAGGCAAAGTGCATTACGGAGGCTGAAAGTAAGTACAAAAGTTTACTGGAACTACTGGATCCAAAGCTGTCTGTGAGCTACCAGAAGAGATGCGCCGAAGCCACTGAAGAAGGTAGTTTGCTAGAGCTAGTTAAAGCATTGCAGTAGTATAATTAGAACCTAAATTGTTCCAAACCGAATTTTGCAGGTGGAAAGGCATCGGAGCACCCTCTTGGTACGTGGTGTATTCCTTCCGTGATTCAAGATGAGGAATTGTATAGATCAAGCTTGAAATCAGATACTTCCTAAATATAAACTTATCTGTGTCAGAGGTAATTGTACCAATTCTAGTGTTTTCATTTCAAGTGTCTTGGTCATGTTGATCACAGAATTGAATTCGGAAGAAAAATATCAAATGGTACTTTTTCATTGTGAAATAGCCTATGAAAAAGTTTTCGATCCAATTATGATCGGTCAAGGCATTCATGACAATTTTCACAATAGTTTTTATACCGTAATTGGAATATTTATTTTTTTCTACTAGCATCAACCAGTTTTTTAATTTTATATAAACTTTAATTCAAGGTAGATTGCATAGACTAGGAATAGGAATGCACATGAATATGATGAATTTTCTGTAGACTTGGATTTTTGGTTCACAATCTTTTAAGATCATAAATCTGAGAGTCATGATGGAGTTTACTTCAACTCCATTGGAATTTTTTATGACGTAGCTGCAGTAATACTCGATAACAATAAAACGAAACTCGATAGAGAAGAAGCTTATTGAATTTCAAATAGTTGGTGTGGCCAAGGGAGTGTTTAATGTGTCCCTACGTTAGGTGCTGATGTCCCTGCATGAAATACAAGGGGGGTCTTGCTGATTGGATGAGAATGCTCATCTAAGTCTTCAATGGAAGTGTTTTGCAAATACACTCCTATGACTAAGTCAGCAATGTATTCTAACAAGAGAATGTTAGCAAAATAATAGTAATGTTGAGTGAAAGTGAGATGTCAAACATAAGGGTCATGTCTCCTATTTACAGAGGTTTGTGATCCCATATTCCCATGTGTGTTGGTGGTTGCTTATTGGTCAAGCATTAAATTGTGACTTTACACTCTGTTTTTCAACCGTACGGTGAGGTAGTAAAATTCAGCATATAACGGGTTTGGTCAGCTATCTACAACTACATCTACAAGTTTGTTAGATCATCTCTAATAATAATTTTTTTAAGGAATTCATTTTTAGGTTTCATACACTATTATTAAAATGTACAAAAAAACACACTCTTATTAGAATTTAATTTATATGCACCGTCGGTCTAAAGTTATTTTGCACATGCGTCCAATAATATACCGACACATCATGTATGGTAATTAAAAATACATGATGTGTCACATTCATTAAATGATTTGGCAACGCGTCATTGGATGTATGTGTAAAAAATATTTACACCGACGGTGCACAACAATTAAACTCTTATTATTAAGTGGTTACCAAACATCATATTATATGCACATTTTGCTCCAATAGTAAAAAATTATGCAACTTTTAAGCGATTCATTACTATGATTTGGGATGTTGGGATGTTTCTCTTTTTTTTTTTTTTTTATGTTTTGGTTGGTCTGGTTAATGAAAGAAAACAAATGTTTTATTTTATTGCTACCATAGCTTAATTAAAGTCTCAACTAAACTCTATGAAACTCACATTGTCATTTGACGTTCCTCCAATGAAAAATAAAAATAAAAAATAAGATATGACTCCATCTTATGAAACCTATGATGCTCCAATTGAAGTGCCATTACACATCAAGATTTTTTACACCATGTTCATCCCTTATTATGCAACAAAGTAAGAAAAAGAAGTTCATGGCTAAAAATTGAAGTAAAACTCTGATCGTGATATTATTGATAATTCAATTTATTTTGTTTTGGTAGAAATATTCATTTTGCTTTTATGATCAACAATGAATTAGGAATTGCATGTGATGCTGTAAGTGACCCCCATAGTACTTTCATTTTTGGGGTAGAAAGGACGTGCATGATTGTCCTTGTCTTAGGCTCAAAATTCTAATGGTAAATAATTGAATTTCCTATTGTAAAATAATTACAAAAAATTCCATGAAAGAAAGAAATATCCATACTCCTAATTTACTTTTGTTTTGATAAAGATTGGCACTGTTCTGGTGACTACAATAACCGAGAAGAAAGACACTATACATACAATATGGCACAAAAATGGATATATAATACAATTTTGGCAGATATATCTTTTGCTCCTCTTGTGAAAAATGGTCCGTACAACTCTGGTCATTGAGTGTCACAATCCCTCTGATTAGCTTCTCAGTGCTATGTCAACAATGCAATGACAGCGTTGGCTATAGTTGAAAGCTGTGGTGGAATCACACCATGTAATCCCAAAATTAACCTTCAAAAGGAAACTGAGAAACTAAAGTAGTTCCACATGCCTTCAAGCATTTTTTGTGTAAATGCCAAACTCTTCTAATAAATATAAATATATATTCCTCATTGTGAAGAGATCATTTTTTCAATATCGAGAAAAGAAAATATATATGTTGTGTTTAAATATGTTTATAAAAGAAAAGAACATGTTTATAGTGAGACAATGTTGTGGTTAGTACAATTTTTTAAAAAAATGTGTGCCTCAAAATTCAACTTATATTTCCTCTTGTTTTTATAGAATCGACTTCAATAATTCACCGTCTTTTTAGTGAGAGTAAGAATGATCGTAATCTTTTACTTCAAAGGTTGATATCGGTTTTGTTTGATATTTCGATTAATTTTCGCGTTGATACACTGTTTTTTTAAGCAAATGGTGATAATTTAGAGTTTAGAACTATGGTATCCACCTTAAAATTATGTGTGTTCCAACATGATGGTGAGGTGGGGAAACGAAAATTTCATGAGGTTTGCTTGGATACACGTTTCCCTTGCATGGCACACATCCCAAAGTTGTGGTACTAGTATGTCATCCACTGGGGGAAAATGCTAGCTAATGCCTCGGGAGGACGGTAGTTAAGAAAACTCAATATAGTAAAGTCGCATTGTAACGTAAAATATAAAAAATGGAGCATTCTTTTTGACCAATAGCAAAAAATCTCACATTGTTTATAATTCGGGTTAAAAGCATTTTATAAATAACATTACATTTTTTAACACAACAAATTTTACAAAGGACAAAACCGTGAAGATAACATAATATTCAAAATGAAAAATACCTAAAAAATACAGTATTATAAACTTGAAATTGGAATATTGACACTCGAAGTAGGAGTTGAACCTATGTCACGCTCAAGGACAAACATACCCTTAATCTCTATTAGACTACACTATTTTATAACATACTCCCTCCATACATATTTATAAGCAAATTTGATGGTTAGCATAAGTATCACTGCGGATAGTATTAGTACCTAAAAATTGCAATATAGTATTGTGGACTTTGTTCCAACACTTTTCTATGTCGAAACAAACATTATATTAATCAATCTTATAAAAATGCATTGATATGAAATAATTTATATGCTCATTTGCATAAAAGTAATTTAAATAATGAATTTATGAGAAAATTGTTTGGAGAGAAAAACTTCAAATTTCAACTTGTGAGAATCTACTTTAAAACTAACCAAGTCATTGAACTCAAGTGGTTAATGAGCTTCACCAAAAAGGACGGATTTCGGAAAAACCCAAGTTCGATTCATGGGTGGAACAATTTATTGGTCATGCTTTACTTACCTTGCGGCCATACTGTGGACTACTTGGGTCCCTTTTCCCTAAGAACAAGAGGGTTATAAAAAAAAAACTACTTTAAAACACAAAAACATCCTAAAATTTAGTTCTTTAACGTTATGGATAAAAAAGGCAACAATAATTATGACATGTATAAACAACATCACATGATATTAAATACTAACTCACATGAAACTATTTGATGATCTGTATACGTTCCATTTATGAGGGTAAAGTAATAAATAAATGTCGGCATGTATCATTCTGTTCATAAAGTCAGTGTTAACCTTTTCTATAATTATAGGCTTTATTTGGATGAATCATGTTTTTGGGCTAAAAACCAAAGGAGATAATTCATAATTCATTTTGTACACCAGTTTGGGACTACCCTTTGCCTCAGCAACCATAATTAGAGATGCAAAACTCAAATGTAAAATGTACTATTGTATACTATCTATTCTTAAACATAGAATATTTTTTGAGTCCTTTCTGTCTCTTTTATTTATAAACTTCCATTCAAATCTGTAACTGTAATTAATTTTCTTACTGATATATGTTATTTTTATTTAATATATAGTATGATGGAAAGATAAGAAACAATACACAGTTATTGTATTAACATAGTAATCATATTTGACTATCCGATTAGAAACGAATAGTTGAGATTGAAACCGTATAAAATTGTATTGAATGAATCATAACGGTTTAATCACTTTTCAATGGTCGAAATTGGCTACTTTGTGAAACTATGTGCCGCTTTAAAGTAGCTAATCCTGATTTGATTAAGGTTCTGTTTGACAAAAATAGCGGTTGGTTGATAAGCTAGCTTATAGCTGATGGCTGATAGCTGATGCCTGATGACTTATAGCTGATAAGCTAATTGAAGTGTTTGGTAAAATTAGTTGTTCAACTGACTGATAAACGTAAAATGACATAAAAGGTCATTCTTAATAAAATCTATATCTAATTTGTTTTTAGCGGTTCAAACTCTTGTAATTTTTTTTTATAAAATCTATATCTAATTAATATTTAAGATTCTTCAAATTTAGTTATTTAGATTTATTAATTTAAGATATCTTTTATATATTAATAAATTAAATTTTATTCTTTGAAATTTTGTTTTAAATTTATTTTCATTTCAATGATTATACTTTATAAAAAGATTAAACATAACATTTTTTAGGTTTTATAACAAACAAATTGCGTAAAAAAATATTTTTTAGGTTTTATAACAAACAAATTTATTTAACATTTTTTAGGTTTTTATAACAAGCAATTTCCTTATACGGAGTAACATATATATAAAAGGATAAATCAAAAGTAATAATACAGTAATACTATTATAAAAATAAAATGGTAATAATATAGGGGTACTTATAACAACGTTTCAGGAATAAAAATAGGGACAAACGTAAAAAAATAATATGGTATATAAGTGTAAAATTTTAAAGGATAAAAATGTATTTAAGATAAAATTATAAGTGTAAAATTGGAAGAAAAAATGATAAACTAGAAGTTATAAGCTCAGAAGCTACTTGAAATAGCTTCTGGAAAATAAGTTATAAGTTAGTAAAATAAGCTATAAGTTCTTTCTGAAACGATTGTTATCAAACATGTCTTTTACCTTATAAGTCATAAGACATAAGCTATAAGCTAGCTTTTTTGGCTTGTCAAATAAACGTAACTATATGAATTTTCTCACTTTTATATCGTTTAACATTCAATTTTTCATTAGGTGTGAGACTTTCAACTCATTATATTTAACACACTTACATTAATCAAATCTTTGGATATTTGATCTATAAGACTATAACTCTTGTTAATGAAAAAAAAAAAAAAAAAATCAACTGAAAAGAGAAAAGTCACATCATGTATCAAACATATTTTTCCGACAAAATTAGTCATATACTGTAGATCAAATATAAAAAAACCAAGAAACCAAATCTTTGGTTATTTGATCAAATATCCAAAAAATTTCTCTTGATCAAATCAATTAGAGTCTTATAGATCAAATATCCAAAGGTGTTAGGACTTGTCTCTTTTCTGTTGATTTTTTTTTTCATAAACAAGAAACCAAAGGTTAGGACCGTGGCCAAGAAACTAAGAAAATTTCATGTCTAGGTCAAGTTATCCCAACCCGTCTCTTGATGCGTTAAGTCTGTGACACAATCCGCGGTGAACGAAAAAATCAAAATACTCTAAAATAAACACAGAACGCAACCTCCATGTATCACGTTAGAACTGTGGCCAAGAAAGGCCAAAAAAATTTCATATGTTCACTTGTGGGATTTGCTTAAAATAAGAAAAAAATATTATTCGGTATAGACTAGCCACCATATCTTTAAGCCAAACTTAATTTGTGCATTTTGATTTTTGAAGTATTAAATTTCTTGTATCATTAAATGCTGAATTTCTATTTTGGTATATTTTAATTATAATAATACTCCCTCCGTCCCAAATTATAAGGGAAAAAATCATTTTCAAGAATGTTTTTCCCTCATTCTTATAAAATTAAATGCAATTTGCATTTAATTTTCTCTCTCTCCCATTTTCTCAATAAACAACAACCAATAAAAATTGGTTTTACATCTTCCTATGCAACTTATTCCAAGAAAAACCCACAAAAACAGGATGTGGTTATGGTGCATAACCTCAAACTTATGCATCATGCATAAACTTGCTTCCTACACCCACCATATTTGCTTCCTACACCAAAAGTCAACCAAAGGTCAGGCCAAGCCCAAAATTAGGCAATCCATTACTCGCGCGCCCCCCATATACTACCTCATTACTTGCGCCCCCCTTTTGCTTAGCGCACCCCCAGTTTTTTTTTTCCTTTTTCTCCTAGATTTCTTGTGAGCCCCCCAATTTTTTTTCCTCCCCTAGATTTCTAGCGCGCCCCCAATTTTTTCCCTCCTCCAAACTTCTAGCGCACCCCCCGAAATTTCTAGCGCGCCCCCCGTTTCCAATTAAATAATAACTTTTGTTCCTTTGAAGTATATATTATAAAAATCCATTTTTAATTAATTTTCGTTATACACCCCCTCGAAGCCCAACATAATAACGAATGGTTCATGTATATATAAAGCATACTTGTCAAACATACAATTTAATTTTAAGTTTTATCAATCATAATCACAATATAAATAAAATTTCATACATTAATTACATATATATATATATATATATATATATATATATATATATATATATATATATATATATATATCGATTTTTCTTTACAATAAAAAAATGATCGAATCCAATATCTCATGCATACTATCCAAATTTTTTTCAACTAAACTAACCCTAATTGCTTTATATGATTTTTTGCTTTATGTAGCATGGTTTTGTAAAATGGTTATGTGATGTTTTACTTAATAACAATGGTTTCAGTGTATAACATCTTAGCACTAATGCCCATATGAAACCATTTAACTAAAATAATGGTTTCAGTGTATAACGCTATGAAACCATTTAACTAGACTAATGGTTTCAGTGTATAACATCTTGAAACCAAATAACAAGACTAATGGTTTCAGTGTATAACGCTATGAAACCATTTAACTAGAATAATGGTTTCAGTGTATAACAATATGAAACCATTTAACTAGACAAATGATTTCAGTGTATAACATCTTGAAACCAATTAATGGTTTTGACGATTAGTACATTTAATGTGAAACCATTCCACAGAAAAAATGGTTTCAGAGCGTCATACTGTAAAACCATTAGATGTACTTAATGGTTTTGGCATCTGGAACTCAAATCACTGTTCATCTTCCTCTTCGAAAAATAGGGAAAATCAAATCGAAAGGGAAAATCGAAATCGAAAGGGAAAATCAAATCGAAATCTGAATTGATTTTTTTAACGAAGATGAATCAGATCGCGTTCGAAATCGGAGTTGATTTTTCGCGAAGATGAATAAAATCAAATCGAAATCGAAATAGATTTGATTTTTCGATTTCGATTTTCCAGATCGCGTTCGAAATTGGAAAAAGAAGAAGAAGAAGATCGCGTTTCACTATTTCGTTTTCGTTTTTCGCGAAGAAGAAGATGAACAGTGATCAAGAAGAAGAAGAAGAAGAAGAAGAAGAAGAAGAAGAAGAACAGCGCGATGATGATGATGATGATGAACAGTGCGATGAATAGTGTTATGAACAGTGCGATGATGAAGATGAATCTGATGGCTGGGATTAACTTATGTACCATCCATAAAGATTTGGCTTATGGATAATAACTTTTGCCACAAAAACATATTTCAAATTATCATATTTTACTTTTTTTTAATAAATGTAATTTTTTTATTTTCCCTTATAATTTAGGACGGAGGGAGTATAATGTATATAGCCAAGTCAAAGTATAGAAGGGTAATTGAAAAGAGAGTAGCTGGTGTCTCTAAAACATTAGATAGACCACATTAAATGCTAGTTTTAACTACTAGTACCTTGTTGTGTGTTTTTTTACCCCCCACTCACTCCACTCATAGATACAATAATCCTATATATCACTTTCAAACCAGCATAGCTACTTATAAGAATCAGTCTCAAACTACTAATACAACCAAACAGTCCTTCACACTGCTTTGGATTCTCCCAATTTGTTTACCTTTATTGAATCGTTCCTTTCACTTTTCTGCCAACACTCTGCAGTCTGCACCCCCTCTCTCTCTCTCACCCTCCACCACTATCACTCTCTTTCTCTACACAAATTTTCATTCTTGGTCTACATTTGACAACAAAAATTATTATTAATTCATTCAATTTGACTTATTTTCTGTCACATTACAACTGGCATTAAGAATATATCTCAGTTAAGTCACATTTAATTTTTCTACTTAGATGGTTTGAATGACTTCAACAAATGACATGATATGCTTCCATGGCTCCACTTAATTCATATCACCATATCTTGTTAATTTTTATCATGTTCATACTTCACCTTCTGCTGTCTCCAGTTTCTTGCTTCAATCAAGCACAAGCTGCAATTCCTCCAAGGGTAAGCTTTTATTAAAGTACATAATATAGCCAAGATTTTTCTCCCTCATTCACTCTTTTCTTTGCTTTTATGTGTATGTTTTTATGTATATATTTGGATTGACAGTGAATTTGGATTGATAGTACTGTGATTTTGTTGAAGTTTCAAACATAGTTTTTTGTTGTGAAAAGTATTTCATACATATTTCAACTGACGGTGAATTTGTCAGAATCATGATAGCACTATGATTTGATTTGAAATTCTAAAGTATTAGTTTTTTGCCAATTTCGATGTGAATACAAACATGCAAAAATTTTCAACAAAATCAAGATTTCATTGTGATTTCGTCAAACTCACCAGATACACGGTTGGTTAATTGGGTTTGTTAATTATGTGTGCAGGATTTATTATTTGAGGAGAAAAACAGGTTAGGTTCAGCTCCACCAACATGTCACAACAAATGTAACCAATGTCATCCATGCATGGCAGTGCAAGTTCCAAACCATGAACATGTTCAACCTGGTCATACTGTCTCAACTTCTGACATGAAAGGTGGTTTCTTTCTTCAAGATAGTAATAACAGGTACTCAAATTATAAGCCATTGAGTTGGAAATGCCATTGTGGTGGCCACTTCTTCAACCCTTAGAAATTCCATTGTATTAGTAGTAGTAGTATCTTATCTTTGATGAATGAAGATGAAAATTATTGTAAAATTGAAAATGCCCTTTTTTTTGTTTTTAATTATTTATTGGACTAAATTATTGCATCAGCATTGATTTGTATACATTGGAGTTTGATACACTTGTACAAAGTTTGTTACGGACCTGAAACTTTACTTTATGGTAGAGTCTAAATTTTGTACTACTTAAAAAACTTTCATTGAACTATTTTACTTTTTTCATGTAATTTTGTTTAATTTTCTTTCATCATGTGTTATTCAATAACTACACTTGTTACTTGTTAAAGTTGTGTTGTGCTTATAAAATAAACACGTTGTTAATATACTCCGGTTTTAAATATATGCAAAAAAAATCACTTTTCAATGAATGAATTTGACCTATAACATAGACCAAATTCATTCATTATTTAATGAATCTGAAAAGTGACATTTTGCTTTTGTTAAAAAAAGTAACATTTTGCTTATATTTAGAATCGGAGAGAGTACTCTTTTAGATTCTACAAAATTAGGGTGATTCTCACGCATTCAGGGATCTTTAAGTTTTACGTGTTGTAACAGTTAGGTTAGTTTTTTAAGTAACAAATAGTACTTAATCATTAATTATGAAGTTAAACATGATAAATTTGAGACTTAATCTGATGTGAACCATAGTCCCAAGGGTACTTATACAACTAGACCCTTACCCGTGCGATGCACGGGTGTGATGCGATTGTTTTTATTTTACAATTGCTTAATTTTATTTGTTATGCAAAAATTTAATTTTTGCAAAAAATAAAATAACTACAACAAATCATGGTTTTAGAAAATAACATAAGTATTTATACCTATGCACAAAAGATGAAGAGGCAATATAATGGAAAGAGAAATTGCACATATAAGATACGAAGAAAAAAAACTATTCTCACATTCAACCGAAAAAACAAATAGTAATCTTGTTGAGTACATGATTGAGCATCCGGGAGTGAAAATATTTGTTTCTAACATTCGTAATGGTTATTTAGGAAAATATGAATATGATACAAATTAAAACAATTGTAACCTATATATTAAAATATTGGTAGAAGAGTTCAAATGATGAAAATTGAATGGTGACTTAAGAGATAAAAAATATATTACCAGGAGTTACAAAGTTAATTAGTGTGTATTTTTGTATTCTTCTTATTATAATATAGTAAGCAAAAGTTATTATATTCATCAAAAAAAAGTAAAAGGCTAAGTAAAGGCTTGAGTGAGTGTATATTAAAAAGTCATAATTTTATAAATGTAGAATATGAAAAGCATAGAGATAAAATAATAATAATAATAATAATAATAATAATAATAATAATAATAATAATAATATAAGTAGAAATGATGTGGCATTGTAGAGTGGTTTAATTGGATTTAAATGGATGATGTGGCTAAATGAAACAATTTAATTGGTCTAAGTGGATTAGGGTTAGGAGAACTATTTAGGAATTATATATATAGATACAACAACATCAAATTATAATCTTAAGCTGGTAATCTTCATGGATGTTTTCTTGGTCCGTATGTCGAAATTTTGATGGACCACCACTACATATAGTTGTGAAAAAAGCTTTTGCAGATCAATAATTATTGTTTGTTTGTTTCTGTCTGAAAATTGGACCGGGTCATTAAATACATTGACATATTCAATAGTTTATCAATACAACATTTTTAAAAGATTTTCCAACATAAAAATGTACACAATGCATATCATATTTTTTTCACATTTGAAAATATTTTAGTTTACAATCTGGAAAAACTACACCCACTTACTTAATCTCTGTAATTTTCACAATATTTAGGCTCTGTTTGGTAACACAAATAAGCTAGCTTATAGCTTATTATATGAGCTTATAAGCTTGTTTCAAAAAATTAGAGGTGTTTGGTAACAAGCTTTTTGTACTAGCTTATAGCTTTTTTTCAGATGCTATTTCAAGTAGCATTTGAGCTTATAGCTTATAGCTTTTTACACTTTATTCCATTTTTACCCTTTAATTTAATAACTACTCACTCTAAAAAATAAACTACCCACTATCAATTATGTAATTTTATATTTAATAACCACTTTAAAAGCTAATTTTACCAAACACTTTAATTTCAATAAGCTAGCTTTTCAGCTATCAGCTATAAGCTAGCTTTTCAGCTATCAGCTAGCTTATCAGCTATCAGCTAGCTTATAGCTTATTTTTACCAAACAGACCCTTAATTGTAAAAACAAGATCAGTTTAATGTTCCAAGCTCTATCCATCAAAATCATATAATAAGAATATACTTGCAAATATTAAGATGTAATAAATATAAAGAAAAATATGACTAGTATATAACCATTAATCCTTTATGTTTTAATGTTTTTGTGGCTTAAAAAACTGATCGATACAATTTCAAGAAAATATAACTAATGAACATTAAATAATTGATAACATAACTCCAACTCCAACTCATGATCCCATCTACAATCTCCACACAAACTAATGTAATCATCCAATAATAATCATCTACCTTTCTTCACTCTCTATCCCATGCATGTTTTCTTAGATTTGCACAGAGGAATTTGATTGCCACCAACATTTTTCCACAATTTTTTTTTTTTTTTTTTTTTTTTGCATATTGCACCTTCTTTCTTAAACTCATAATACATTTAGACATCCTCAAATAATGCATATGTTCAATTCCTTCTTTTCCCGACTCGTGATTTTCAGAAGACAACATGAGCATATCATACGCATATTTTGTTGCTTTGTGACTGCTTAGCAGCAATCTTTAATCTCTCAAGACCATTAATATTTTCATTTGGATAATTAAAGTATTCACGTAACCCTTCACTAAACAAGATTTCAATATTTCCACTTTCCTCACAACGTTTCAAAAATGACAATGCTTTCTCATTAGAATATCATTTGATTCAACATTGGATCCAATGATATCCTAATGAGAAAGAATTGTAATTTTTGAAACGTTGCGAGGAAAGTGGAAATACTGAAATTATGTTTAGTAAAGGGTTACGTGAATACTTTAATTATCCAAATGAAAATATTGGTGGTCTTGACTCTTGAGAGATTCAAGATTGCTGTTCAAAGCGGTCACAAACCAGCAAAGTATACATATGATATGCTCAGTGGCGGAGCTAGACAATTTTTTTTGGGGAGGGCCGTAAATTTTTTATTTTATTTATATTATATCGTTTGTAATAAAAATATATATGTTTTGAATAAAAAATATCATTTATTCGTTTGAAATAAAAAAGTGTTACATTCTTATTCTGCACACAAAGGAAAACAAAGATAAGATACAAGTAGAACAATTATCTATCGTAAAAAAAAAAAGAAAAAAAGAAAGTAGAACAATTATCTCACACCACCACACCCTTATTCTACATTCTTTTTTTTTTGTAAGCAAAAATCATTGAATAACTTTATTCTACATTCTTATTCTTATATAAATGCAATGAATAACGTCAAAGTAATCTCAACGTTGCAAAACCATAATTATCAACGAAAAAAAAAACGTTGCAAAACCATAAGGTCTGTTAATTAAGACTTAATTAGCATGCATCAATGGAATGGACAAAAGGTAACGTGTACTTTTACTAAGTAAAACACGTTTAACAAATTATTAAGGCTCTGTTTGGATTGATGTAATATAATATAATGGTAACGTGTATTTTTACTAAGTAAAACACGTTTAACAAATCACTAAGTAAAACATGTTCAAAACCAAGATTATGTTGATACAATGTTAGTTATAAAGAAACAATTGAATGAAGATGATAGCCAGGCAAGTCCATATTATTTTCCTTGGAAATGGACATCTTAATTGTTTATTTTTAATATGCATCTCAGTCATGTGGCATCATAAAACAATCTTGAGCAATGCTATATCTCCCGAAAGAGAGCATCATGAAGTCCTCGCAAATAAGAACCAGCCAATCACAATGTGCTACTTGACAGAATACATGGATGTGCGGCGTAAACCAGAGAAGTTAACGAATAACCATGCAATAAGAAATTGCCAGTTGTGTCCGGAAGTATTCACAAGGTTGTAATTCGTTGAAAATAGCATTTTCCTAATTGAAAAATGTTTGAGTAAACCTTTTTGGAAAACCAATTAGGTCGCCAACCACTGTGGTTCCCATCAATTGCCATTTGCTTCTGCACCATTGTCAATTGTTTGCTTTTGCACCATGGCCAATTGCGTCGCTGTGTCACTACCAGTAGTTTCTCTATGCATACCGAAACCATTTGCTCAAGTGAGCATTTGTTGGCTCCAAGACAATGTTCAATCATGTTGTTATGAAAAGTAAAATTTCATAAGATCTCTTATCCACTTGCTGTGTACTTTCTGTATTTGCCACCACTTTGTGCTAAATAGTATTTTGATGAATTGTGTACATCAACACCGTTAGTGCCATAACATAACCCATAATATAGCAAAAATTAACATCTGTGTGCAATAAGTTTTTCTTATTTTTTCTCCTTTATGAATAACATATTGACTAGGTGCATATAATTCAATGCAATCAAAAAGCAACATCCAAGAATATAATTAAAATGTAAAATCCAAGAAAATAAGCAATAGATGATACAGAAAGAAAGCATGTAATAACCTATTTCCTCCCTTCATATCAGCCTATGTCTATAAGGAGTGATAACTTATATATACCAAGTTCAAGAATGAAGAATCCATAAAAGGAAAAGAAAATTTATGGCACATACAAGTTCCAACTTCCAACAAAATATCATCTCCTACTGGCAGCAGTCTTGCCGCCTTTGCTCAACTCCGAGAGTTCCTCGATAAGTTTTCTCTCATCGCTGCTCAGTTTTTTAGGAATCTCAACTTGCACCCGAACCATTTGATCACCCCTCATATTCTTTTTATTCAGCAATGGAACGCCTTTCTTAGCCATAACAAGTGTTGATCCTGGTTGTGTCCCAGTTGGGATTTTTAAATCCACCATTCCATCTACAGTTGGAACCTTAATTGTAGTCCCCAAGATTGCATCAATATAGGAAATTTTACAAGAGTATAAAATGTTTGTGTCTTCACGTTTAAGCACGGGATCTGGGATAACTTCAAGAATAACAAAGAGGTCACCAGGAGAACCACCACGCCTTCCGGTGTTACCTTCATTTCGGACCCTTAAACGACTACCAGAATCCACACCGGCTGGAACCTTGAGACTTATCCGCTTTGATTTCCTCACCCGACCATCCCCTGAACATGTACTGCAAGGTGTTCGAGTTTCTCCGGTCCCATTGCAAGACGAGCAAGTCATAGACTGCTGAAAGATACCTAACGGAGTCCTTGTTTGTGTGACAACCCGACCCTGACCACCGCAAGTGTTACATCTGGATGATTTAGTCCCTGGTTTAGCCCCTGAACCATCGCAGGTTCCACAATTCTCTAGTCGCTTAATCTCTATCTCCTTTTCCACTCCGAAAACGGCTTCTTTAAAGTTCAAAATGAGACTGTAATACTCATCTTCGCCATCAACTGCTCCATTCCAAGAGCCTCTGCTGCCCATTCCACCGCCCATGCCCTCAAATAGTGTCTCAAACAGATCAAAAGGATTGCTGAAATCCTATAATCACAAAGATCGTCCATTTATCAGAAACAATATGTTATGACAAATTAAAATTCTCCATAATCTTCAGCGGTAACTTACCCCCATGCCCATTCCTTGACCTTTTAGCCCTGCCTCCCCATATTTGTCATATATGGATCGTTTCTCATCATCTGATAATACCTGCAAAAGAATTATAATTACATAAGATCAATCATGACGGACCATGCATTAGGGTCAGCTGTATTTAATTAATAACCTCTAGTTACCTCATATGCATTACTAATTTCTTTAAATTTCTCTTCTGCACCAGGTTCCCTGCAGCATAAAGTGAATGTACATAATAAGTCAATGATAAGCAACATTAATCAAATGATTACGACCACGATAATATCATGGAACTAGAAATTATGACATGACGTGTGAAAAGGCACTTGACAAAAGATGTAAATGTAATAAGTTTAGGAATGTACAAAAAAAGTAGTTTTAAAAATAACATGGTACAAGAATTGATTGTAATCTAAGACACCCAAACCACTTTGTCCACGGCAATAGTGAAATCAGAGTTAAAAATTAGAAAAGGAGTCGGAACGGGGAAAATAAAGGATATATTAGGAAGCAGAGAACTTTAATGTGAAAGAGAGAAAAAAACTCACTTGTTCACATCTGGATGATAATTCCGGGCTAGCTTCCGATAAGCTGAAATATTCACAGTAGAATGATTTTATAATGCAATGATACAATGGGAAAAAAATGCATAACCAAGTAAAAGCAAATCGCACATAGCAGGCCATAATAATAACTTCTTAATCACAAACAACCACTCATTAACCCTAACCATTGATGTTTCTGATACTAATTTTAAACTTCTTTTGCAAACCTTTCCTACATTAATTACCAATAAATGAGAAGAGAAACGAATCTTCAGTTTCAACTTCTGCAGTCTTGGGCAAAAAGCCAAAAATTCCTAGAGTAGCATGTGCTGGGAGTCTGACTTTGATTTGTTATGTTAGTCTATACAGAAGCCTCACAACACCATATAATACCTAAGAGCAGTCAATGTTGAGATTTGCCTTGGAAAATTGATGTTTGATGGACCTGTAGCAGTGCACCACGCCGGGGGCGTGATATGCTTCACGCGGCGCGCAATTGACGGAGGAAATTGGGGTTGGTTGGCTGCTGGTCATGCGGGGCGTGGCACTGTTCACGCTGGGGGCGAGGTACTGTTCATGCTGCTATATAATTGCAGATCTGTTTTTTGCAGCAGTGTGAAGAGGGAGGAAAAATGTGATTTTTAGGGTTTTGCTTCCAACATGAAAGCTAGAGTGTTAGAGGGTTTCTCTTGGGTAATCTCTAGGGTTGGGGGAAGTGATTGTAACACCTTAGAAACACTTATTGATTGAATCTCTTGGTCACGGGAAGAGATTCGGGAAAAGGGTAGATTTAGGAAAACTCTAACTCTTGCAACTCTTTTGTATGGAATCTCATTGTAATCAAGTTATTGGTTGATAGTGGATCGGAGAGTCTCTCTCCCCCGGAGTAGGTTGGTTTTAACCGAACTGGGTAAACAATTTCTTCGTGTTCTTTATCGCTTTCGGTAGTTTTAGCTTGTTTGTTTAAATTTGGTTGCTTCAACCCATTTGTCCCACACACTATAGATAGTTGGTTCTACTATTGATTATTGGTGTGGTTTTCGGCTAGAATTCACAACAGTCAAAGACAATTAATTTTGAAATTTTGAAATAACAGTATTTAGTTTGGAAGGTTAGCTCCACACGTGCTTTAATTGTTAGCTTGCATTCTTCAGATATTTTATCTGAAACTTTTTCAGTATTAATATTCCAATTAGTCAAGGTGAAAGAAGCGGCAAGAGTTATTTAAAGGAGATAACCACTCGGAATCGGTTCCCCTAATATTAGAAATCCCTGTATATCCTACATTTTGGCAAAAGTTTAGGGTACTTGTGTCTTTACAACATTCAACAAAGGCACATACAAACACCAGTTTCTGTCTTGGCAAATTTTTACCAATATGTAGGAAAATTTAGGAAACTCAAATGGAGAAATTATGCTCCTCAATCCTCATCATTTGTAGTTAACAGACTGAGGCTAGTGGGGTCATTGATTTCTGTTAATACGGGAAACGCTGCTTTGCTAACAAATGGTCATGTGTGAATTCAAAACTAATGAGTAAGCAAAAACAATGAATTTGATATTGATATCATTACTCATGTTCCCGTTCTATGTTTATTATCGGTACTTATCCTGCATCCTTCACAGACATTTTATCTGAACCTTTTTGAGTGTTTAGTATTTCAATTAAATGATGTTAAGAAAATTGTTCGTCGTTAACAGACTGAAGCTATTGGGGTAATTGATTTTTTAAAATAAGAGATCACTGCTTTGCTAAACAATTGTCATTCATGAGTTCAACAGCTAATGAGAAAATAAAAACAATGAACTTGAATGCATCAACTAATGATGATGGAGGAAAAATCATATTAGTCAGAGAAGAAGAAACTGCAGAAAAATACCAGTCTTAATTTCAGCTTTAGTAGAATTTTTTGACACTCCGAGGACAGTGTAAAAATCCTGCACGTGCATACATATTAGATATTTAGTCAATATATTGGATGTTCACAATGAACCCTTGTAAGCAAAACCAGAAACGACATCATTGTTGCATAGAAAACATGTAATAAAAACTTACTGTGCCAGCTCTAACTATAAACCTTGAACCCTTTCGACGATGCAAAGTTTGATATGAACCTGTGTTAAAACGCAAGGAATCCCGAGCAAAAAAGGTTGAACTTGGGGAAGCCATAAAGTTTACCCTGCTTGTAACACTGGAAGGAGAATTATTGGATTAAATTACACTCTCTAACACAATGAATTATGTTGAAAAACTGTGCCTAATTGAGGTCAAAGTTGTAAAACTAACTTCAAATATATCATATAATAAACGGTGTATAGTGTTTAATGCAATGATTTCAAAATGAGGAACCCGCCAATTTAATCATAAGGCCACAAAATAATGTTTTATGTCATAAATCAAAACAAAAACATAGCAAAGGTATAGCAAAAAAAAGAGCTCAAATTTGTGAGAAAGTAATTGTGTGAAGTCGTTGTGTGAGCAAGTAATTGATCGAGTGACTTAGGAAGGCCCCTGTTTTACAAGAATGATAATGGAGGTATGGAATATTTGTGATAAAAAAGCAATACAAACTGTTTGATTCTTCAAATTCATGGATGAGAATTGGGGACAAAAAAGCAAGATAAAAACACAAATTGTTGAATTGTGCAATTCATATTTTTGATAAAAACAACATGATGATTTTGATTCATCACATGATATGAATCATTCACTTGCTATTTGAAGGCCCTCAAGAAATGATTGAGAAAAAGAAAGACGATTATCTAATTATCTAATTGAATAATCTTACATTGAATAATCATGTCCAGGATGGGAAGGCGAGTAAGAGACACAGGTGCACGAAATGGAGTTTAGAAGAGTTGATTTTGTTTGGATAATGAAGTATAATCACGTTTGTAGGGTATATGTGAATAATTATTCAAGTCTCAAGCCAAGAATCAAGTTTAAACCAAGACATTGGGCTCAAACGGTTAATAAGCTCCAACAAAAAACGGATAGTTCAGGAGAACAATTATTGGTCAGACTTTACTTACTTCATGACTGAACTCCAGAATACTAGAGTCCCCTTCCCCTAGAAACCGGAGGATTAAACACCAACAAGAAAAAGCTAAAAAGTTTCCCTTTTCTCAACATCAATTTTACTTCCTACAAAATTGATATTTTTTTTTTTTCAATTGCAAAAAGATGTTGAAAGTAATTCAAATGACTCCCTGTTTTTCCCAATTCCAGTTAGAAGTTTGGGGTTTTAACCAAACCGGCAATAAGCTATTCCTAACGGAGACAATTAGAGTAACAAAATAACATTTTTATACTCAGTTTTCCGACTATATTATCAGGTGGCAATACCCGAGATAAAACAAACAACCTTAAAAGTAATTTAGCACTTTACAATATACAATAACAACATTAAGAATTGAATACAGGCAGGACTCACTTATCGCGTGACGATGCGAATTTGGCTATGGAGCTGGATCTGGCAATAATCTGAGGACGAATTCCCCATTGAGTAGCTGATGTATTACCAAAAGGTGCAACAGCCATTTATGATAAATTCTCAAAGAGACAATAAATATGAAATTCCACTGGCTGCAAAAATATTAAGGAAAAAAAAATAATAAGATAAGGCAGTTTCAGAACAGAAGCTAAAAGTTAATGAATTACTTACAAGAACGAGGAAATTGAAATTGGTAAATTGAGTAATGAATTAAGATAAGAACCCTTGTTATTATAGATAAGAAACAGAAACGACAATAATTGAATATATTGTATAATGAAGAAATGAATAAAAACTTATATGTTGTGTTGTGTTGTGTTGTGTGGAATAATAATAATTGTAAGAAATGATGTTTGTAGTTGAATATGAATTTGAAGAGAAAGAGAAAGCGAAACCTGTAAAATGGTATTTGGAGATTTGGTTGAAACCTTGTAGGCGCTGCCTTCTGGTGTGTGAGAGAAGTTGAAATGAGAGGATGAGGAAGTGAAGCTGTTATAGCTTTCTCTCTCTCTCTCTAGAGAGTTGCTTTGTGGGTTTACAGGGAGAGATGAAGTGAATGAAAGGGAACTTGGTGGTGGAGTTTTCTTTCACCTTTTATTAGTTAGTTTAGTTTATGTATAGATGTAGATACACCAACGTTGCCTTGTGGTACTTTCTAGAACCCTAATAATGCCCAATCGTCTCTCATTTCCAATGTTAATTTACACCATCATTTTCATTTTCATTTGTGGATTTTTTTATACTACCTTCAAATTTATTGTAAAAATATCCTCTAAATTTAACTTAGGATATCATGTCTTTCGTAACACAAATAAGCTAGTTTATAATTTATTATGGTAGTTTATAAGCTTGTTTCATAAAACTATAGGTGTTTGGTAACAAGTACTTTTTACTAGTTTATAACTTTTTTTCCGTATATTATTTCAAGTAGCGTTTGAGCTTATAGTTTTTACCTTTTATTTCAATTTTAACCTTATTATTTTAATTTCTTTATTTTTTTATTAAAAAAACTACTCACTCATATAAAATAATCATGTACTTTAATGTCATTTTATGATTACAAAAATTAAATTTATCAAACACTTTAATTTCATTCTACTAACTTTTCAATAATTAGTGTACCTCAAGAATCAAACTCAACTCAGATTCTCCTAAATGTTAAGGGGAACTTATTATCCATTCGAAGTCATGTCTGAGTTAAGGTAGATTTATTATCCTTTCGAAGTCACGTCTGACATAAGAATTAGATATTAAATCGGTGTTCACTTATTAAAAATGTCTAACTTTTATTTTAGTTTGATTTGATAGAAGATGTCCATATTTTTTGCCAATAAAATTAAGTGGTTCTAAAAGATATTTAATTTGAAAATGTTACAAAAATAAAAAATAAAAAATTGAAGTAGTAATCACGATGTCGATGATGTATATATATAAGTTTGTGGAAATGAGAATATCAACCGACCTTAGCTCAGTTGGTAGAGCGGAGGACTGTAGTTGGAATGCTGATATCCTTAGGTCGCTGGTTCGAATCCGGCAGGTCGGATTTTTTTAATTATTATTACTTTTTTTTTTTTAATATTTAAATATTATTCAATGAGTTTCAGATGCAAATAAAATACTAGTAATTTATTTATGAGTATGAGCCTACTCATTCATCATCTTGCAATCAACCATATAAAAATATGAAAACCTATTATTTTTCAATAATACAGTGATACACGCTTTATATGTTCCAAATTCCTTCCAATATACTATTACTAGGAGATAAACCGAACTAGCCTATGATACAACAAAAATCCTGTACTAGATAATCCATAATGAAGAGAACTTATTCTAATTCTTAGGCTTCAACTTTCTACTCCCCCTTATTATGATCATTGTTGTGGTTTTCTTGTTTATAAGTTGTGAAGGGATCAATGAGGAAGGATTTCAAATTCTTGTACAATTCCTGCATTCTTCTGCTTCGGCTTTCTAAATTGGATCTAAAATTGTAATTCATGCATATTACTTAAACCCCTCACAACTAGATCAAATTTAGAGGCTTAAATTTTAGGATTTTTAACCTCTCTAAATCAGGTTCATGAGTTACAACTAGACAAAGTGGATTTTTAACTAGTTAGATTCCAAACGTGTGGTGATAGCAATCGGTTAGACGTCCTAGTATTTGGTGATATTATCTCAGATTCTAGGCATATTTTGTCACACAATTACAAGAACTCTCATGTTAAGTTCGCAGACCAATGAGGTTGCTCACACTCTTGCAAAGCTGGTCCCATTCTTTTGCAAAGTTGGTCTCATTATTAAAAGAAGCGTATTAATGGGTTTGAGTTTAGCTTATTTTTTACTCTGAGGATAAATAGATGCACTAATTAACCTCCCTCAGGATTCTCTTAAACAACACACAGACCCCTTTAATTTACAAATGAACACTCATCTCTCTTATATTAACGAAAAACTCCTTAATCAACATTTTTCCTTGGAACATTCGATTATTTATTTCCTTTCAGATTAGACAACAAAAAAGCACTGAACCCAAGTTAAAAACTTGGCCAACATCTCTACCAAACAAAGAAGAACTGTGAAGTTGACGAGCATGGATAACAACATATCCTTAGTAGAGATCAAATAAACTCAACCAATTAAACACATCATACTAAATAGCGCCAAAAAACTCACATTCAAAAAGAAAATACCCGCCACATTCAAAAACTCAAATTAAACACTAGTATGTTATACATATAATGCTCTAACACTCAATGTGAGACTCAATAATTTTTTTATTTTTCAATTCACACACATTGTACTCTTTGTTCCAAGATAATATAAATTTAATCCTATCATCACAAAGATCATCTAATTATCATAAATAAAAATAACATGAATAGAAAAATTAAAAAGTACTCCACATATCTGGATAGTTTCTCATAATCATCTAATATTGATAAGACCTCCAAATAAAATAGATGGTATCTTTTCTTGTCCATTCCTTGATCTTTAGGCCCTGCCTCAGTCCCTGGCTCCTCATATATATATATATATATATATATTTGTCATATATGGATCTGTTCTCATTATCTAATAAGAACTGCAAAAGAATTAGAAGTACATAAGATCAATCATGCATTAGGGTCAGCTGTGGTTAATTAATAACCTCTAGTTACCTTGTATACAGTACTAATCTCCTTAAATTTCACTTCTGCACCAGGTTCCCTGCAGCATAATAAGTCAATGATAAGCAACATTAAACAAATGATTATGACCACGAAAAAATCATGGAACTAGAAATCATGACATGACTTGTGATAAGGCGCTTGACAAAAGATTTAAATGTAATATAAGTTCAGGAATGCTAAGCATTGTTATAACTTGCAATCTAAGACAAATAAAAGATATATTAGCCTTTCAGGATTAGGTTTCACATGTGTCCAAGGTCTAATGGAATAAATTTAAATAAACTGTTGAAGATCTCTCATTGGGCTTAACTGAATGGTCCAACCCATTACGGTCCATTTAAAAACAAAACTCAATTATATAATTTATCAATATTAAGTGCTTAATAACAATAAGACCATAATTTAAGAAGAAAAAAAAACAATTTTTGTGAGGTATTTGACATGGCACCACGTTAGCAGATATTACGCATGCAGTTAACTGCCATGTCATTAAATTAGACGGAGTAAACATAGGGGTATTTGACATTTCACTCTATATATACTTTCGAGGAAAAGAAATCACCCACCGACCTTAGCTCAGTTGGTAGAGCGGAGGACTGTAGTTGGAATGCTGAAATCCTTAGGTCGCTGGTTCGAATCCGGCAGGTCGGATTTTTTTTTATAGTTATTTTGTATCATTAACAGCAACCATTATGTTTTTTTCCAATGAGTATGAATGGAATATTTATGAGTATGAGGCTACACATTCAGCATTTTTTTTATTTTGGTTACATTCAGCATTCTGCACATGCATTTTGCAATACATTAACAACAAGAGTATATGAATATCTATATTGACCAAATAAAGTAAAATGAAAACCCATATTTTTTTTCCATTGAGTATTTGAGTTGCACATGCAAATAAAATACTACTAGTAGATATAGCAGTAGTTGTTGCTCATTGCTAATCTTATACTACATAATCAATAATGCAGAGAACTTGTTCTAATTCTCAGGCTTAAACTTTCTACTCCACCTTAGGACCATTGCTGTGGTTTTCTTGTTTAGAAGTTGTGAAGGGATCAATGAGGAAGGATTTCAAATTCTTGTACAATTCTTTCGGCTTCTCTGCATTTATTGCATGTCCTGCGTTCTCAATTACCACTAGTTCTGCTTCTGCCTTCTCTCCCACATGTCTACAGATAATGAAATTCAATACAATAAGGTAAAATTCATAACATAATCGAAATAATAATAAATCTGAATATCGAACTTAAAATTACCGTTTTAATCTGTGTGCTAATTCCAATGGGAATACACGGTCATGTTCTCCCCAGATAATTAACATAGGCTGCACCATTTGAAAGGTTAATGCAATAATGCAGATGTTACCAAGTTAACTCAAAATAGAAATTCAGGTATACTAAAAAACTAAAAACAAACTTGGGTTATCTTGGGAAGATTGGACAAATTTCTGTCCTTATGCAGTGCTTGGATTAGTTCTTTCTTCTCCTGGCGGTGTTCTATACACATCACCTACGAGGATAGACTAAAAATTACGACAATGTATAAAATGTAACAGATGAGATCAAATGATGTAACACAGATTATGCAGCACAAACACTTGATACGACACTGACACATCGACATTGGCAATAACTTGAGAAAACTAATTATTTGAGTATAATTACATATGTCAATGTCAGACACTAACATGTATTAGACATCATACACACCTTCAATGAAGACAGAGAATACAACTAATCATCTACAACACATAACATTGCTCAAGAAACTAGTTGCAAATTATAGATTCAATGCCTCTAAGCTACTGGGGTGAAGCCTTCAAATCAGCAGTCTACATGATTAACATGTTATCTACTCCTCTTTTAAACAATTCATCTCGTTTGAAAATTTTATGCAATCAAATGCCTGACTATAATATTTTCAAAATCTTTGGTTGTGCTTGCTATCCCTATCTTAGACCATACAATAAACATAAATTTTAATTTAAATCTGAACAATGTGTCTTCTTAGGCTACAGTCCTAATCATAAAGGATATATTTGTTTGTCTCCTTCTGGCAAAATATACATTTCTAGGCATGTTAAATTTGATGAAACTCTCTTTCCATTTCAAGTCAATTCTAATCTACATAATCATGATTCTGACTCATATGTACCTATGTCTTCTGATCCTGGCCATGTGCCTTATCTAAACATGTATAAGATAAACCTATCTAAGGGATTTGAAATAGTCCAAGTTAGTTATAAATCAGTTAGGCAATTTCCAATTTCTATGCTAGTGACTGTTATGTCAGTTATGTTAGTTAGTGACAGTCACAACCCTTATCTTATGTACATATAGATCAACATATATCACTTTGTAATTCAATATACCATACAATCAACCCACTTGGGTTGGTGGATTGGTATTGGCTTGGGACCTGGGAGTGTGCTCCTCTTGAGGTCTGAGGTTCGATTCTCTCTGGCGCCAATTTGGGTGGGCTAATTTAGCTTCTTCAAAAAAAAAAAATATACCATACAATCAAACATGAAATATTATTAAGTTCATAGCAGTTTTCCTAATAACATGCCCAATATATGTGTTCATACAACTATATATAATGTCAACCAGGCATCTTCAGCTATTTAAAAAAAAAAGTTCAATTTTTGTGAGAGTAGTCTATGAAACACCAACACATACCTCAGACACGACACTGAGACACTAAGACACTTGCCAAATACCAAACACAACTTCAATGGTTTTAAATTGCGGTCCGCATCCGCAATTGCAGCTGCAGTAGCTTCCGCATCGCACTGCAATTGCGGTGTGATTTTCCTTCACGTGTATGACTGCATCATAACCGCATCAGGAGCCACGATTTCGACTATGTTCATTCAAATTTTGTCACCAAAAAATAAAACTTATAAACCTCAAATCCTAATTTACGTCAAATATAATGAAAAATCTTAGTATTAACAATTTCTCAACAGTATATTTCAAGCACTTTTGAATAAGTACTTATGGAATAAATCGAGACTCTGCCATGGTTGTTAAATAGTATAGTGGTGTCATTTTATATAGTCTTTGAAAATTTAAAACGATTTCACGCAACAGCTGCATTGCACGTCACAGCAACCGCAATGACCGCATCCGCGACCGCAATTGCAATTTAAAACTATCCAAAATGTTTATGCAAATTATGCTACATAGAGAGAAACCACTTACTTCAATGAAATCATTAAGAAACCAATTAGGCAAGGTTCTAATAGGCTTAAAAAAAGTAAGGTTAACCAACTCCTTAATCATTTCTGGTGTCTGAGGCAACAAAACACTAACAGCTTCATCAACACTTTTCACCTGAAACAACCCATCATCCATATCCTTATCTTCCATACAAACACCAGCACAACAAACCACCAATTTCACCACCTTCTCCGGAAACATCGCCGCCATACTATATGCCACAAATCCACCATAACTCAACCCAACCACACTCATTCTACTCACACCATGACCCTCCAACAAACCCATAACACACTTAGCTTGAAACTGTTCAGATCTTTCGGGTCGGGTCGTGGTTGAATCCCCGAAGAAAACCAAGTCGGGTACGTAGACATTGAAGTGGCGCGTGAATTGTGAAATGAAACGGTTCCATTGCCACATTGCGTTGGCACCGATTCCGTGAATGAGAATAAGAGTAGGTTTGTGTTTTTTCAGTGTTTTTGGAACCCAACAATGCATGACGGTTCCGTCGCCGAGATCGGTGGTGGTTGATTTTAAGCCGGATTTGGAGAATGAGTGACGGAACCATCTGTCACTCCATGTAGTGAAGCTGAAACATCTGCTACTACTACCCATTTTTGTTTCTTCTAATCTTGTTTTTTGTGTGGAATTTAATTTATATAGAGTTACTAATTAGTGTGTTGTTTAAGTTTGATTTAGAAAGTGATTGCGTAATTAAGGAAGAGAGTAAGTAACGGAATGATGGGTCTCTAATAATAAAGTGGTTGAAGCTTGAAGGAGTGGAAGATTGAGTTGGCAAAGACAAGACAAAAGAGGAAGAATATGATATTACAAAAGGTGAGAACACTCCAAATAAACACCATACGTCACGTGGGATTGGTTATTATACATAAGCTATCCTTATGCACCATGCATAAGTTACTTAGTGCACCCCCCAAATTACTTGTGCACCCCCCAAATTACTAGCACACCCCAAATTTCTCATGCACCCCCCAAATTTCTCATGCACCCCCAAATTTCTCCTGCACCCCCAAATTTCTCATGCACCCCCAAAATTTCTCGCACACCCCCAATATGACTTTTGCCCCCCAATTTTATTTTTTTGGTCCCCTCCACATTTCTAGCCTAAACCATTTTGTTGTGGGAATGGTTTCAGAGATATGCACTCCAAAACCATTAAGTGTATAAGATGGTTTTAGAGTACAACCCTATAATTAGAATACAAACAATAATTGTGATTTGAAACCATTTAACCAACATAATGGTTTCCAGAATTTTTAAAACCATATAAACACACATAAAACCATTTTACAATACAAATGGTTTCAGTGTATAACTATCTGAAACCATTTAACCAACATAATGGTTTCCAGAATTTTTAAAACCATAAAAACACACATAAAACCATTTTACAATACAAATGGTTTCAGTGTATAACTATCTGAAACCATTTAACCAGCATAATGGTTTCCAGAATTTTTGAAACCATAAAAACACACATAAAACCATTTTACAATACAAATGGTTTTAGTGTATAACTATCTGAAACCATTTAACTGGTTTTAAATAATGATTATAATTGTACAAAAAAAAAAACAATTATGATTCTAATTATAGGTTGTACTTCAAAACCATCTTATGCACTTAATGGTTTTGGAGTGTATATTTTTGAAACCATTCCCACAGCAAAATGGTTTAGGCTTGAAATATGGGGGGTTAAAAAAAAATTGGGCGCACAAGTCATCTGGGGGTACGTGAAAAATTTTGGGGGGTGCGCTAGAAATTTGGGGGTGCGCGAGAAATTGGGGGGTGCATGAGAAATTTGGGGGGGGTGCACGAGAAATTTGGGGGTGCGCGAGTAATTTGGGGGGGTACGTGAGAAATTTGGGGGGGTGTGAGATTAGGTGTGAGTGTGTGAGTTGAGATTGGCTAGGATTATTACATGTGGATGCTCAATCTAATGGATGTTATTGACTTATGTATCATGCATAAGGATTACACTTATGTATAATAACTTCTCCCACGTCACGTAATTAAGGAGTGTAATTTTTTTATTTATAAGAATTATCCATTTCACCTTAAAAAAATAAAAATTATCCACTCCAAATTGGAGAATCCATTTTAAATAAGATGTGTATCGTGTTTTTTTAGTAGTCTAGTGATTAAAAATTAAATTTTAAAAAAAGTTAATAATTAGAGTATTTGAAGTTCAACCGACTCCTACAAATATAATACACAATGTTTATTTTTACCAATTGAGTCAAACTTTACTCCTTTTGATGGATGAAGACAAAAAAAAAACACTAATATAATATCAAACTATCATAGTTGTTGGTCGAACTCACTTATATGTTTAGACGTGAGTATTGACTTTTATCAAGATTAATGGTTTAATGATTCAATTACAAAAAGAAAAACATATTTATAAATGAGTCAGGATCCGTTGACACCAACTAGTTTGACACAAAATGTTACACCTCTCAATAACGTTTTAACCGATATAAATTTTATAAAATCCACCGTTGGATTGAAAGTTTACATCATATAGATCATTTGTGTAAAATTTCAAATAAATCCAAAATCATTTGATATGTTATTGAGATACATCAAAATTAACGGTTTTTGTATTTTTTTAAATGCCGTTAATCTTTATGTGTCTCAATAGCATATCAAATGATTTTGGATTTGTCTGAAATTTTACACAAATGATCTATATGATGTAAACTTTCAATCCAACGGTGGATTTTATAAAATTTATATCGGTTAAAACGTTATTGAGATGTGTAACATTTGGTGTCAAACTAGTTGGTGTCAACGGATCCTGACTCTTTATAAATACATAAAAAAACATAATTAACTACTTAATAAATACATTTATTCAACCGTAAAAAAAAATACATCTTATTCAATTATTATTTCATACCTATTATTTTCAATTTTTTAGTAAGTCTAAATTTTATACGTATTTATGATATCAAAAAAAAAAAAATTTATACGTATTTATGGTGGTAAAAACAAAAAAATAAAAATAAATTTTATACATATTCAAGATCTGATAACCACATACGAGTCCCTCATTCATGTGCATACTTTACTTTTCTTTATGCTATTAGAATTTTACTTTTGACTTTTAAGAGGGACAAAATCTTGATTACAGTTATAAAGGTTTTTCAAGAAGGACTTAAAAGTTAAAACCATGTGGGAGAATACCTAATCCAAAGAGAATCGCTCTTCTCTTTTATACTTCTTTTTTTTTCTTTCAAGAATTCTTTTATATGTTGTTCAAATAAATTAAACTAATAACTTAAAAAAATCCAAAGCAAGTGGACATCTCAGAGATATGATGTAAAACATGGATACTTCTTTTCCTTTTTCTTTTTTTTTTTTCAAACAAAAAACATGATACTTCTTTCCTTATATGAATGTGAATAATCCTTTTTTGACAATGGTTTCGAGCTAGAAAATTCCAATACTCTAAAATTGCTTAACTATCACATTAAATAAATATATAACTTCGATATGTGTCTGTATCGCATTAAGGGTGTGTTTGGTAGGAAAGAAAAAGAGAAGAGAAAAATGAAAACACGAAAAACAATGCATGTACTTGGGCTTCCTAGATGTCGAGTAATACAAAAAATCAACTTACCAATGAAAGTGAGGTTTCAATTTCTGTTAAATAAATTATAATTATCCTATAAACTTTCAATTAAACCATAAATTTTGTAAAATTTATATTCATTATAATATTATTCATACTAGTATAACTTACCCGTGCCATCGCCCGGGTTAATGTTCTGTGAAAAATATAGATCATTTTTTTTCACACATGAAAAATATGGATTATTAAAATTTTAATATTGTGATTTTTTTAATTATTTGTAAAATTAATTTTATATTTAATGTAATAGTTTATTTAAATATGATAAAAGATCCAAATTTTGGAGATTTTAAGGAGAAATGACATAATGGAGAGTGATACTCCACTCCCCGTTCCCAACTCACATGTTCATATATTTGTTCTTTTATTTTCATAAAAAAAATGTCATTATGCAAAAACTAATCTAACGGTTAATATATTTGTTCTTAATCGTCATCTCTCTCCTTTAGACATTTGTTTTCTTCAGGAGTATTTTATCTCATGTCCCCGTGTGAAAAAATTTCACATTTGAGAAGCAAAATGGGGCAATTTTAATTTTAATATTATTTATTTAAAAGTAATGAACAGTAGAATTGTTTGTCATTTGCTTGACACAAAAAAAAATTATATAATTTTTTTAAGCATATCTCATTTGTTAATGTGCAAATTTTAAAAAATGTATCTATTTGTTTTTATTTTTATTTGTTTATTTTACAGTGATGTATGGAGAATAAAAATAAAGTAATACATGATATTATTGCTTTTAATTCTTTTTTTATATATATAAAATCATTGTTACTTTCTCTGCTTTCAATTGATATCGTATTTTTTATATAATAAAATCTACAAATGTATGTCTCACCCCCTGTAAGTTATTTTTTGCTTAATACCTCCATGTAGGTTATTTTTTTTATCAATACCCCCATATTTTAATATTTTGTTTGGTACAAATCACTATGTATTTTTTTTTATTAGAAAAACCACGTTAAGGTAAACCATAATTAATAGAATAATAAAATGAAATAGAAAAATAATCTATGAAGTCAATTACTTCATTCCTTTTATATTTCAGACAATGACACCTTTTTCTCTACTTGATAAGTATGAAGTTTAAGAATAATTTTTTTTAAGCATATCAATTTCTCAATTCCACATTTTTCCAATTAATTCTATAGTATAGTCATTCGAGGAGTTTCTATTATTTTATCAGTGTATTTGTTAAATATCACATGAAAAATTAGACAAATAAAAAAATAATGAGTAAAAAAATAGAGTACAACATTTATTTATAAATAATAGTAAAAAAACATTTATAAGCATGATTTAAATCCAATAAAAAATATTAGAGAAACTCATCCACTCTCCGTTTCCGATCGACGTGTTATTTTCTCCCTTGTAGCCATCTTCACTGGTCTTTACTACAATGCAATGATCTCATGAACATAACAAATTGAATAAATAAATTCTATATTATTTTTCAGATGAAGATCAACCTCCCCGTGACCATATTTTTAAATGATTCTCTTGTTTAGAAAATAAAATTGAGAAGAGTGTTAATAACATTTTCTTAATATATTCTATATATAGTGGTGAGACTCACATGAGTGTCACTCACTTAAAGAGCGAGCTGGGTAATTGAAAGTGTTAAAAAAAATAGTGTTTCTGGCCTTCTTTATTCATAAACATGTTCATGGTTTTTTTGTCAAGTAACAGATGTGGAAACTTTGTACTATATAATAGTAAACACTACAAATAATGTGGATCTACACATATTTTTTTGAACATCAAAAGAAAGAATTCTATAAATTGCAGAAAAAATCACTAAATTATTTCTTTCTTTTTCTGTTTTCACAGCCAGTTTAATTTGATTCGGGGTTAATTCTGGTATCAAGTGATTTATTTGATTGATATACAACATATGAATATTCAAATGCATTTTGACATGTATTAACATCTAATGTATTACAATAATTACTATAATACAGTTAAGAATATTCCCTATTTTTATTGCACTAATATTATATGAAATTTGAATTTTAATAGGATGATCTTATTCATAGAAAGTTTAAATATGGTCAATGCATAAATAAGTCATTATATTGAATTGAATAAATATAATTGTTAAAAGTTATTAGAGTAAAGACATAATTTCTTCTGATATAAAGAAAAAGACACAATTCATTCAATATGAATATTTTACTTTAGTCTATGTCAAGGTTTTAAATTGTGGTTGCGGTCATGGATGTGGTTGCGGTTGTTGCGAATGCGGTCATTACGGTCGCTGCAACGCGCAATGCGGCTATTGCGGCGTGAAATCATTTTGACATTTCACAAGCTATATATATAAAAGGAAACTACTATGTAACTATATTATTTATTCATCATTGTATAGTCTTAGTTTATTCCATAAACACTAATTCGAATGTGCTTAAAATACACGGTTGAGAGATGGTTAAAAGTAAGATTTTTCATTAGATTTAACACAAATTATGATTTAAAGGTCATAAATTTTATTTTTTTGTGAGAAAATTTGAACCAACATCGTCGAAAATGTCTGATGCGGCTTCTGATGCGGTTGTGGTGCGGTTACGATGCGGCTGTACACGTGAATATTGAGTTGTAATTTTTGTCTCTAACATGCAAAGATCACAAATATTTGCAAGGATCATGAATCTGCAATATACAATGAAAACAATTATAATCAACAAAAAAAATTACAATCAACAAAACAAAATTATGTATATTAAGGACATATGCATTGTAAATAGTCTAATCCGCGTAGAAAATAAATTCATAAATAAGTGCTCGTAGTATTTTATTGGTCATAGAGATGTATAAAAACAGTAGTACAAAAATAAGCCAACAATGAAGCAGGTGAAAATGAAATATACTACTCACACAAAATAGACGAATAGAGAAAGAGAGTACCTTTAAATGTTAGCTGAAACAAAAAAAAAAGTGTACAAAAATGGTTAGAGTAGAACAATATAAACGTGAAAATAAGTAAGTGAACAGAAAAAAAAAAGTGTGCTATACCTTTTAAAAAAAATGGAAGAAAAACAAAATGTGATAAATAATGGTGAAAACTATACCTATATATTGATCCCAGACACTAAAACGTTTTTGCTGTTAAATGATATTAATCATAATTAGAATTTTCTTTTTATAAGTCAATGAGGATTTTCTCAAAATAAAAAAACTTAATTAATGTCAATAAAGAGCATAATTACTATTCACACAAAAATTTTGCTACAAAAATAATAATAATAATACGTGATTGACACTAATAATATATTAATGAATTAATATGTAATATAATGAATCAAATGATTTGAATATATCCTGATTTAATTGAAGAACATTAAATTCGATTTATAAACAATAATTGAAAAATGATTGAATTTTCAAATTAGCCAAAAATTCTAAGTAAAATGATATCATCATGTAGAGAAATTGCAAAGGTCTTCATAGTTAGCCACATAGGAATTGGAGAAATATTAGAATGCCACATAAGACATGGATCAAGGAAATGATGCCACATAGGAATTAGACCATGAGAGAGAAACTCCTAAATATATAAATAATAGATGTACCCTAAAAGATTTAGTAAAGTCTTTCCTATTAGGTAAATAAAATATAGGGTAAATGATCATTTACCCCCTGCAAAATAAGCAAATTTTCGTTTACCCCCCTATGCAGATTTTTTTTCTGTTTACCCCCTGCAAAAAATAGATTCACTCATTTTGCCCCCTGTGTGTACAACAGGACATGTGATTTGGAAAATTTGCTGACGTGGCTTGTACACGTGGAAAAAATAATTAATATTTATTTTTTAAATTCCACGTCAGATAATATATTTTAAAAAAAAATTCCTACAAAATAAAAAAAATGGATTTTATTATTTTTTTTCCCAAAAAAATCCTACAAATAAATTTTTTTTCCTACAAAATTTTTTAAAAAATTTCCTCCAAAAAAAATAAATTTTTTTTCCTACAAAGAATTTTTAAAAATTTCCAACAAAAAAAAATGAATTTTCTTATTTTGCTCCCAAAATAAAGTTTATTTTTAAAATAAAAATTTTAAAGATTTATTTTCGAATCTTTTTGAATTAAAAAAAACATGATCTTTATTTTTTAAAAACAAAACATTATTTTTTTGTTAAAGAAGTTTTATTCGTGTTTTTCTCTTATACCAAAATTATTTGCCCTAGAACTAGAAAAATAGAAGGAATTGCAGAAGACAATAACGAAGTAGAAGACGATTCCGGTGATTGAAGAAGACGACGACGAATATGATCACGACAGTGGAAGTAAACCGGCGAAGATTTTGTTTTTTTTAAATCAAAAAGATTTGAAAATAAATTTTTAAAATCTTTATTTTGAAAATAAACTTTATTTGGGAGAAAAATATGAAAATTCGTTTTTTTATTTTAGGAAAAAAATAATAATTTTGTACGAAAAAAAACTATTTGTAGGAATTTTTTAAAATTTTGTAGGGAAAAAAAATTTATTTGTAGGATTTTCTTTTAATTTTGGAAAAAAAATTTGTTTAGTAATTTTGTAGGAAATTTTTTTTTTTTTTGAAAAAAATATTATCTGACGTGAAATTTAAAAATAAATATAAATGTTGTTTTCCACGTGTACAAGCCACGTCAGCAAATTTGCCAAATCACATGTCCTGCTGTACACACAGGGGCAAAATGAGTGAATCTATTTTTTGCAGGGGTGTAAACAGAAAAAAAATCTGCATAGGGGGTAAACGAAAATTTGCTTATTTTGCAGGGGGGTAAATGATCATTTACCCTAAAATATATTAGACCATCTTCAATGGTAGTACCTATTAGGTACTTATATAAGTACTTATTAGGTACTACCATTGGAGCAAAACCCATTGAGTACCTAATAGGTACTGCTTCTCAAATAGGTACCCTCTCTCTTCATTATAATATATTTTTGTGGGACCTACTTATAAAGATGTAGTATTATTGATGAGATATAGAGTTATTAGTGAGACCAATTTAGAACTTTTTAAGAGGTGCTGAGTTGGAGGGATTGATTACTTATTATGTACTATTATTAAAAAATAATAAATGAGTGATGTGTACACGTGAGATCCAGTTAAATACTCAAATTTGGTGAGATTTATTAATTAATTAATTAATGATTAAAACAAATTGCATCAAGAAAAAAAAATCAAAAGAAATTTGTCTTATTTGTTCATACAAATTGACCAAAATAAATAGTGTGTTGAAACAAAGAAACAGTATTTTGACCTTGAAAAGAAGAGTCATAACATAACACAAGTACTACTACTACCATGAAAGAAGAAGCGAAGGGACAAAAGCTTCTTTTTCAGATTTGCTGTACTGTACGTAAGTTTCAGTCATGTTTTCTCTTCTATGACCTGTTTCTTTGTTATCCTATTTATTATGTCCTCTTCACTTCCACCGAATCCACTCATTTATTTATTTTTACCAACAAAAACTAACTTTAACTGTTCACTTCAAAATCTAAATGTTTCAATTATTATGGGTTTTGTTTTGTTTGTTCTTTTCTTAGTTACTGTTTAACCCTGTTTGTTAGTGCTTGACCAATAAATAGCGTTGTTTTTGTTTTCACAAATTAATTCATATATTGTACTTTAATATTGAACAATATAGTTTTTATTTAATTAATAATAATAATAATTGTTATTGCAGCTAGCTTAAAGGGTTGATCCATTTTTCTATGCTGCTGTGATGAAGATTTTTGATATGCTAATTGATTATTACTATTATGAGCATTTTGGAAGTGGTTGATGTTTGTGGAAATGAACTTGGTGTTTCTTCTATTGTTATTGTTGGCTAGTGTTTCTTCTTTTGCTCTTCCTCAGCTTGATTTACAAGGTAGTACAATCTTTTGTTAACTTCAGTTTTTGTTTCATTCAATTTCATTATCTCTGAATGGTTTTAGATTTCAACTTAGTAAATCGTGACTTCTTTTGCAATTCGATTCAATGATTTTGTTTTGTTCTGATTCTCTAGACTTTGTTATTTATTTTTTTGGTATTAACCCTCTGGTTCCTGGGGAGGAAGGGGGTCCCGGTAATCCGGAGTTCGGCCGCGAGGTAAGTAAAGTCTGACCAAGAATTGTTCCCACCAGGAATCGAACTCGGGTTCTCCCGAACAATTCGTCCTAGGGGGAGCTCATTAACCATTTGAGTCCAATGTCTTGGTTATAGACTTTGTTATTTTGCTCCTGAGCTTGTTGATTGTGTTGCACATCTTTATTAAATGATTATTTCTAGGTTTTCATTGATACATATGCTTGTCAGAAGTTTAATTTTGTATTTAATTTCAGGAGAATACATTATTAAGTGTGTTTTCTAACAGAATCCAACGATTTATTTTCATATTTTTACTAGATTGCCGTAGAAAATGCTGTGATTTTAAACATATCTAAGACTTTTTGATAAATTAGGAGCATCTAGATATCGAGAGGTAGGGACAGACACCCCAGCTATGCTGGCGCCACCATCCTTCCCCGTCCTCTATCTATATCTCATATTAAAAAGAAAAATAAATAACAAACTATATACAAGGGGGGGACTAGGCCTTTACCCCAAAGAGACAAGAAGAAAAAAGAAAATCAAGTAGTACAAGTTCAATCAACGGCTCCGCGAGCAATACATCAGCAGGCTTGTGAAAAGAAAAATTCTTCAAAGTTATATACTAATTTTCGGGTTTCCAAATCCACGAAGATTCCAGAAAAGAATCTTCATAAAGACATGTGAGAGGGAGGACCCTTCGAGCGGGCGTTGTAGGTCTGGCTTGCGCTTCTCACATTCTGTTTATTTCTTTTTTTTCTGACTCTTCGAAACAAACGGAGTTTCTCACTCTCTGTCATTTCTGCCCAGAGTTGTTTTACCACTTTCAGCTCATTTTGAACCGCCACATCAAACTCCTCGTCATTGACCACTCTCGTTATTTGCATTTCAACAACAATCCCCTCACCGTCATCACTACAATCATCATCAATGATTCCAATTTGTGGCGCCTCCGGAACCTCAATCTTTTGAATAACCGGCTCATGTGAATGCAGCTCGCCATTTCCAATGTCATCCGAAACGTTATGCAGCGGCATACTAAAAGAAGTTGTTGGAAGACCAGTGCCCGTGGACATTTTACTATATTCTGCGCATCAGAATTGCGGGGCATTTTACTAGCTAACTGTTGATTTGCAGCATGCAGAGGCAATGTCGTTGTCTCCTCATCTTGTGCGTGTGACACCTCTGACATAACCTTTTGTGCACTGTTATTATTATCAGTAGAAGTTGCAGGATTTTGACATGTTTCTAACTGCTTTTGTGTAGGCAGATCCCCTGGTGTTATTAACTGGTTTTGTGCAGGCAGGACTTTTACATGTGCGTTGTTATTATTATCACTAGAAATTGCAGGATTTTTACCTGTTGCTAATTGTTTTTGTGCAGGCAGATCTGTTGTGGCCTCATCTTGTGTGTGTGACCCCTCTGGCTGACCCCATTGCAGAATTTTTACTTGTTGCTAACTGTTGTTATGCAGTGGCCTTCGCGACATATTCCTTCTTGACAATTCTGTTGATCACCTCCGGCTTTGCCGTCTTGACATTCACTTCCTTTTGTTGGGAGTGAATCCATTTACACGCCGATATATCATGTCCAATAACATTACAATGATAGCAAAACGCCGATAAGTGCTCATAAACAATACCAAGGTTAAACGCAAAGCCTTCACGCTCAACCAATATCGCGTCAAACACTTGTTGTGATAGGTCCATGTCTATCAACACATGCGCGTAATGACCGAAAGTTCAATTCAATGTGGCATCATCTAATGCGAGCGGGGTGCCAATTGCACTCGCAAATTTCAAACAGTGTGCGCTGCCTCCAGTACTCTTGTGGCAGCCCCATGAGGCGAATCCAAATTTGAGTATGTGTCTGCCTCTGATTTTGAGAGCTAAAGTCATTAGTCCGTTTTGATACCCGTCGACCATGCCATTCGCATATCCTCATACGAAGTGAACTGAAATTCATAATAGCCCCTTCCCAACGATACCATCCGCCAAGGATTACTAGTTTTCCACAACCCGGACAATCTGATTTTCAAGTCTCAACCCATTAACGGCTTATCACCCTTGTTTAGCATCAGTCTTCCATGTAAATTCTTCTTGCAATCGGCAAGCCCTAACTCGTATTCTTGTTGCGTGATTTTTATGCTCAAAGATTCGCCTTTAACTCACTTGTATCTCACAGGAATCATGTAACACTTCTGCAAGCGAATGTGCCGGAACGTTTTTCACCGTGTTACCCGACGTGGGACTAGCCATACACGGTCACGCGGCCATGCTTCAATATCCTAGGCGCCGCCAAACATATCTAAGACTTGGATTTATTAAATGTGCATAAATCTAACTTCAGTTATTGCTATCTATATAATATATATGTCTCTATAGAATTTATTGAAAATTTCCTATAATATAGGTACTATATACGAACAAGATCTGTCTATCTAATTCCGTCAATGTTGCGAGTGACTTTTGAATCTCAGACTAATGTTTATGAACTTTGTGTTCATTACAGAAGATGCACTATATGCATTGAAGTCATCTCTGAATGCTTCACCTAATCAGCTTACTAACTGGAACAAAAATCAAGTAAACCCTTGTACTTGGTCCAATGTTTACTGCGACCAAAATAGCAATGTTGTTCAAGTGTAAGGTTTATTTTGTTCTTTTTAGATATTTAATCTAGAGAAAATGTTAACAATCTTAACCATATTGATGGCAGAATATTTTATGCCTGCTACTGTATAATTATATAAATTACTTCATTGTAGTTCACTAGCATTTATGGGATTCTCCGGAACCTTGACACCAAGAATAGGAGCTCTCAAAAGTCTTACAACTCTGTAAGTATATATCAAGTATCCACAATGTAGTTCCTAGTCTCATCATTCTTGGTGTTTTGGATTATATATAGTGTTGCTAACTTGTTATGATGTGAATTGGTGAAATCATATGGATACTTTTTTTTATGGCGTTAACCCTCTGGTTCCCAGGGAAAAGGGCCCTTGGTAATCCAGAGTTCGGCCGCGAGGTAAGTAAAGCCTAGCCAAGAATTGTTCCCACCAGGAATTGAACTCGGGTTCTCTCGAACGATTCGTCCTAGGGGTTATCATATGGATACTTTTCAGTGTTATTTTTATGCATCCACTGAATAGTTGACTATAGTATCTTCTGTGTTTGTCATACATTCATTAAGCAAGACTCATGAGTATAATCATCGATTAATGTTATTCATATATTCATCACACAGTTCTTTACAAGGGAATAACATCAGTGGCGACATACCAAAAGAATTTGGAAATCTTACAAGCTTAGTGAGATTGGATCTGGATCACAACATATTAACCGGTGAAATACCATCTTCTCTTGGTAATCTTAAAAAGCTTCAATTCTTGTAAGTATGATAGTCTGTTTCTAGGTTTTACAGATATATGATAATTCCTAGCATTTATCATCCTTGTATAATGTTTAAAAGCGGCTAATTTTGGTCCTGCAAGTAGGACATTAAGTCAAAACAATCTCAATGGGACTATTCCAGAATCACTTGGCAGTCTCCCAAACTTGAGCAATATGTATGCAAACTACTCCTCGATGCTTTTTATTTTTCTACTTAGTACATTTCATTATCATTTAGCGTCTAATGAATTGTTCTTACTTCTCTTTTGTAGTCTGCTAGACTCAAATGATTTCAGCGGACATATTCCAGAACAGTTATTCAATGTTCCTAAGTACAAGTATGTATGGTAAATTAGTACGTTGTTGAATATTTAAAGCTCCATTTAATGACTTTCCTATTCCCTAATCTGCAAACACAAATTCATAATCATATACAACAATTACTGTCACCAACATAATCAAATAGTAGTCTATGATTCTAATGGTGGAAGATTAGAAAAGCGGTAGTTTTTCTCACTTTCTTGAAATATGATCTTTTATTTTGTTAAGATTTGTAATCATCACATATTATGTTTAGACAACATAATCTCTCGTGGTTCCCATATACTCATTACTTAATATTTGACGGTAAAATACTAGAACAGTGGAAGCTTCCTTCACTTCCCTAACTTCCAGTATATAGGATTTACCAGACGTGTGCTCATTTGTTTAAATAGTTCATATTCCCGCTATTATGTAAGCACATGAAGAAATGGGAAGTATTAACGAAAACAAACTGATCACCATAAAAAGCTTATGTCTATCTAATGTTGCATAGAATGCTGAATTTTCAAATAACAACTTCCCATTTCTTAATCAATGCCTTAAGAACACTCATTATCAGGGTCCAACCCCCTTCTTTTTATTTTTAATATTACAACTGCTTTTTTGTTTTCGGAGTCCTTGAATAGAGATTAATGTTATTTTTTCAAGTTAGTATGTTCCAATTTTGTATTTTGATTTTTTCTGAGAGTTTTCAACTTCGTTTCACTGTGCTTCTTATCGCAGTTTCACTGGAAATAAGTTGGATTGTGGTGTAATTTATCAGCATCTTTGCACATCTGATAATGGAAATCAAGGTTACGTTTCTTTCCCTTATCCCTCCTCTCCTCTCAAGCAACAGGCGAAAAACCAATTTTCCTTCATTTGGCAGGTTCATCACACAAATCGAAAGTAGGTCTCATAGTTGGAACAGTTATAGGTTTAATTGTTATTCTTTTTCTTGGTGGCCTTCTGTTTTTCTGGTGCAAACGGTACAAGCGTGAAGTTTTTGTAGATGTTCCAGGTTTGTCTTCCATTTTTGGTCTGTGCAATGTTTTGTTGATTGTTAGTTGTGAACTATCTATTTTTTTTTTCTCTTGTATTTCTTGTCTCTTTAGGTGATGTTGATCGGCGAATTACATTGGGTCAAATAAAAAGTTTTTCCTGGAGAGAACTGCAGATAGCTACAGACAACTTCAGTGAGAGAAATGTTTTAGGACAGGGAGGATTCGGAAAGGTTTATAAAGGTGTTCTAGCTGATGGGACAAAAATTGCTGTCAAAAGGCTAACTGATTATGAAAGTCCCGGTGGTGATCAAGCTTTCCAGCGTGAAGTTGAGATGATAAGTGTTGCTGTCCATAGGAACCTTTTACGGCTCATTGGGTTTTGTACTACTCCAACTGAACGTCTCTTAGTTTATCCCTTCATGCAGAACTTAAGTGTTGCCTCTCGACTACGAGGTATTATTTTTACTTTAAAATTTGGCATATTTTTCTGTGTTTGACCATGTTGAATACTGATGCAGAACTCAAGCCTGGGGAATCTGTTTTGGATTGGGCTACAAGAAAACGAGTGGCTCTTGGAACAGCTCGTGGCCTTGAATATCTTCACGAGCAATGTGATCCCAAAATTATTCATAGAGATGTAAAGGCAGCTAATATATTACTAGATGGAGATTTTGAAGCAGTCGTCGGTGACTTTGGTTTGGCAAAATTGGTCGATGTTCGAAGGACTAATGTAACCACTCAAATTCGTGGGACAATGGGCCATATAGCTCCAGAATACTTGTCTACCGGAAAATCTTCAGAAAAGACAGATGTTTTTAGTTATGGGATTATGCTTTTGGAGCTTGTTACAGGTCAACGTGCAATTGACTTTTCACGTTTGGAAGATCAAGATGATGTGTTACTGCTTGACCATGTAATACAATCTCATTTTTGTCTCGTGACCTTGTTTATTCCTCTGCGTGTCTTTGTGGCTTTGTATTATGCAGTTAGTACTTATTCAGTTTCTAAAGAGATGTGATCTTGGTTACTGTTTTTATCTAAATAATCTGTCTCTTATGTAGGCAAAGAAGCTGCAACGGGAGAAAAGACTGGATGTTATTGTCGACCGCAATCTTGATAAAAATTACAACATAGAAGAAGTTGAAGTGATAGTACAAGTTGCATTACTGTGCACGCAAGCAACGCCAGAAGATCGTCCGGCAATGTCAGAGGTTGTAAGAATGTTGGAAGGAGAGGGGCTAGCTGAAAGGTGGGAAGAATGGAGGCATCTGGAGGTTACTCGGACGCAAGACTCTGAGAGACTGCAAAGAAGATTTGCGTGGGGAGATGATTCAATTCATAACCAAGATGCAATCGAGTTGTCGGGTGGAAGATGAGAGGGGCATACATTTATACCATCATTTTTTTTTTTATGTTGTCACAAATATACCCTTTCTATTGATTGATTTGATCTAGAAATATGTAGGATAGGTATCTTCATTTTTTTGGCGCCTTAGACAAACTAAATGAATAATGTCTTTTTGGTTGAACTTCAAAATTAGCCAGTGATTCGTCTAATAGTTGATGATTCGTCTAATAGTTGTCAACAATGATCAATGTCAAATTAGAAAACAAACTGTCTCCTGTACTGGATAACATCCGGTGCAATATCTACCTTTGATATTTTTTTTTTTTAATAATTGAAATTTATGCGTTAAAGGAAATGAGTGGATAAGATTGCACATGACATGAAATGTCATCGGAGAGAATCTCCACCCGTCAAATTATGACATCTACAATTGACCATTGTGACAATTTTTGAAACCAGTGTTTTGGTTCATAAAACTCTAATCCTAATACTGGTTCAAGTCCAATATATCATTTTAAACCTTAAAAACCTCACACTCACAACGCTTATTGACTTAATTGTCAGAGTGTTTGCAAGTACACTCCTCACTTTTGGAACATAAGACATGTTGAAGATGTGAATCCAATTAAACATCACCGTTCAAATGTCCAAAGAGCCTCTTCTACCGGTCCGTCATCGCCATTGTTGTGAACATGAGTTTCAAATTGGAATGCATTGTATTCTTGAAGTGGGATTGTTGGTTGGTTCAATAGTTGTCATAATTCTTTTAGCTCCAGGCATGCAAGAAACATGTTCAAAATATCTGTGATCAATTAACTATCAAACTGTGTTTGAACATTGAATTCTAATTTTATTTAAATGTGATCAATTTGGAAATAGCTATAGATGTCATCATATATCATATAGTAAAAACAAACGTGAGACAACATCATTCAAAACAAAAAACAGGTTGTAATCAAATAAAATTGTACATTAACAAAAAGCAAATTGTATTAACGAGTTTGAGTCAATAATATCATTTGCTAATCAATTACATTTGTTGGGTAAGAATTAGTGACAAAATAAAAATGTTAGTGACAATGATAACATGTGCAGAAAGAACAAATTAAATTACAAAAAAATCTAGACCAAAAAAAATAAAAATAAATAAAGAACACATTAATTCCCAGCTTGTTTATATAATATGATTATGATTTATGATTATCCATGATAAGAAGAATCTCAGAAACTCTAAGATTAAGTTGAGTTTGATTGTTTGATGCAACAGCTTTAACCCATTCCCTCATCTTCAATTTCACCCACTCATCATCAGTCTCAAACTTAGCCTTTGGTGGCTTTATCTTCTCCTTGTAATCCACACCAATTGCCATTGAATATGCTGAAACTTGATATTAACTTCTATCTATACCCTCACAAAATTAATTTAATTATAATATTTAACAGCTTAGAGAAATAAATATAAACAAATGAAGAAAAAATTTTGGTACAAAACATGAAGGTGTACATACGTGCATTATATATATATATATATATATATATATAGGGAAATGTTATAACATATGGTTCTTTTTTGGCTGCTAAAAGGTTAATTAAATAGTTCACGGGATTTTCATGCAAGTGAAAAAGAAAAGCATATATTATTCTTCATTTTGCTTTTTGATTCAACTTCAAATTTCTGACTCTCATCTCATCGCACGAGTGTTAATTTCTAGAGATGGACTATATATTCTCTGACCGCATGAACGGTATAGTTGGCTAATCACATTACCCACGCAAAGGGGCAATATTAGATGACATGTTTGACACAATTTACGCTGTGAATTTCCGATCTGGATCCTCGGCTGCAGTTTTCACTGCTGCAGTTTCTGCTGCAAAAATAAAGGCCGTTGGATCAATCTAGCGGCTGGAATATTGGATCAATATATTATCATTTTTTTAAATAAAAATAGGCTGATCCTTCCTCCTTTGCTTCTGTCACGCGGATAACTACTCTCTTCTCTCATGGAACTCAGTGTGGCCAACTCTAACGTCGACCGTCGCAACCCACCGCCACCGTCTGTACTCTATTCTCAGGTATAAATCGAAAAACCCTTTTCTTCTCTCAGAATTTTTGTTAAATTGTTATTGTTGAATGTTGAATCTTGTTGTTGTTGTTGTTGTTGTTCGACTATTTGTTGTTAAATTGTTAGAGAGCTTGTTGTTTGTTGTTAAATTCCAGATTTATGTTGCTCTTTCTTCCTTATTCTGTTACTGCAATGCTGTTTCTATTGTTTGTTGTTAGGTTTCAGATTTGTGTTCACCTAATAGAAGCAGTAGAAGCATAAAGAATGGTGAGGTTTTTGAGTTAGTGAAAAGCATATAGGATTTTATAACAACTCTAATTTTTAATAAATCAATTAACACTTCACTGATATATGTGCAAAACTTATGAAGCACACACACTCCCCGAATTATGCATGTCCTGGTGTCGGACACGTGTTGGAGCATGTCCAACACCGACACAAAACCAATTTCTTATATTCTGATTTGGGGTTTCCTTCACATAGCTTCTCTATTCCTTTGCCCCCTGTCCTTGATTGAAATGTGATTTCCCATATTCCCAATCTATGATATGTTTTGTTAGCAGTGTCGTATTGGTTGCTGGCAGATTTGCTTCTATGATATGGTTTTGTTAGTAGATAATAAAGAACACTGAACTCAACTGTCCACTTTGGAATTGCGTCGCAGTGCATATACACCCCACACCGCCACAGAAGTGATTAAGGCCGACGGAGGAGACGTAACCAGTGGTGGAAGCAACAGCGTAGACAGAAAGATGGAGATAACTATTACTCAACCTGATGATTTTCATCTTCATCTTCGTGATGGTGCACTTCTTGAAGCTGTAACCCCTCACAGTGCAAAGCATTTTCAAAGAGCTATAATTATGCCCAATTTGAAACCACCTATCACTACCACATCTTCTGCTATTTCTTATCGTGAATCCATTTTGAAAGCAGTACCCAAAACTTCCAATTTCACTCCTCTCATGACACTTTACCTCACTGATGTTACAACCCCACATGAGATTCAACTTGCAAGTGAGTTTATAATCACACAAATTTAAATTATTTTTATATAGTATTTTTTTGTGTATAATGTTTTTTTATCAGATATATGCAAATGTGCTTTATAATCAGTAGTCAATTATCTTATGATTAGATTATACTTTTTATTACAATAAATTACTACACTGTTTGATGTTGCTGTTATTTGCATTGACAGAAAAAAGTGGAGTTGTTTATGGTGTGAAGTTATATCCTGCTGGTGCTACAACAAATTCTCAAGATGGTGTTACAGATCTTTTTGGAAATTGTTATTCTGTTCTTGAGGAAATGGTTGAGCAAGGTTTACCATTATTGGTAATTTGTTTACTTTTATTTTTGGCTCTGTTATGTTTCTTTATTATGTTTAATGTCCCTTCCACAATTTTTTTTTTTGTGGGGTAAAGAAACTATATTTTATGTTTTTATAATGTGTTTCATGTTTTATTCTGCCATGCCTTTTCTGATTGAAGATTCTTGATTGTAATTTCTAAATCAGTTATCATATTCATAAGTTAAGCATGTGTTTGGTTGTGCATCCGCAACCCCGAAAGATGCAGCAGAAAACCACTTTGTTGGGGAAGCTACACTTTGTAGCTTGCGGAAATCACGGTGAAAAGGCATCTCACTGTCCGGTGGTGGAGAGGAAACACTCACCCAAACATACGCTAAATTGCTCATGCAGTAATTATTACTCCTTTGTGCTAGAATGTATGTTTTTGGGAACCAATTTTAGAGTTTGTTTACAATGAAATTATCCACAAACATTTCAATACTTGATAATGAGCCGAGGGGCTCCTATTGCAAGCCAAGTGTTGTCTTGATAAGAATGGGCCTGTTAGTAAGGAAGAAAGGAAATGTTGGGCCCAAGGTGTGGCGTGTGTATGAGAGAAAGATTAAGAAAGGGGTTTCAAGATGTGGAAATTCTGTTAGGATATTTCCAATTCCCTTAATAAGAGCATAGTGGGAATTAGTTATGATCATAGTTGTTATTTTCCATTTCACCTTAATGGTTAGGAAATGAGAAGCTTGTTTCTCTATTGTGGAGCTTTGCTCAGGATTGGTTTACGTTTTCTTTTATTCACACATCAAATAAATCCTTTTCCGTCTATTTCTTGATCTATGCTCTATCAGGCTCATTGACATGCTCTTTTCTTTATATGCATGTCTTTATGACTATAAAATGACTATAAAAAGTAGCCAAAAAGTTTTCATTATACTTTCTTATCTGTGAATCAGTATATACATGACAGGTTCATGGAGAGGTTACAAATCAAGAAGTTGATATTTTTGACCGGGAAAAGGTCTTCATTGAAACAGTTTTAGAGCCTTTAATTCAAAAGCTTCCACAGTTGAAGGTTGTGATGGAGCATATTACTACCATGGATGCTGTTAAGTTTGTAGAGTCTTGCAAAGAAGGTATTGTAGTAAATTATTTGGGAGTGCTTGTGTCATTTTATTGTACTGTATAGTTTAGTTGAAAAATCCTTCTTAATAATTTGCTGTTTTTTTTAAAGGTTATGTAGCAGCAACTGTTACACCTCAGCATATTCTTCTCAATCGTAATGCTTTGTTCCAAGGTGGCTTGCAGCCTCACAATTACTGTCTACCCGTGCTTAAAAGAGAGATTCACAGTATGTTACCTTGTTTCTCTTCTCGTACTGTCCAGAGAGTTTCAATATCTTTCAGGTGTTTATCAAAGTTTTTTATTTAGATTTTGAAATTTTAAAAGAATGAAAGAATTGAAGTAATGATTTGTAAGGTACAGATTTTATAATATTCTTGTGGTTTGACATTGTCTTCAGTAAATTTATCAGATTCCTGATTGATCTGATTTGCATGGTAAAAGGAATATGTTTTCAGTGCATTTATTGCCTTCGAAGTTTTAACATCATTATACATTATAAATTTTAATATTGCTGAAGAGAGTACACATTCTTATTGATGAGTTTCGGACTTTATAGACTGCTAATTTAAGTTTGGTTAGGAAAATGTTATCAGGGAACGATGATATTCTTGTAGACAAATTTGTTACAAAACTGTACCTCTTGGTTATGTAACTGTTAGCTAATTCTTTGTCTCTTATTTAGGACAAGCTATTGTTTCAGCCATCACTAGTGGAAATAAACGATTTTTCCTTGGAACTGATAGTGCTCCACATGATAGGCGTAAAAAGGAATGTGCTTGTGGGTGTGCTGGCATATACAACTCCCCGGTCGCTCTATCACTATATGCAAAGGTTTTTGAAGAGGTAACACTTTTATTATAATTTTTTATTAAATTAAATGTCAATGTTAACTTAACATAAGTCAATGTTTGTATTTGCATATTCATTTTGCAAATGTGAACATGGGTAGATTTCAGAAGGGTAGATTTTTTAGTTTAATTGCAATATGTTTGAGTTTCTGAGATTAATTTGAATTATTCTTTTGTGATAGTAATTCAAATATTATTTTCAAAAGGTATACGCAAGTATCTTGTTTTAAATGTGGCGGTGATGTCAAATAGTAATAATAGTGTTTTGGTAATTATTCATACGCATCTCATGGGTGTTTTAAGATATGATAAACTTCTTATCTGAGTATGGACTGTATGTTCTTTGATGGAATATCTCGTATTTTGCACTGAAGTTGTGGAGTTTAATCTTAATGTTATGTGAAATTGTTGCTTGTTTTAGGCTGGTGCACTTGACAAGCTGGAGGCCTTTACAAGCTTTAATGGACCTGACTTCTATGGTATCCCCAGAAACAAGTCAAAGATTAAACTGAGGAAATCTCCGTGGAGAGTACCTGAGTGTCTATCATTTCCATTCGGAGATATTATTCCCATGTTTGCCGGTGAAACACTTGAATGGGAGGCATTGCTTATTTAACCAATCGACACATGCAGGCGGACCTAGGTATGTTATACTAGTTAGTTGGAGTTGGTTGCCTTGATAAATGAACCTGATAGCTTGTACCAACTGGTCACACTCATAAATAATTGCATCCGGGCCTAGCAGAAATGTGGGCAGAAATAATGATTAAACTTTCTCCTATTTCTTTGAAAGTTTGGTATCTTTCAGCTTAAATAGCTGGTTGTTGAGATAAGAATTTATTTGTGCATTAAGAAATATGATCAGGCAATTGTTTTTGTTCTAATTTTTTTTTTATCAGTTTGTAAGTTTTACTTATTGTCCTCATTTCTATTTCACAAATCATTGATGTGACTTAACTCATTGCATTCTGAGCTAAATGAAACAGTATAAATATAAATAACACAAGTCCATGGACTATTCATTTAGATTTTGGAGACTGAAAGATCTGAATAAATTTCACCTACAACAGAGCCCTGAAAGTGGGATTTTTCTATTTTAATAGTCGTGTTATTCTTCGATGTCACTTCAGCACAGCTATGAGTTGAATCTTATAGCATTATGAATGTTATATAGGGATAAAAAGTTGTGTTATTTGTAGCCAACAGGGACCATTATGTATCCCATCCATACTCTTGATGATTAGAACTCGGTGATGATGGCCATCTAGTGCTGCTCATCACACGTGGTCTGACAGTATATTTTGACAAACTGAAAGTAAAACAATTTAGAGATGACCTAAGCACTCTGGCATTGTGTTAAAGACGGTGGGGAGAAATGGGGAATTGATAGAAAGAATGGAAAAAATAACTTCACTGATGGCCGAAAATATGAATGAAACACCGATAGAAAGTTCAGTTTATATGCATGATTTATTAGTTGACTAAGCACTCCTGTCTACTGCTATGTAATGGTCCATATTGCATTTAGCATTGTCAATTGTTCTCACAAATGAATGAATCTTTTCATCTTGTCCTTACATGCTTTCTGAAGGAAAAAAAATCCAGAAGATTTACCCATGCCAAGTGCTCTATTAGACACAATACGTTCTTAGGGGAATTTGTTTCATACAACTTCGAAATTATATGCTCACATTTGAATTTTAACTATTTGTTTTGTAATGTTTTGATGAGCAACTAATGTAAGATCCTACTACAGTCTATTGCATTATCTATAATCTATGCATCTATTGTAAACTAAGACTATAAAATGCAGAAGATACAATCCGGCGTAACATGGTAATGCTTTAATATTAGAAGTCATTTTGATCAATATTCTTTCATTTTTGTTCTTTTGAAAGCAGATTCTGGAAAGTAATAGATAATTGGTATGGAAAATAAGAGAAAAAATAAAATAATTCTTCCTTGCTCTGTCAAATAAGATGAATATCTAGCTGGAGTACTCTGAGTTTGTTGCTTGCATACTATATAAATTTGATATAAATGAATATCGTTTTATATTTGTCAAAAATAAGACCAAAAAAAAGAAAAACTGGAGTCCACAAGCATGCAGAAAGTTGCAGCCGTTTTTGTATTTAAGGGGCAATTTAGTTCTATTCCATTGATAGCTAACTTTTAAGTTACGTTGCATTTACTTTTTTATAAATAGGGTCTGTTTGGATTGGTTTATTTTTGACCTTATTTAAACAGCTTATGCAATATAAATTAGGTTTTATGTTATTTTATAAGTTCACACTAGTGAAAATTATATTTTTCTAAACTATTTTATCATAAATTAATTTGACAAATTTATAATAATACATAAAAATTACATAAGCTAGAAAATAAATATACCCAACACATGAAATTTAGGCACATCCAATCACACTTTGACAGCACATAAATAATGATATTTTTTCTTAAAAATAAAATAAAAACTGTTTTGTCTTCTCTCTCAGTGGCGGAGATGCCGCCCGGCATGCCTTGGCACGTGCCCGGGCTGCCCCACCCCCAATTTTTTTTTTGTAATTTAATAAAAGAAACAAAAGAAAAAGAAAGAAGCTGGACACGCGTTTTCGTTTTTGTTTCTCTCTCTCTCTCGTCTCTGTCTCTGTCTTGTTCATCTCTCTCGTTCTCTTTCTCTAGCCATCGCCCGCCGTCCACCGCCCAACCGATCTAATCTAAGGCTCCCACTCTTAGCTGCTCAATCTTAGGCTGCTCTCAAATCCGCCGCACCACTCTCATCCTCTCACTCTCTCTCGCAGCCCAGGCAGGTAAAGTAAGCAACCCTAAAACTGAGAAATTGCATAAAATACTTAGAAATTGGTATTCCCAATTATTATTCTGTTGATTCGTCTAAATGGGTTGCCCCAAAGTTTGGAAATTTAGCTTAATAATTATCTGGGTAGTGTTTTGTTATTTTGTGTATTTAGCCAAAATGTTCTTCCCACAATGATCTTCTATTTTACTGATTGGATCTTAAAAGTAGCATAGGGGTTCTTGTAATTCTGAAGCCTTGTTTGCCTAGCTGTTTTGGTGTGTTTCTTTGTTTCGGTTTCCTTTGTTATAGAGATTGGTTATTCTGTATTTGTTTGGGTTTGTACAGACAAGGCATTCCTTATGCCAAATTTTAATAAAGCTTCTTCCTTTGCGGTTGCAAAAAAAGAAGACATTAACGAATTGGTTATCCCAAAAGTTGTAGATTTAGCTAACTAACAATCTGGGCAGTGTCTGTTTGTTCATGTGCAGAATTGTTTTAGGTGTTGTGTGCAAAAAGAAAGTTGTAATTGTAGGTATTGACTCATGTTTTGCTGGTTTTTTATGTTTTGCTGGTTTTTTCTTATTTGACTCATGCTAGCCAAAGAAATATTGTGGTTAAAATTGTGCCCAGGCTCCAATATAATCCTGGCTCCGCCACTGACTCTAAGCATGTGAAAATTTGGGGTTTTGAATTTGATGGAACAATTTTCTATTTGTATCTCTATTTTGCATACTTATCAGTAACTTCTTTCTCATGCCAATCCTTTTCTATTTCTCTAGAAAGCTCCAAGCTTTTTCTCTAAAATCCTTAAAAGCTAGATGCCTACAGATCTCACTCTCTCTCTCTCTCTCTCTCTCTCTCTCTCTCTCTCTCTCTCTCTCTCTCTCTTTCTCTCTCTCTCTCTCTCTCTCTCTCTCTCTCTCTCTGTGATTTAACAATGGCGGACATAAAAGTAGATGATAATTGTTTGTATTTCTATTTCTATTTGCTAATATATCAATTGAATTCGTGCAAAAAGAAAATAAATGTCAAAGAAAATAATATAAAGTTGATGTGCTTGTGAATGAAAGTTGAAATAGCAGAGGAAAAAGAAAAGAAGCACTCATAGAAACATGACTTTAGCATACACCGACAACTGCTCCCCTAACCCTCGTAGTAACTGTTACAATAGGAAAATTTCGAACTTCATGGTCAATCTCATCTCATCTCATAATAATAAGAGTAGAGTTTAATGACAACCAACACTAAACAATTCAAGCAATAAGAATTCTAACAACATAAGTGTAAACATATACCAACCAAGCTCGTAACAAAAAAATAAAAATACCAACCAAGCAAAAATAACAAGAAATGATAAAGAGGAACATAACACACGGAAGACTTGTTATTCAGTTTGGTCCAACAATCACCTACGTTTGGAAGGGAGAACAATTCTTCGATTCACTGTTTCATCAATGTTTACAAGAGATAAAATGAGTTACAAGAAATTAGCTCTACAAATTCACTAAGAACAAACCTAGCTAAAAAGAGCAATTGTGTTAATTTCTAACAATGGACTAATCTCTACCCATTTTTCAATCTCTTCCCTTGAATAAAAGATTCAACAAAATGTATAAAAAAATGCTCACAATTGCTCTCCAAGAGCAATATCCATTTTCTCTACTTTTTTCTCTTCTCTATATGTTACAAATAAAAAAAAATAAAGACCAAAATGTTAAAAAAAAAAAAAAAACAAAGGGTCAAAATGTTACAAAAGAAAAAAGGGTCTTGCTAACGAGTGCCCCCGGGCACTCTTTTAGCATTCTATTTAAAGAAACTTTTTATTCAAAAAGTTAAACATTACAATTTTCAATGCGTTGACTTTACGCATTTCCATAAAAATTCTATAAAAAAATTACTATTTAAGGCCTTAAAGAGTGCCCCGAGAGCACTCGTTAGCATTTGCCAAGAAAAAATAAAGGATCAAAGTGTTAAAAAAAAAAAAAACTGCAGTATAATTTTGCAAGCTAAAAAAAAAAAACTCCAACAATTTAACTAATGTAACAAAGGTAACAATGTTATTATTAAAATGAAATAAAAAAAAAAAACAACAACTAATGTCTAATGTAACAATGTGTTTTTTTCTTATTTGGAAAAAAAACTAATGTAAACATCGTTGCTAATGTTAGAGAAAAAAAATACTTCCTTCTTTTATAAAAAAAATAAAGAAAAAAAGAAAAAAGTAATTCAATAAATACTGGGACCCCGTTAATAAATGTAGGATTGTAACCTTTCTATATTTATTTGTAATCTGCTGTTTATTTGTAATCTAAAGGATTATCAATATTTTAATCGCATGGCTGATACATTGCAGCAGGGATATTCATTGCAGCAGAGGTGACAGTAGATAGAATTGCAGCAGATGATCCAAATTGGTGACATGACTAGGAGGAATATTCGTGTGTGCGAGTGTGATCACGAGTAGTGTCCTCTGTTTTGTACAATTCCTTGTTATCTATCATGTTTGACTTTTACAAAACCAAGTCAAATGTACTTTTCAGAGTAAAAATTGTTGTACGAACCTTCACACGCGGGTTTTCCTTAATTTCTACTATATATATCTTTCATCTTTCAAGACTACCGTACAGTAAAAAGTACACATCTTTGAAGATGGTTTCTTTAGAAGAAGCATTAGCAATGTCAGGCACAAAAATGGTGTCGAATGTAGCATGGACATTGAAGAATGGGAACGTAAAGATTTAGAGCAATATCCACCACCCCATTTACTAGCCCAACTACAACAAGATGATAATAAAAGTAGCATCAATAATGGTGTCATTGTCACCAATCATGAAACAAACTGGAATAAATTAAAACTGTGGAAATTAGAAGGCCAGAAAAATGCTCCAGATTAATTAATGGCAAGAGCAATGGTAATTTTAATATCATTATCGTATGTTAGTAATGTTCTGATTAGTAGGGGTTATCTATAGTTATTATTTATATATGTACGTAGCCATGAAACTAGGATTGTAAGTTTCGTTTACAAAGTTGTTTGGTTAAGATCAATCTTTTTAAAACTATGAGTTGGGCTTAAGTAAATCCTACAAAATTAGTTTTTAAGATGACAATTGTTTTTTACTCATTAACTCGTGTTCAGACTATCTCATATCTGATATAAGACTTTTTAACAAATCTCACATGGGTCCATATACTTCAATTTTGTTAAGCATACAATCTCCTTTGATATGATTGAATTATTTAAACAAAAATCGCAAGTTTGTGAAAGTTGAAGTGTTTGAAATTATTTTTTGTTGAAGAAGTCCGTACAAAGTAATGGGAGATGGAGATGAGAGAGAGAGAGAATCTCTCAGTGTTAACGTGGATTGATGGAGTACTTCCCACCAAACTATGTTCCTGTAACATCATTAAACATATATATCGTATTTTCATACTCAAATAAACTAATTAAATAAAGGGTAAATGATCATTTACCCCCCTGCAAAATAAGCAAATTTTTGTTTACCCTCCTATGCAGATTTTTTTTTCTGTTTACCCCCCTGCAAAAAATAGATTCACTCATTTTGCCCCCGTGTGTACAGCAGGACATGTGAATGTGCAAATCTGCTGACATGGCTTGTACACGTGGAAAAAATAATTAATATTTATTTTTTAAATTTCACGTCAGATAATATTTTTTTAAAAAAAAAAAAATTCCTACAAAATAAAAAAATGGATTTTTTTTTTCCCAAAAAAATCCTACAAATAAATTTTTTTTCCTACAAAGTTTTTTAAAACATTTTCTGCAAAAAAATTAAATTTTTTTCCTACAAAGAATATAAAAAAATTTCCAACAAAAAAAAATGAATTTTCTTATTTTGCTCCCAAAATAAATATTTACTCCAAAATAAAGTTTATTTTCAAAATAAAAATTTTAAAGATTTATTTTCAAATCTTTTTGAATTAAAAAACATGATCTTTATTTTTTAAAAACAAAACATTATTTTTTTTGTTAATCTCTTTGAATTTAAAAAAATAGAAAAAGAAGTTTTATTCGTATTTTCCTCTTATACCAAAATCATTTGTCCTAGAACTAGAAAAATAGAAGGAAGTAGAAGACAATAACGAAGTAGAAGACGATTCCGGTGATTGAAGAAGAAGACGACGAATATGATCACGACGGTGGAAGCAAATCGGTGAAGATTCTATTTTTTTTAAATCAAAAAGATTTGAAAATAATTTTTTAATATCTTTATTTTGAAAATAAACTTTATTTGGGAGAAAAATATGAAAATTCGTTTTTTTATTTTAGGAAAAAAATAATAATTTTGTACGAAAAAAACTATTTGTAGGAATTTTTTAAAATTTTGTAGGGAAAAAAATTTTATTTGTAGGATTTTCTTTTTATTTTGGAAAAAAATTCGTTTTATTAATTTTGTAGGAAAAAAAATTAAATTTTTTTTTTGAAAAAAATATTATCTGACGTGGAAGTTAAAAATAAATATAAATGTTTTTTTCCACGTGTACAAGCCATGTCAGCAAATTTGCACAATCACATGTCCTGCTGTACACACAGGGGGCAAAATGAGTGAATCTATTTTTTGCAGGGGGGGTAAACAGAAAAAAAATCTGCATAGGGGGGTAAACGAAAATTTGCTTATTTTGCAAGGGGGTAAATGATCATTTACCCTTAAATAAAAATTGAAAAGAAAAAAAAAACATAGACAACCATCTAAATAATATAAAATGAAAAAGAACATAGACAACCTTCAAAAGAAAAAATAACATATGAAGATAAATATTATTGAAAAAATATAAAAATTATCCCGTGTTTGACATTGAACCTAATGTAAATATTCTATAAAGCATCGGCCGGAGATGAAGAAAAAAATAATCACGGTATTTTTTAATTTTATGGGAAACTATACACTCCCAAAAAATATTAAGGTCACTTGAATTAATTAATTAATTGATATAAGAGTAAAAAGTGTTTTTTTAAAAACAAATAGAAATAAGTAATAAATGGTAAAAAGATTACTTGGTGGTTAGTATATTTCAATTTTTGTTCGTTAAAAAAAAAAGAAAAAAAGAAAGTATATAATCATTTTATGTTACACTAGTATTAATTTTATTTTTACGGAATGTAACACTCGATCGTATTACATGCATAGAGTGGGTTTGCAATTTAATTTGGAATAAGAATAAAGTATCCGTTGCGATTTGCTTACATATATATAGCATAGCAGAGCATTACAAGTTTTTGTCTTAACAAGCACACGATCATAAGTGATAACCGTTGTTAACTAATACTACAGTTTGAAAAAGCTTTCTCTCTCAATTTCAAAATTTCGAAAATGGCTGCCGAACGTGTCAATATGAGAATCCTCCGTGGTGAAAATGGGAAAAACGTCTCACGTGAATTTGCTATATGATGAATCCTCATCAGTCGCTATTTTAGAGTCTTTTTAATTAAGTTTTAATTAAATTTTATTGGTTTAGTATTTAATTTAAAGTCATTTTTAATAACTTGTGTTTTTATTTATTTATTAAGTCAATTATATATTTTTCTCTATTAATATGATATTTTATGTAGATCTTATTTTCTTTGTTCACTTAAACAGGTTGATGATTGAGTGAAATTATTGATCAATTGTCTAGAAGTAAAAAGTATCCTAATAATATTAAGTGTAGAGTTGGTCTTAATAGAAAAGAAAGCATCGGATTGCCAAGTAAAAAAAAAAAGCACGTGGGCCTTAAGTTGTTGTTGTTGACCCGAGAGAAAAATAATAGAAACCATTAGGTTTCTTTGGGTTTTTAAGAAAAAGGTAACAACACATCACTTAGGAAGGAACACGCAGCAAGGCTGGAACAGAAGGAAAAGGGGGGATCAAGAGGCACGCATCACGAACGAAAGAGAAAACGGAGGAACAGTGCACAAGATGGAGAATGAAAATAGCATCACGAGGAATTGAAATATGGCTGCAGGCTTGTGACTCATTTTAGTTCTTTGGTTCAATTTTCTTCTTCCCTTTGTTTCTTTATTTTACTATGTGTAACTAATTCTCATGATTGGTCCTTAGGGGATTTTGATTATTATTTCTTTTGAACTATGTGATTCTCATTTGAATTGATATATGAATTACGAAGTTAGTTTCTTTGATTATTCCTTATGCTTAATGCTTTATATGAATTAGCTACTTATATGATGAATTCAATGATTTATTTTACTATGACGATAGGAATGAATCATCGATCTAGGAATAATTGATCGATTAACTTTCACTTAAGACATTTTGGATTGTTAATTGAGATTTTATAGATTAAAGTTGGTAATCCTCAATTGATCATAGATTACCTAAGACATTAGGAATCGATGATCAAGGGAGAGGATTATGTTACCAAGACATTGGGCATAATCATTTTTGATTTAATCTAATCGTGAAACTAAATTGAGTAAATTTGTAATCATACATGAAATTACCAAGAGAAGTAGTAATTAGATGAACCAAAAGGATCAATCGCTTTTCTTTCATTCAATTTGAATCACAAGTTATTTATAAGTTTATGATAAAAATTCAAACCAAGTTAAACTCCCCCCTTTGCATTTTAATTATTAATCCTAAATTATTTTAATTGTTTTGTCGAGATTGAAACAATCCCTGCGGATACGAACTTTATAAATTTTATTACTTGACGACTATTTAGTACACTTGCTAAATCTCTATCAAGTTTTTGGCGCCGTTGCCGGGGATTGTTGATTAATTTTGACAAGGCAATTTAGCTTTACTTAGGATTTTAGTACAGAATTTTTTTTTTTTTTTCTTTCTATTATTTAGCCTTATTAGTTTTTCTTTTATATTGTTGTGCTGCTTGGGTATTTGTTTGTTTGTGTTTGCTCAGGTACAATTAAAATGGCGGAGGTGCAACCACCGCCACCACCAAGGAGAACCTTGGGAGATTATGGTAGAGGAGAAAATGGAGATCAAGATTTTAGAGGGTTTCAACCGGCAAACCCGGTAGCTTTTGATATCAGAAGTTCCGTCATAAAAGCTTTAAAGGAGAACAAGTTTTCTGGGGCCGACTCAGAGTGTCCAAATCTGCATTTGAGTAACTTCTTAGATGTGTGTGATTACACCGACCCTCCGGGTGTCTCGGAATGTGCTAAAAGGTTGAGGCTATTCAAATTTTCTCTTACCGGAAGAGCCAGAGATTGGCTGGATACCTTGCCTAACGGGACAATTAAAACATGGAACGAATTGAGAGTCAAATTTTCGGAGCGCTTTTTCCCAATTTACAAGTTCCTAGAAAAAAAAGCCGAGATCACAAACTTCGAACAAGGAGATTCTGAGTCTCTTTATGACGGATGGGAAAGGTTCAAACTCCTCTTGAAGAAGTGTCCCGATCATGGTGTGGATAATTTGGCTCAAATGCAATATTTTACTCAAGGTTTAAGAGCACAAACTCGCATGTTACTTGATGTATCCGCGAGTGGTTCCATCAATAACAAGGTTGCAAACGAGGCTAAAGAGCTTGTGGAAGCCATGGCGCAAAATGAATATAGAGCTCTTAATGAGAAAGGAGCTAAGAATAAAGTGAGTACGATGGAGCTTGACACTCAAAGGGCTTTGTTAGCAAATTTCAAGCTCATGAATATTCACATGGGGACTTTTATAAAACACTTGACCACCAACAAGCTTGTTCATGCTCAAGTACAACAAGTGTCAACATCACAAGCTCAACTTCCACCAAGTAGACCTTCACCATTGGAAGAAACTCTTTCTCAAGTCATGAAGATGATACAAGTAAATTTCGAGGCTATGAAGACAAGTCAAGAAGCTATGAAGATAAGTCAAGAATCAACAAATAAAAATCATGAAGCCTACATCAAGAATTTAGAAACACAAATGGGCCAATTGTCTAGGCAAGTTGCGTCGTCATCTAATGGCAGATTTGAAGGAAACACATGCAATAATCCTAAAAAGGAGAGTTGTAATGCAATTCATTTGCGAAGTAGAGTGGTGCCTACACCGGTAAGTGAGCCACGTTCCAAGGAAAATATGTCAAATGAAGTTGAGGATGAGGTGGTAAAAGGAAGGAGTGGAAAGGAAAAATATCATGAGGGAGAAGTTGAAAATGAGAGAAGTGGTGAGCTTGAGAAAGAAGTCGAAAATAAGAGTGAAAATGAAAAAATAGAAAAAAGTGAGAAAGAAAAAGAAAAAGAGGGAGGAGTTGAAAATGAGAGAAAGGTGGAAGAGAAGAAAAAAGACGATGCAAGATTTGTCGATAACGACTCAAATTTGAAGAAAATTAAGAGTAAAAATTTGAAAGATGGAGAAAAAGCTCAAGTAGTTCTACCTCATGAAAAGCTACCCTACCCTCACAAAAAGAAGAGTAAGAGAAAAGATATTGACTTTAAGAAGTTCATGGAGATGTTTAATAGCCTTCAAGTCACAATTCCGTTTATAGAAGCTTTGGAGCAAATGCCTATGTATGCCAAGTTCATGAAGGAGTTGTTGACTAATAAGAGGAAGCCTAAAGAGGATGAAATCGTGTTGTTGACGGAAGAGTGTAGTGCAATTCTTCAAAGAAAACTCCCACAAAAGAAGAAAGATCCCGGTAGTTTCACTATACCTTGTTCTATTGGGAATTTACATGTTGGGAGAGCACTTTGTGACTTAGGAGCAAGCATCAACTTGATGCCCCTCTCTATGATGAAAAAAATACCTGGTGCCGTAGCTAAACCCACCAAGATGCAATTATCTCTTGCGGATCGGTCAATCACATACCCCTATGGAATCTTACAAGATGTTTTGGTAAGAGTGGCCGAATTTATCTTTCCGGCAGATTTTGTAATTCTCGATATGGAGGAAAATGCCGAAGTGCCTCTTTTATTGGGAAGACCCTTTTTGGCAACCGGGAGAGCTCTAATTGATGTGGAGATGGGTGATTTAATGTTGAGGTTCAATGATGAGAAAGTTAACTTCAACATCTTTGAAGGTATGAGAAATCAAGATGAGATTCCACAATGCTTTAAAGCGGATGTCATTGAAGATGAGAGTGAGAATTCAAAGAAAGAAGCAACAAAGTCAATTTCTCCGGATTTGAAAACACTCCCTCCTAATGGAAAATTTGTATTTTTGGGAGATGATTGTAAGCAACCGGTGATCGTTAGTAGGTTGCTCACCCCTTTGAAGAAGGAGGAAAAGAGGAGCCGAGTGGAATCAAATTTGAAGTATCCTCCCTAACTTGGATGATGGTGCGTCGAGCTCGGGACGTTAAACACGCGCTTCATGGGAGGCAACCCATGGGATCTCTATGGTCCATTTATATCCTTTTTCTCTCCTTTTTTATTCAAGTACTTTTATCTTTTCTTTCTGGTGTCTATAATAATTGACTGATCTTGGATGACTGTGATGATCACTTGCACATTTTACTTTGTTTTTAATGAGCACCTTTATCTTTTGGAAAGTCTCATTTGTTTGACACCATATTTTCATTCACTTCTATATACAATTATCTTGGTTTTTAATTTGAGCATCTGACGGGAAATTTCTTGCAGTGCAACGGATTTTTGCGATTGATGGATTGAAAGACAAGCTGAGGAAAATTCACAATTTTGACCGTTCGATAATCCGGCCGTTTAAACTGTGAGATTTTGAGCCTGAACACTTGAATTGTTTCTCGCTTTGTGAGTCCACTACTTTACTTATTCTCTAGAATTTGCTTGTGTTCTTTTAATTGATTGATTGCAATGATTACACACTGAGGCAACTTTGGTTGGTACCTTGAGCCTTTGTAGCCTACCCTTACATGCTTATATCATTTGCTTAGCCCCCTTGAGCCTTACATTTATTTGTTGATTGATCACTTAACCCCTATTTTATAAAAAAAAAAATAAAAAAAAAAAAAACATTTTCTTGGAGTTAAGTTGATTTTCATTGATTGATACATATTGCAAATGCTTAAGTTTGGGGTTGCTTTTGGAACTGGCAACCAATTAAGTTGGGGTGGATATATACTGGAGAATGTTGCTGCTAACTGTGCCTGGCGCAGCTTGAAAAAAAAATTGAATCATGAAGTCACTGGCATCTGGCGTGGTTGAGAGGAAAAGAAATGTTTTGTATTGAAAGATTGATAAAAGCAAAAGAAAGACAAATGTGTGAAAGAAAGACAAAAAAAGAAAGAGAAAGTCAAGAGGTAAAAAAGTGTATTAAATGTTTGAAAACATAATTGTGATTAACCTCTTCGCAAAAGAAAAATAAGAAGAGCAATGTTGTTGATTGTTGAGAAAATGAATGAAAAATAGTTTGCGGTTGTCTGATGTTTATATGTGTTTAGATTGAAAAATAAGTGGAAATAAGTTGTTCTCTAGTATATTTTTGAAAAATGGAATATGTGTGTTGAAAATTCTGCGAAATTGGGTATGTCCTTGACTTCAAGTTTTTAGCTTACTTCCCAAAAACATCCACCTTTACCTAAGCCAAGTTATATCCTTTAAGACCTCAAAAGTGTGTATTTCATTTGCTTATCGATTGATTGCTAGAATTCTTGCAAGCCTATGGTAGAATAGTTTAGTTTGTGTTGATTGAGTGATCACCCGATTAAACAGTTGAGAGAAAGTGAGTGTGTGAAGTGATTATTGAGCTTGGTCAAATATTGTGAATTATTATTTGAGTTTGTCTCTATTGAAGTCATTGTGAAGAGAAATTGCATTGAAGGTTTGATCATTGAGGTGCTTAGAGGAAGTTCCGAGTTGATTGTATTTGAAGTAGTGTAAGGAAGTTGTCAACCCTTTGTGATCGTTCATTTGATAAATGTGTTCCTTGAGGACAAGTAACAGTTCAAGTTTGGGGTTGTGATGAATCCTCATCAGTCGCTATTTTAGAGTCTTTTTAATTAAGTTTTAATTAAATTTTATTGGTTTAGTATTTAATTTAAAGTCATTTTTAATAACTTGTGTTTTTATTTATTTATTAAGTCAATTATATATTTTTCTCTATTAATATGATATTTTATGTAGATCTTATTTTCTTTGTTCACTTAAACAGGTTGATGATTGAGTGAAATTATTGATCAATTGTCTAGAAGTAAAAAGTATCCTAATAATATTAAGTGTAGAGTTGGTCTTAATAGAAAAGAAAGCATCGGATTGCCAAGTAAAAAAAAAAAGCACGTGGGCCTTAAGTTGTTGTTGTTGACCCGAGAGAAAAATAATAGAAACCATTAGGTTTCTTTGGGTTTTTAAGAAAAAGGTAACAACACATCACTTAGGAAGGAACACGCAGCAAGGCTGGAACAGAAGGAAAAGGGGGGATCAAGAGGCACGCATCACGAACGAAAGAGAAAACGGAGGAACAGTGCACAAGATGGAGAATGAAAATAGCATCACGAGGAATTGAAATATGGCTGCAGGCTTGTGACTCATTTTAGTTCTTTGGTTCAATTTTCTTCTTCCCTTTGTTTCTTTATTTTACTATGTGTAACTAATTCTCATGATTGGTCCTTAGGGGATTTTGATTATTATTTCTTTTGAACTATGTGATTCTCATTTGAATTGATATATGAATTACGAAGTTAGTTTCTTTGATTATTCCTTATGCTTAATGCTTTATATGAATTAGCTACTTATATGATGAATTCAATGATTTATTTTACTATGACGATAGGAATGAATCATCGATCTAGGAATAATTGATCGATTAACTTTCACTTAAGACATTTTGGATTGTTAATTGAGATTTTATAGATTAAAGTTGGTAATCCTCAATTGATCATAGATTACCTAAGACATTAGGAATCGATGATCAAGGGAGAGGATTATGTTACCAAGACATTGGGCATAATCATTTTTGATTTAATCTAATCGTGAAACTAAATTGAGTAAATTTGTAATCATACATGAAATTACCAAGAGAAGTAGTAATTAGATGAACCAAAAGGATCAATCGCTTTTCTTTCATTCAATTTGAATCACAAGTTATTTATAAGTTTATGATAAAAATTCAAACCAAGTTAAACTCCCCCCTTTGCATTTTAATTATTAATCCTAAATTATTTTAATTGTTTTGTCGAGATTGAAACAATCCCTGCGGATACGAACTTTATAAATTTTATTACTTGACGACTATTTAGTACACTTGCTAAATCTCTATCACTATATGTGGGTCCTTACGGGCAATAAAGAATGTAGAGTTTAAAGTCAAAAAGCTTGAGAAATTTAAGTTCTTTGCGTTGTGTTTGGGTAGCGATGAGGCGACTGTCGAGTTGATTGAAGAAGATATCAAGGAACATGAAACGATCAAGATGCTATGTTATGAAAGCTTGAAAAGACTCATCGTCTTTGTGTTGGCAGAGCGTCATTAGAGACAAAGGGATTTCATTCATCCATACATTTTCCAATGTAACCTTTAGTCTTTAGATATCATTCTTTTTGTCGCTTTCATTTGGGATGTTGAATTCTTTTGTCGTTTTATGATTCTTGTTGAATTCATTATACTTGTTGAATTCATTTTGGGATATGTTTCTTGAATTCTTTTGTCCTTTTATGATTCTTGTTGAATTCATTTGGGATATGTTTCTTGAATTCTTTTGTTTGTTCATGATACTTGTTTCTTGATTCATATATACGAAATAATGTGATTTCTTCCTATTACTGCATGTGTTTAATTTTCCTGTTTAATTCAGTTTAGTTTGGGTATTTCAGTTCATTCATTTTGGGTATTTCAGTTATTAATAATTACTTGTTTAATTCATTTTGTTGTATGAATCAATTACCGTTTCAAAAAAAACCAATTTAGGTAATCTATCTAGAGCTAATATACGTGAGATCACTTTTCGTATTTCTTTCGGCTTATAGAGAATTTGGGAATTTATCTGTTATTATAAAAGATGTTGAATTGAATGAATCAATTGTGCCACACAGTGACCATTTGGGAATTCTAGGGCTAATTATTCAATGATGCTAAAAATAGAATTTTTGCTTATAAAAGAGGACTGAGGAAATACATTAAGAATTAGATAGATAATAATTTTTAGTAATCGTGTATCCCGACAATATCTCTAGTTTATATGCACATGTGCAAAAAAAACAAAAAGAATAGATGAATACAAGTGAGAAACAAAATAAATAAGTAATTATATTTTGAAAAAGTAATAGTATAATATAACAAAATTTTATGTGATTATTTAAATTTAATAAGTTTTTTTTTGTAGATAAACGAAATGGCATCCGACCTAACCAGTTCGACATTTCTCTGTCAATTTTTTTTTTTTTATGATACATTTCTCTGTCAGTTGAGTTAAGATTTATGGACATTTAAATATAATAAGTTATTTGATAAATTATAGATACATAAATTATTGTAAAAAAAAAAGATACATAATTATCAACAAAAAAAGACAGATAATATAATTGTGGTTTCGTAAAAAAAAAGGGGTTAAAATATATAATCACTTTGTATTCAATCATATATAATATTTAAATTCACAAGACATACATGATTCAAAGAGTCATGTTTAAATTATATAAAAAAAAATAGAGTTACGTATTTTTTTTATGGGAAAAGAGTTATGTTTAATATGTGAAAAAATGAGAGAAATATTATTTGTTTACAAGATATATTGATGAGCATGTAGTTTTTTTTTTTTTACTAAACTGAGTTGTTGTGTTATTTGTTACTAAAATACATGTCGGTAATCATATTTAACTAATGAGAGTCAGAAAAAATCAATTAAGTGTGATTTTTCCTTTGGCGTACAAACAATTGAGTGTGAATTATCTAATATTTAAGTTTTATTTTTAATTTAAAATTAATAATATATTTTCGTTAAATAATATTCATGACACTTAAATTTTTAAATTAAAAATAAAATTATTAATTTAAGATTTTGTTCAAAACTAAATAAGCGAAAATAAATTTTATTTTTAATTTAAAATTAATAATATATTTTAGTTAAATAATATTCATGACACTTAAATTTCTAAATTAATAATTGTTTAGTTTAATCTATTTTTTACTTTTGTATATGTTTCAAATATAATTGATAATTTGTCATTCCAAAATATTAATTTTTAATATATTATAAGTTATTCATGATATGTGCGACTTGATAAAAGTTTTTCATGTTAGAAAAAACCCTTATTATAACCATTAAATAAAATTAAATCTTCATGCTATGTGCCCTGCGAAAGACTTGATAAAAGTCTTTCATGTTTCACGTTCTACGTAAGTTTCAGTCATGTTTTCTCTTCTATGACCTGTTTCTTTGTTATCCTATTTATTTACTTACTTAAATGTTGTCTTCACTTCCACCTAATCACTCATTTGATTTGCTAAAAAATAGGGGATTAAACAATTTTGTTGTACCCGGTTTGATTTGAAATTGATTATGGGACAGGACAAATTAGCAGGGGCGTCTCCGAGTTTTAGGAGGCTCTGTGCAAAATATAAAAGTGGCCCCTTAATAAAAAAAAATTAAAAAAATTATCGATTTAAAATGCATATAATATAAAAAAAACATTCTTGTAAACATATAAATTATCAATATTAAATCTTACATTAAATTAAATGGAACAAGAAATACAAAATAATTATCTTTGAATATAACGTCAAAAAGGAACATCATAATCTAAGATTAAATTTTATGCAAAGATTAAAATGGACTAGAACTATATTTACGAGTATAGATAACTAATATATTGATACTCATGATATTTATGAACATTAACAATATATAACTATTATTTTAGGGCCTAAAAATTAATCTATTAATATACATCTGATATTTTATAGGTATAAATAATATGGTGGCTTCTAACATGAAGGAGCTATCAAATCCCTCACCGGTGAGGCACTTAAAAAATACCGTTATATCAAATGGATGGTTATGATCTTTTAAAAAAAAGAAGGAGAACACCTATAGATATCTACATTCAATTTTACCCTCAATATTATTCATAATTATAACATATTTCTTATAAGTTTCTTTTTCATCACAACAAAAATAAGTCTTCATCAAATCACATAAAGCATCTGCAATCATAGCCATCTTCCTTAACAAAACCCTAATTTCATGTTAGTAAGGTGGCTTCTAACATGAGGACCTCAAAATTTTGAGTTGAGGCCCTCAAAATTTTGAGGCCCTGTGCCGTCGCACACCTCGCACATGCATGCGAGCCTCCTCTGCAAATTAGCTAGTAAGGGACGAGACAAAAACAATATTTTTTGTCTCTCACTGAATCAAGGGACAACTTTTTGTCAACGGTACAACTATAAAAAATACGAAAATACTCATTTTATTTTCGAATATAAAAATATTGTCGCCTTATATCTCTCGGGTACAATTATGTTCTGTCCTGTATTATCTTGTTCTGTCATGTTCTGTCCGGTCCTTACTGCTTTATCAATCAAAGACACCCTTATTATTTATTTATTTTTATCAACAAAAACTAACTTTAACCGTTGACTTCAAAATCTAAATGTTTCAATTATTATGGGTTTTGTTTGTTAGTTACTATTCAACCCTGTTTGTTAGTGCTTGACCAATAATTAATAATTGTTATTGCAGCTAGCTTAAAGGGTTGATCCATTGTTCTATGCTGCTGTGATGAAGATTTTTGATATGCTAATTGATTATTACTATTATGAGCATTTTAGAAGTGGTTGATGTTTGTGGAAATGAACTTGGTGTTTCTTCTTTTGCTCTTCCTCAGCTTGATTTACAAGGTAGTAAAATCTTCTATTAACTTCAATTTTTGTTTCATTCAATTTCACCGGGAATCGTCCCGAACAATTTGTCGTAGGGGGAGCTTATTAACCACTTGAGTCAATTTCTTGGTTATAGACTTTGTTATTTTGCTTCTGAGCTTGTTGATTGTGTTGCACATCGATATTAAATGGATTATTTCTAGGTTTTCATTTATACATATGCATCTCAGAAGTTTAATTTTGTATTTAATTTCAAGAGAATACATTGTTAAATGTGTTTTCTAATAGATTCCTATGATTTATTTTCATATTTTTACTAGATTACCATAAATGCTGCGATTTTAAACATATCGACTTGGATTTATTTAACGTGCATAAATCTAGCTTCAGTTATAGTTATCTATATATGTCTCTTACTTTATTGCAGTCCTATTTGTTCGCGAAAGCACGTGTCATGTTAAGTTGTTTTTTCTATCCATTCGTTAATCTATTTAACGAGAATATATACGAACAAGATCTGCCTATCTAATTCTGTCAATGTTGCAAGTGACTTTTGAATCTCAGACTAATGTTTATGAACTTTGTCTTCATTACAGAAGATGCACTAAATGCATTGAAGTCATCTCTGAATGTTTCGCCTAATCAGTTTACTAACTGGAACAAAAATCAAGTAAACCCTTGTACTTGGTCTTGGTCCAATGTTTACTGCGACCGGAATAGCAATGTTGTTCAAGTGTAAGGTTTATTTTGTACTTTTTAGTTATTTAATCTAGAAAAGATGTTCACAATCTTAACCTTATTGATGGCAAAATATTTTATGCCTGCTACTGTATAATTATATAAATTACTTACCAAGAATAGGAGCTCTCAAAAGTCTTACAACTCTGTAAGTATATATCAAGTATCTACATTCCACAATGTAGTTCCTAGTCTCATCATTCTTGGTGTTTTGGGTTATATATAGTGTTGTTAACTTGTTATGATGTGAATTGGTGAAATCATATGGATACTTTTTTTTTTGGCGTTAACCCTCTGGTTCATAGGGAAAAGGGGCCCCGGTAAGCTAGTGATCGGCCGTGAGGTAAGTAAAGTCTGACCAAGAATTGTTCCCACCAGGAATCGAACTCGGATTCTCCCAAACGATTCGTCCTAAGGGAAGCTCATTAACCACTTGAGCCCAATATCTTGGTTATCATATAGATACTTTTCAGTGTTATTTTTATGCCTCCACTGAATAGTTGACTATAGTATCTTCTGTGTTTGTCATACTCATGAGTGTAATCATTGATTAATGTTAGTCATATATTCATCACACAGTTCTTTACAAGGGAATAATATCAGTGGCGACATACCAAAAGAATTTGGAAATCTTACAAGCTAATTAGTGAGATTGGATCTGGATCACAACATATTAACCGGTGAAATACCATCTTCTCTTGGTAATCTTAAAAAGCTTCAATTCTTGTAAGTATGATAGTCTGTTTCTAGGTTTTACAGATATATGATAATTCCTAGCATCTATCATCCTTGTGTAATGTTTAAAATTGTCTAATTTTGGTCCGGCTAATAGGACATTAAGTCAAAACAATCTCAATGGGACTATTCCAGAATCACTTGGCAGTCTCCCAAACTTGAGCAATATGTATACGAACTACTCCTCGATGCTTTTTATTTTTCAACTTAGTACATTTCATTATCATTTAGCATCTAATGGATTGTTCTTACTTCTCTTTTGTAGTCTGCTAGACTCAAATGATCTCAGCGGACATATTCCAGAACAGTTATTCAATGTTCCTAATTAGGTATGTTATTGAACTTTGTATTTCAATTTTTTCTGAGAGTTTTCAACTTTGTTTCACTGCGTTTCTCATCGCAGTTTCACTGGAAATAAGTTGGATTGTGGTGTAAGTTATCAACATCTTTGCACATCTGATAATGCAAATCAAGGTTACATTTCTTTCCCTAATCCCTCCCCTCTTCTCAGGCAACAGGCAAACAACTAATTTTCCTTCACTTGGCAGGTTCATAACACAAATCAAAAGTAGGTCTCATAGTTGGAACAGTTATAGGTTTAATTGTTATTCTTTTCCTTGGCGGCCTTCTGTTTTTCTGGTGCAAACTGCAAACTGCACGAGTGTGAAGTTTTTGTAGATGTGGCAGGTTTGTATTCCATTTTTGGTGTGTGCAATGTTTTGTTGATTGTTATTTTTTTTTTCTCGTCTCTTTAGGCGAAGTTGATCGGCGAATTACATAGGGTCAAATAAAAAGTTTTTCCTGGAGAGAACTACAGATAGCTACATACAACTTCAGTGAGAGAAATGTTTTAGGACAGGGAGGATTCGGAAAGGTTTATAAAGGTGTTCTAGCTGATGGGACAAAAATTGCTGTCAAAAGGCTAACTGATTATGAAAGTCCCGGTGGTGATCAAGCTTTCCAGCGTGAAGTTGAGATGATAAGTGTTGCTGTCCATAGGAACCTTTTACGGCTCATTGGGTTTTGTATTTCTCCAACTGAACGTCTCTTAGTTTATCCCTTCATGCAGAACTTAAGTGTTGCCTCTCGACTACGAGGTATTATTTTTACTTTAAAATTTGGCATATTTTTCTGTGTTTGACCATGTTGAATACTGATGCAGAACTCAAACCTGGGGAATCTGTTTTGGATTGGGCTACAAGAAAACGAGTGGCTCTTGGAACAGCTCGTGGCCTTGAATATCTTCACGAGCAATGTGATCCCAAAATTATTCATAGAGATGTAAAGGCAGCTAATATATTACTAGATGGAGATTTTGAAGCAGTCGTCGGTGACTTTGGTTTGGCAAAATTGGTCGATGTTCGAAGGACTAATGTAACCACTCAAATTCGTGGGACAATGGGCCATATAGCTCCAGAATACTTGTCTACCGGAAAATCTTCAGAAAAGACAGATGTTTTTAGTTATGGGATTATGCTTTTGGAGCTTGTTACAGGTCAACGTGCAATTGACTTTTCACGTTTGGAAGATCAAGATGATGTGTTACTGCTTGACCATGTAATACAATCTCATTTTTGTCTCGTGACCTTGTTTATTCCTCTGCGTGTCTTTGTGGCTTTGTATTATGCAGTTAGTACTTATTCAGTTTCTAAAGAGATGTGATCTTGGTTACTGTTTTTATCTAAATAATCTGTCTCTTATGTAGGCAAAGAAGCTGCAACGGGAGAAAAGACTGGATGTTATTGTCGACCGCAATCTTGATAAAAATTACAACATAGAAGAAGTTGAAGTGATAGTACAAGTTGCATTACTGTGCACGCAAGCAACGCCAGAAGATCGTCCGGCAATGTCAGAGGTTGTAAGAATGTTGGAAGGAGAGGGGCTAGCTGAAAGGTGGGAAGAATGGAGGCATCTGGAGGTTACTCGGACGCAAGACTCTGAGAGACTGCAAAGAAGATTTGCGTGGGGAGATGATTCAATTCATAACCAAGATGCAATCGAGTTGTCGGGTGGAAGATGAGAGGGGCATACATTTATACCATCATTTTTTTTTTATGTTGTCACAAATATACCCTTTCTATTGATTGATTTGATCTAGAAATATGTAGGATAGGTATCTTCATTTTTTTGGCGCCTTAGACAAACTAAATGAATAATGTCTTTTTGGTTGAACTTCAAAATTAGCCAGTGATTCGTCTAATAGTTGATGATTCGTCTAATAGTTGTCAACAATGATCAATGTCAAATTAGAAAACAAACTGTCTCCTGTACTGGATAACATCCGGTGCAATATCTACCTTTGATATTTTTTTTTTTAATAATTGAAATTTATGCGCTAAAGGAAATGAGTGGATAAGATTGCACATGACATGAAATGTCATCGGAGAGAATCTCCACCCGTCAAATTATGACATATCTACAATTGACCATTGTGACAATTTTTGAAACCAGTGTTTTGGTTCATAAAACTCTAATCCTAATACTGGTTCAAGTCCAATATATCATTTTAAACCCTAAAAACCTCACACTCACAACGCTTATTGACTTAATTGTCAGAGTGTTTGCAAGTACACTCCTCACTTTTGGAACATAAGACATGTTGAAGATGTGAATCCAATTAAACATCACCGTTCAAATGTCCAAAGAGCCTCTTCTACCGGTCCGTCATCGCCATTGTTGTGAACATGAGTTTCAAATTGGAATGCATTGTATTCTTGAAGTGGGATTGTTGGTTGGTTCAATAGTTGTCATAATTCTTTTAGCTCCAGGCATGCAAGAAACATGTTCAAAATATCTGTGATCAATTAACTATCAAACTGTGTTTGAACATTGAATTCTAATTTTATTTAAATGTGATCAATTTGGAAATAGCTATAGATGTCATCATATATCATATAGTAAAAACAAACGTGAGACAACATCATTCAAAACAAAAAACAGGTTGTAATCAAATAAAATTGTACATTAACAAAAAGCAAATTGTATTAACAAGTTTGAGTCAATAATATCATTTGCTAATCAATTACATTTGTTGGGTAAGAATTAGTGACAAACTAAAAATGTTAGTGACAATGATAACATGTGCAGAAAGAACAAATTAAATTACAAAAAAATATAGACCAAAAAATAAATTACAAAAAATAAATAAATAAAGAACACATTAATTCCTAGGTTGTTTATATAATATGATTATGATTTATGATTATCCATGATAAGAAGAATCTCAGAAACTCTAAGATTAAGTTGAGTTTGATTGTTTGATGCAACAGCTTTAACCCATTCCCTCATCTTCAATTTCACCCACTCATCATCAGTCTCAGACTTAGCCTTTGGTGGCTTTATCTTCTCCTTGTAATCCACACCAATTGCCATTGCAAATGCTGAAACTTGATATTAACTTCTATCTATACCCTCACAAAACAAAATAAATTTAATTTATAATATTTAACAGCTTAGAGAAATAAATATAAACAAATGAAAAAATAATTTTGGTACAAAAAACATGAGGGTACGTACGTGCATTAATATATAGGGCAATGTTATAACATATGGTTCTTTTTTGGCTGCTAAAAGGTTAATTAAATAGTTCACGGGATTTTCATGTAAGTGAAAAAGAAAAGCATATATTATTCTTCATTTTGCTTTTTGATTCAACTTCAAATTTCTGACTCTCATCTCATCGCACGAGTGTTAATTTCTAGAGATGGACTATATATTCTCTGACCGCATGAACGGTATAGTTGGCTAATCACATTACCCACGCAAAGGGGCAATATTAGATGACATGTTTGACACAATTTACGCTGTGAATTTCGAACTTCTTGGTCAATCTCATCTCATAATAATAAGAGTAGAGTTTAATGACAACCAACACTAAACAATTCAAGCAATAAGAATTCTAACAACATAAGTGTGAACATATACCAACCAAGCTTGTAACAAAAAAAATATATACCAACCAAGCAAAAATAACAAGAAATGATAAAGAGGAACATAACACACGGAGGACTTGTTATTCAGTTTGGTCCAACAATCACCTACGTTTGGAAGGAAGAACAATTCTTCGATTCACTGTTTCATCAATGTTTACAAAAGATAAAATGAGTTACAAGAAATTAGCTAGCTCTACAAGTTCACTAACAAACCTAGCTAATAAGAGTAATTGTGTTAATTTCGAACAATGGACTAATCTCTACCCATTTCACCTACGTTTGGAAGGAAGAACAATTCTTCGATTCACTGTTTCATCAATGTTTACAAGAGATAAAATGAGTTACAAGAAATTAGCTAGCTCTACAAGTTCACTAACAAACCTAGCTAATAAGAGTAATTCTGTTAATTTCGAACAATGGACTAATCTCTACCCATTTCTCAATCTCTTCCCTTGAATAAGATATTCAACAAAATGTATCAAAAAATGCTCACAATTGCTCTCCAAGAGCAATATTAATTTTCTCTACTTTTTTCTCTTCTCTATATGTTACAAATAAAAAAAAATAAAGACCAAAATGTTAAAAAAAAATAAAAAACAAAGGGCCAAAATGTCACAAAAGAAAAAATAAAGACCAAAGTGTTAAAAAATAAAATAAAAGATCTGCAGTATAATTTTACAATTTTTTTGCATAAACGTAATTCTATTGGCAGTACAATGTATTATAAATGTATGGGCCAGAGTTCTAATCACGATCATCTACTTATCCTTGTGATTGCATAGTTGATCTCTCCTCCTTAATTGTCTTCCTCCGTGCTCCAAAATTCCAAGTCCTTGCAAGACAAATTTGACGACCGTATATATGTTTGCATTTGCATCACTGCCTCAATCATCAATCGTACGTCATTTAATTTGTCACATGATCTATTACTGTATTATTTAGGAGCCCCTTATGAAAAGAAAATGTCCACGCGTCAATCCTATATTCATTCTTCTCCCATATTGTTTTAACAATAAATAAATGATAAACGAATTAAATGATTTACATGAATTTTCGATTTTGAAAAAACCATTAAATGAATTGCCAATGCCAAAGTAAATTTGGAATTTGAAATAAATGAATTAAATGAATTTATCCTCTCCTCACAAATTTGAAACGCGCCTGTCACTCCTCACAAATTTATTAGTTTTATGAATATTATTATATTATGTCCAAAAAAATTCATTTAATTAAAAAAAAAACGACATGTGTGTCTAACTTATGTCCAAAAAAAAAAACATGTCTTATGTTATGGTGAGTTTGTTAATAAAAAATTTCCGCTACTAAAAAAAATTTGTGATTTATGTTATGGTGAATTTGTTAATAAAATTTTTTTATTGCTAAAAAAAATAAGGGTATTGTTGGTATTTTGAAAAGTCCACACCAAAAAATATTATTACATTATGTATAGAATAGATGAAGAGCAAAATTGGCAAATAAAAATCCACATTTAAAAATGGTTATGCATGCGGTTACCAATTCCTTGAATCAACCACTCATGTATGAGAGGGTAAAGTTGGAAATAAAAAAAATCCACACAAAAAAAAAAAGTATCCTCTTTATTATATGTATAGATATAGATGAATATTTATGAATATTATTATATTATCCATCATTTTATGGTGAGCACTCTGGTACACATATTATGTGGATGTGTACCGGTACATTGTTGATGTGTATAATTTTAATTGGTCCACATATAATGATAATTTAACAAACCATTTCAAGACTTCTTTAAATAGAAGATTTCTAAATTACTCTTTTAATTTACAAAAATTCCAAATTGGGGATTATTGTAATTTAGAAACCTTAAAACATGTTTTAATAATTTCAAAAGAAAGTCAAAATTCCTTAAACATGTCTCTTTCTCTCTCGTGTGTCTTTGTTCTCCTTTCTTTAATTTGGGATTTTTAGGGTTTTAATATGCGTATTTTTTTTTACATCAATTTCTTTTATTTTTTGAAAGTATAGCACCCCTTGAATTCATTCTGATGCCTTTTTTTAAGAACAAAAAATTCTGATGTCTTTCTTTCAATTTCTCGTAAAGTTTATATTTTTTTTCATATCTCAATTTCGTGTGAAATCTGGCACGCAGTGAACACAATGCTGCACAAGATGCTATAGCACACGTTGCAGCAAGACAGTCGCAGAACACAGTAAATAAATAAATAAATTGCAGAACAATAAATAAGACAGGAAATTGTTAACCCAGTTCAGTGCAACGTCACCTACTCTGGGGGATACCAATCCAGGAATGAATCCACTATAATAGCTCTAGTTCAAAGCCCTCAACCAACACCCGGTACTTGACTTATCACCTAGACACTACCCGTGCAATCCTACCTAAGAACCTCTTAGATAATGAGACCCTGTCCCAAATTCCCTCTAACAACACGTACTATGTTGCTGTCAATAATGATTGTAAGGATGGAGACACTCTCCTAGAAACTAAACAACACTCTTGCTTAAAAGCTTATGAGTGAATCACACAAACTAACTCCGTGCTTAAAAGCTTAGGAGCAGCTTACAATAAACAACACAAACCCAGTCCTAAACTTGCATCAAAACGACACAAGGAAGGCTCGCAAAAGACACACAACCAAAACCTTAAAAACACGCACGCTTTATGAAAGACAAGGTTTTGAATACATGAGTAGAATAGCTTGAGGCTTCACATATTTATAGTCTTCAATTGTCTTGATGGGCAAGCTAGGTCTTCAAACAAATACAGCTGTGAGAATTGCGGCCCAACCCTAAATTAATTTCAAAAATATAATTTGTTTGTTTCATGTTGTACCAAACAAAAAAAACGCCAAAAATATAATATAATTATATTTTTGTTTTTAAATAACTTTCCTTTGACCGACTTCAATAAAACTTGCTGAGTAGGGCTCGTCTTGCCTAGACGCACGTGCCTGAATATATAATTGAAGCAAATCTTGACTCAGATTTGAAATAAAAATTCTGCACGAAAACAGAGCTTCAGTATGCTGTACTATAATGCTACAGCATCTCAGTCCAGCATCTGACTGGTTGGCTTTTGCAAAATGTAGCCAATCAAAACACCAACAATCTCCCCCTTTGGCAAATTTTGGCTAAAACAACCTTAGGCCAGTGCATAGAGAGATACAGTCTAAACTTTCCTTCGAGTCAACATAAGCACACAACTAGGAAAGAAAGTAGAATGATGCTAAGCTATTTAAACTTTCCTTCGAGTCAACATACGCACACAACTAGGAAAGAGAGTAAATAAATTTATCAGATGAATAGATAGCTAGCACGTAAGCATCAGAGGCATGCAACAGCGGAACATAACACATCTTAGCCTCAAAGTACAGACAGAGAGAAATAAACTCTCATATAGTGGATTCAAGATCGGAGAAATAAACTCCTTAAAATTTAAGCAACGCCACAGAGAATAGGAAAAATAAATTCCTATATAAGCATGCATATTAAAAGTAGTAGAAAAATAAATTCTACCTACTCCCCCTCAATATATGCATAAACGTTCACTCCCCCTCAAAACATGCATATCACATAAAACATGCTATACTAGATGCTATAGCATTCTTCATCACATCATGCACATTACTCCCCCTTTTTAGCCATAAATTCTGACAAATAGGAGCATAGAATAGGAGCAAAACAAAGAACCATAGAATACCAAGTAGCACAAAGTCATAGGATGTCAAAGCATAAGGAACCACATAGTACATGTTACAAACCATAAGGGCTAAGCCTTCACAAAATAACATCCAAAATAAGAAAAAGTTACAGAAGGAAACATATCATATTGAGGGACTTTCATCAGAGGCCATCTCCTCTTCTACAGTGTCACCACCTGCAAGATCATCATCATGAGAAGCGCCATGGGAAGGACCAATTCCATCCTCATTTGCCTGTGACTGCTCAAGCTCCAAGGCTTGGATTACACCATCTACCAGCTCCTTCTTCTCACCTAGCATAAAGTTCTCACCATGAGTATACAAGATCCCATAATCACATGTACCATTCACATACTTCAAAATTCTTTTCACTTGAGCAAGATGACTCATCTTTGGCTCAGCTTGGTACCTAGCACATACTCCTACAGCAAAAGTAATATCAGGCCTGCTGGCTGTAAGGTATAATAAGCTTCCTATCATGCTTCTATAAAGACTTTGATCTACATCAACTCCCTTTTCATCTTTGGTAAGCTTTAAATGGGTTGCTGCAGGTGTTCTTTTATGAGCAGCACTTTCCATACCAAACTTTTTCACTATATTTCTTGCATACTTGCTTTGGGAGATAAAAATAGTATCTTCCATCTGCTTTACTTGGAGCCCAAAAAAGTAGGTTAGTTCACCTACAAGACTCATCTCAAACTCAGACTGCATTTGCTGCACGAAATGCTGTACCATCTCACTAGACATTCCTCCAAAGACAATGTCATCAACATAGATTTGTGCTATTAGAAATTTGCCTTGATCTTCTTTCACAAATAGAGTCTTGTCATTTCCTCCTTTCCTGTAGCCTTGACTAGTAAGGAACTCAGTCAATCTTTCATACCATGCTCGAGGTGCTTGTTTTAATCCATAAAGAGCTTTCTTTAATTTGTAAACATTATTTGGAAAGCTTGGATCAACAAACCCCTTTGGTTGTTCCACATATACTTCTTCATTTAAGTACCCATTGAGGAAGACACTTTTCACATCCATTTGGAATAACTTGAACTTTAGAATGCATGCCACTCCTAGAAGTAATCTAATGGATTCAAGACGAGCAACCGGAGCAAAAGTCTCATCAAAATCTATCCCTTCAATCTGTGAGTATCCTTGTGCAACCAGCCTTGCCTTGTTTCTGGTCACAGTTCCACTTTCATCAGACTTGTTCTTGTAGACCCATTTGGTACCAATTACATTTGCATTTTCAGGTCTAGGAACCAAGTCCCAAACTTCATTCCTCTTGAACTGATTTAGCTCTTCTTGCATAGCATTTATCCAGAACTCATCAGTCAGAGCTTCCTTCACATTTTTTGGCTCAAATTTAGACACAAAACAAGCATTAGAAACTAAGTCAAGTGTCCTTCTAGTAGTAATTCTTTGATTGGGATTACCAATAATCAGGTCTGTAGGATGATTCTTTTGAGTACGAGTAGAAGGTCCTTTCTTTGGAGTAGCAGAGATTTGATCAGATGCAGTAACCTCTGTATCATTCTTTGATTCATTAGTAGTTTCACAATCTACATCACCTGTTATAGATGCTGTAGCATCTTCAGCAGTTTCACTTGAGGTGTCATCTATTACCATATTTATAGACTCCATCATGGTTTTGGTTCTATTATTATATACTCTGTAGGCTCTACTATTTGTTGAGTATCCCAAGAATATGCCCTCATCACTTTTAGGATCCATTTTGGTTCTTGGTTCTCTATCAGACAAGATGTAGCATTTACTACCAAACACATGGAAGTGCTTAACAGTAGGTTTCCTCTCCTTCCATAATTCGTATAGAGTAGTTGTTGTTCCAGATCTCAGGGTGACACGATTATGAATATAGCAGGCAGTATTCATAGCTTCTGCCCAAAACCCATGTGAAAGCTTCTTTGCATGTAACATTACCCTTGCAGACTCTTGTATAGTTCTATTTTTCCTTTCTACTACACCATTTTGTTGTGGTGTAATGGGAGATGAGAATTCATGTATGATGCCTTCAGAGGCACAGAAGTCAGAGAAACTGGAGTTCTCAAACTCCTTACCATGATCACTTCTGATCCTTAATACCACATTGTTTTTCTCCCTTTGAAGTTGAATACATAGATCTTTGAACACATCAAAGGTTTCTGATTTCTTTCTAATAAAATTTATCCAGGTGTATCTAGAAAAGTCATCAACAACAACATATGCGTACCTTTTTCCTCCCAAGCTTTCAGTTTGCATAGGACCCATCAAGTCCATGTGTAGAAGTTCAAGAACTCTGGTAGTGGTAAGATGCTGCAGCTTTGGATGTGGCATCTTGGTTTGCTTTCCAATCTGACAATCTCCACATATGCTACCTTCTTCAATTTTGAGATTTGGCAGTCCTCTGATGGCTTCTTTAGATATTTCTTTCTTCATGCTTCTTAGATTAAGATGACCAAGCTTTTGGTGCCATAGTTTTACTTCATCTTCTTTAGTGATTAAGCATGTTGACATATTTGTTTCTTCTTGGGGAACCCATAGATAGCAGTTGTCTTTTGATCTGACACCTTTCATCAAAATCTCACCTTCGTTATTTGTAACCAGACATTCAGATTTGGTGAAGTTTACTTTCATTCCTTGGTCGCATAGTTGACTAATACTTATCAAATTTGCAGTCAATCCTCTTACTAACAACACATTGTTTAGTTTAGGCAAGCTATTACTTCTGAGCTCCCCTATCCCAACAATTTCTCCTTTTGCACCATCACCAAAGGTAACAAAGCTGGTTGAATAAGACTTTATACCGACAAGAAATTTACTTATTCCGGTCATGTGTCTTGAACACCCACTATCGAAGTACCAGTCTTCCATTGATGAAGCTCTAAGTGATGTGTGAGCAATCAGAGCAGTAATCTCTTCTTCAGGTTGAGTTGTATCACTTTTCTTCTCATTTTCACCTTTAGGTTTCCATTCTTGTTGAGTAGGAGCAGTTGTGGAAACAGGTTTGTGCTGAGGACGTCTGCTAGGGTACCCATATAGCTTGTAGCAGTAAGGCCTTATGTGCCCTTTTCTACCACAGTAATGACATCTCCAAGCATGGTGCTTTCTTCTATTTCTTGACATGGGATGCTGCTGATGATGCTGCGGCTTCTGATAAGGCATCCTTTGCTTTTGAGTTTCTTTAGGCTCCATGTACATGAGGTCAGGACTGTAATTTTTGAATTTGTTGACATTCTCATAGCTAAGCCCAATATTTCTAGGCTTTCGAACATTTTTCTCTAAGATTTCCTCCAGTTGTCCATCAGCCTTATGAAGTTTGTCAAGATGCTCATCATCTTTATACAACATGTCAGAGAATTTTCTCAGCCGCCAAATGTCAGTATTTAATTTTTCAATGACTTCTTTAGCTTCTTCAAGATCAGAGGATAGATAATTTACCTTCTTTTGAAGTTCCTCCATCTTTGAGATATTCTCAAATTTTTCTGCTTTTAACTCATTGATGGTTACCTTTTGTTTCTCAATAACCCTGCAGATCTCAAGATCAGAGGACAGAAAATTTACCTTCTTTTGAAGTTCCTCCATTTTTGAGATATTCTCAGATTTTTCTGCTTTTAACTCATTGATGGTTACCTTTTGTTTCTCAATAACCCTGCAGATTTCTTCACTTTTAAGACAAAGTTCCTTGTAGGATGCAGCAAGCTCTTCATAGGTTACCTCTCCATCATCAGATTCTGTATCAGATGTAACAATACCTGTTAAGACTGAGATATGTTTAGCAGTTACAGATGCTGTATCATCTTCTGAGTCATCATCTTCAGACCAACTGACAGTTAGCCCTTTCTTTGCTCTCTTCTGATATGTTGGACACTCAGGTCTGATGTGACCATATCCTTCACATTCATGACATCGAATGTTCCTGTTTAAGTTTGATTTTTCATCACCTTTTGGTTTTCCTTGATTTTCATTGCTGCGCATAGTGCCTGGAGCATTGTTTTTGAAATTTGATCTGGGTCTCTTATCCATTCGTTTCAGAACTTTGTTGAATTGTTTTCCCAATAACACCATGGCCTCAGAGATACTCTCATTAGATTCTTCTTCATCCTCCAGTTCTTCTTCATTATTTTTAGATGAGAAGGCAATGCTCTTATTTTTCTTTTCACTTCTTCCATTTGCAACACTTTCATAAGTTTGGAGTGATCCAACCAGTTCATCCAGCTTCATCTGAGATATGTTTTTGGCTTCTTCCATAGCTGTGACTTTCATATCAAATTTCTTTGGAAGTGATCTAAGCATTTTTCTTACTAACTTTTCTTCGGGAATTTTCTCCCCCAAGGCATCAAATTGATTATCATAGTCTAGAATAGTCATATGAAAATCTTGAATTGTTTCCTCCTCCTTCATATGTAAATTTTCAAACTGAGTAGTAAGAATCTGTAATTTAGACATTTTTACCTGAGGAGTACCTTCATGAACATTTTCAAGAATCTTCCAAGCTTCCTTTGCTGAGACACATTTTTTGATTAGTTTGAAGATGTGTTTGTCTACCCCATTGTATAATGCATATAGTGCTTTTGAGTTTCCCAAAGCAAGCTCATCCTCTTCTTTAGACCAGTCCTCCTCAGCTTTTAGTTTAGGTGTTGGCTTTCCATCCTTGTCCATGACCACAGGAGGGTCCCATCCTTTCAGAACAGCCTTCCAAGTTTTGCTATCCATAGATTTTAGGAAAGCAATCATGCGTGATTTCCAATAATCATAGTTGGAGACACCAACTAGAAGCGGTGGTCTGCTTACAAGCCCTCCTTCCTTTTCAATGTTGCCAGACATTTTCCCTGGAGCTCACCCTATAACCAGAAAGGGTGCCTGCTCTGATACCAATTGAAATCTGGCACGCAGTGAACACAATGCTGCACAAGATGCTATAGCACACGTTGCAGCAAGACAGTCGCAGAACACAGTAAATAAATAAATAAATTGCAGAACAATAAATAAGACAGGAAATTGTTAACCCAGTTCAGTGCAACGTCACCTACTCTGGGGGATACCAATCCAGGAATGAATCCACTATAATAGCTCTAGTTCAAAGCCCTCGACCAACACCCGGTACTTGACTTATCACCTAGACACTACCCGTGCAATCCTACCTAAGAACCTCTTAGATAATGAGACCCTGTCCCAAATTCCCTCTAACAACACGTACTATGTTGCTGTCAATAATGATTGTAAGGATGGAGACACTCTCCTAGAAACTAGACAACACTCTTGCTTAAAAGCTTATGAGTGAATCACACAAACTAACTCCGTGCTTAAAAGCTTAGGAGCAGCTTACAATAAACAACACAAACCCAGTCCTAAACTTGCATCAAAACGACACAAGGAAGGCTCGCAAAAGACACACAACCAAAACCTTAAAAACACGCACGCTTTATGAAAGACAAGGTTTTGAATACATGAGTAGAATAGCTTGAGGCTTCACATATTTATAGTCTTCAATTGTCTTGATGGGCAAGCTAGGTCTTCAGACAAATATAGCTGTGAGAATTGCGGCCCAACCCTAAATTAATTTCAAAAATATAATTTGTTTGTTTCATGTTGTACCAAACAAAAAAAACGCCAAAAATATAATATAATTATATTTTTGTTTTTAAATAACTTTCCTTTGACCGACTTCAATAAAACTTGCTGAGTAGGGCTCGTCTTGCCTAGACGCACGTGCCTGAATATATAATTGAAGCAAATCTTGACTCAGATTTGAAATAAAAATTCTGCACGAAAACAGAGCTTCAGTATGCTGTACTATAATGCTACAGCATCTCAGTCCAGCATCTGGCTGGTTGGCTTTTGCAAAATGTAGCCAATCAAAACACCAACGTCGTGGTTTTTCAATTTTTGGGTGTTGGATTTTTTTGTTTTAGGTTATTAGGGTTCATAGAAAATTGTCCTTATCTTTGTTATTTCTAGTGGGGTTACAGTGAAACACAAAACTGGAGAATTTTGGAACCGAAAATTAGAGAGAATGGAAATATCATGATAAATTTGAAGTGGGCAAGTGACTTGGTTTTAAGACAAAAATTTGAGAATAGAAACCGTATAATTTGTCATGATAATGCATTTTCTTCACTACACTGTATTTTGTTGTGTGAATTTGTATGACTGATATCATGATTATATATTGAACGGTTGCATTTTTGAAGAAAATAAAAGTTAAAAGATGTTGTTAATTTTTATTTAGAATGGTAGTATTTCTAAAGGAAAAAATTGAAGATGTTATTGATTTTTGCTTAGAATAATAGTATTTTAAAGGAAAAAAAAATCAAAGTTAAAAGATTTTATTGATTTTTGTTTATTGTGCGCGACGGCGGAATGACATTAGGGATCTTGTTTTAGTATTAGGTTTATGGTTTATTTATTTTTTTGACGCAAGGTTTATGCTTTTTTTTTAACAATATAAAATAAAACATTAATATAATATAATAACAAACAAATTTAATTTACAAAATATCATTTAATTTGTCTTGTTGGTAAGTTATATATTTTGTTAATTTACGGTCGTGGGTTCTAATCCCTCATGGGACAATTTTTATTTTACTTTTTTTTTTAAATAAATTTTTAATAAATTATTTTTGAGCTTATAAAAAATAACTTTTACAAATAAATAATGATTAAGGGTCTGTTTGGATCAGCTTATTTTTGAGTTTATACAAGCAGTTTATGCAATTTTTATGCATTATTATAAGTTTGTTAAGGTAGTTTATGATAAAATAGCTTATAAAATAACATAAAACATAATTTATATTGCATAAGCTGTTTGCATATGCTAAAAAATAAGCTAATTCAAACGGGACCTAAATCTCAACTAACTGAACCGGCTAAAATAACAAAAAAAAAAAAAAAAAAACTAATTGGACTAACAGTTACTTAAGAATCCCTCGTGGAAATCCACTTGGGTTGGTCTAGTGGTGTTGACTTGGGTCCTTGGAGTATGATCCTCTCAAGGTGTTAGGTTTGATTCCCTCGTGTGCCAATTTCGGTGGGATAGTCCATACAGAGCAAAAAAAACTATGGCTTTCTATGGGGCCCCGCAAGTCGGCGGTGAAATTGGTCGTCTCGGATTAGTCGGTCCTAGGATCAGATACCGAGTTTTTTTTATAAAAAAAGAATCACTCGTGGATCAATTTTTTTTCTCAAACAATCCAATACCACTTAATTGGAATGACACACATAGGATTCAAACTTTCGGCAAGATAATGGTTCAATATCAACTGGTTGGATTTCCCGTGACTCAAAAAACTTAGTTCATATATGACCTGACTATTAAGTCTCAACTAATAATGCCGACTGTGATTAAAGAAATCAAAATTTATAATTTATAGATCAAACTCTTCAACTTGAAACATAGTTCATATGAAAAACCTAACTAATTATACTTGTTTTTAATTAAGGAATTCAATTTTTCTCAATCAAGTCGTTCAATATAACCTAATTGAACTAACAAATACTTATGAATTAAATTTCGACAATCAAACATTTCTTTATTGATATAAAAATTTCATTTACAAAAACTTTAGTATTTTTTAAAATGAGATGAATTAAATATGAATTTAATAAATAAAAAAAAACAAGATAAAAGTAACGAATACTTTGACCTAAAAATTAAATTTTGAGCTCCTAATTTTTGGACAAACTTTTTATAATTCTCTATACATATTTTGCAAAATCATCATAAATACACATCGACGTAACAACATGATTAAAATTACATGCATACTAGGTTTGCTCTAGTATGTTAGAGATCGTGGGATCGATCCTAAGCTCTATTGTAAATATAAAAAAAACTACATGCATAAATATTTTGTGGAGATGAAAACATGACATTTTTTATGAAGAAAAAAAAATTAAATTCAGTAACTTTACAGCGATAAAATACTACAAATCACTAAAAATTAATAATTAATATTACGCAAAATTAACATAAATTATTATTTTTTGTAAAAAAAATAAATAAATGTATTTATATATATATATATATATATATATATATATATATATATATATATATATATATATATATATATATATATATATATATATTAATTGTTAAACGGTAAATAAATATTAATCTTTATAAACTAATAATATTAAAAATATTATTTTAAAAGGTAATAATATAGAAATATTAAAATCATCCACTCATAATAATAATTAAAAAATTTGTTAAAGTCATACGTTTCTTTCTTTAGAAAATACACAATACTAAAATCATATTATTTTATAGGATATTATAATAATTAAAAAAAATATTAAAATATTTGAATCTTGTTAAAAAAAAAAAGAAGTGAAAATTTGGGTTGGAAGATTTGATACATGCTTTGATTTATTGTGGAATATGATTGATGATTATATTTATGTGATGGATTTATTTGCAAATTTTAAAAAGTAGTGTTTAATATAAAAAATTTAATAAAGAAACAAAATCTGTATTAAATGTTTTCGATTTGTTAAACACATAAGCAATGTACCGGTACATTGCCACATAATTAATATGTGTACCGAAAAATTCACCTCATTGTATAGCAACAATGTTTAAAACTGTAATAATATAGTAATATTCTTTTTAACCAGTCATAATTTCCTTTCTCAGCAATAATGTTTAAAGCAATATAAGAAAGAATATATTTTTAATAAAAATGTGTGCATGAAGATTTTTTTTGTTCCAATTACAAGCTTAAATTAAGGAAATAATTGATAATGTTACTTGCTCTCTTTGGCTATAAATATTGCTTTTGAGTTTTACGATTTTCACACCATTATGAAATTCTGAAATTCTTCTGAAAATCTTTGTCTTTCTTTTTATTAAAACGATTTTTTTATTCTTATTTGTTACATGACTCTGATTCCAAAAACTAATTCAAGTTATGTCAATATATTTTAATATTTTAGTTATATATTTTTGTCAATATGATATTATGAGTTGAATTTAGTCATTTTTTATAATATTTTATTTGCAGACATATGAGAATGATTATTGGCACAGGTGTGTAGAAGAAATATATGACGTTAACGATTTTGAGACAAAAGATGAGCCCCATAAATTAAGGCAATTACATTGGCGCAGGTGTGTAGAAGCAATATATTTTTGGAAATGTTGAATATTGAATGAACCCCATAAATTAAGGCAACTAGAGTTAGTTAATATGTTACCAAGTTGGTTAGGAGATTAGAAAGTTAGTTTGGAGTTAGTTACTCCAAATAGTCTTATAAATAAACTACTTCATTATACATTTTACTCATTCTTTTATCAATCTATATTCATTCAATATGAATTTCTATGAGTATCTTTCTCATGAATACTCTTATGACCTCTATTTTGCCGATATTTATGATATTTATCCCTTCGATTCCATGATTCATAACATCAACAATGATCAATGTCAAATTAGAAAATAGATTGTCTCCCATACTAGACAACATCCTAGCCTGTGCAATATCTACCTTTGATATTTTTTTTAAATTGAAATTTATGTGATAAAGGAAATGGGTGGAAAGTGGATGAGATTCCACGGGACACGAAATGTCAACTGGGGAGAATCTCCACCCGTCAAATTATGACATCTACAATTGACCATTGTGATAATTTTCTAAACTAGTGTTTTGGTTCATAAAACTCTAATCCCCTACTATAAAACTTAACTAATGGTTCAAGTCCAAATATATCATTTTTATCCCTAAAAATCTCACACTAACGTCGTTTATATTAATTGTCAGAGTGTTTGCAGGTACACTTCAACTTTTGGGACATAAGACATGTCGAAGACGTGAATCCTACTAAACATCACCATCCAAATGTCCAAAGAGCCTCTTCTACCGGTCCGTCATCGGCAATTTCTTCTTCGACATTGGAGGTTGAGAACTCACCGCCATTGTTGTGAACATGAGTTCCAAATTGGAATGCATTATACTCTTGGAGTGGGATTGTTGGTTAGCTCTTAACATTATGTCATAATTCTTTGAGCTCCATGCATGCAGGAAACATGTTCAAAATATCCGTGATCTCGTTAACTATCAAACCATGTGTTTGAACATTGAATTCTAATTTTATTTCAATGTGATCAATTTGGAAATAGCTATAGATATCATCATCATATAGTAAAAACAAACGTGAGACAACATCATACAAAACAAAAAACCGGTTGTAATACTAATATCAAATAAATTTGTACATTAATAAAAAAAAACAAATTGTATTAACGAGTTTGAGTACTCAATGTATCATTTGCTAATCAATTACATTTGTTGGGTAAGGATTAGTGACAAAATAAAAATGTTAGTGACAATGATAACATGTGCAGAAAGAACAAATTAAATTACAAAAAAATATATTACAAAAAAATAAATTACAAAAAATAAATAAATAAAGAACACATTAATTCCTAGGTTGTTTATATAATATGATTATGATTTATGATTATCCATGATAAGAAGAATCTCAGAAACTCTAAGATTAACTTGAGTTTGATTGTTTGATGCAACAGCTTTAACCCATTCCCTCATCTTCAATTTCACCCACTCATCATCAGTCTCAGACTTAGCCTTTGGTGGCTTTATCTTCTCCTTGTAATCCACACCAATTGCCATTACAAATGCTTCAACTTGATATTGATTTCTATACTCTCACAAAATAAATTTAATTTATAATATTTAACAGCTTAGAGAAATAAATATAAACAAATGAAAAAATAATTTTGGTACAAAACATGAGGGTACGTACGTGCATGCATTATTATATATATAGGGCAATGTTATAACATATGGTTCTTTTTTGGCTGCTAAAAGGTTAATTAAATAGTTCACGGGATTTTCATGTAAGTGAAAAAGAAAAGCATATATTATTCTTCATTTTGCTTTTTGATTCAACTTCAAATTTCTGACTCTCATCGCACGAGTGTTAATTTCTAGAGATGGGCTATATATTCTCTGACCGCATGAACGGTATAGCTGGCTAATCACATTACCCAAGCAAAGGGGCAAATATTAGATGGTTTTTTTTTCCTTCTAAATCCATTTTAATTTGGGATATTTATCCAACAACCAATAAAAGCAAGATATATACATGTGAAGATAAAAAACAATTACAAGTTAATTATGCGTACCACATGTAAATTTAAGTATGTGGCTTGTTTTTATTGGTTGTTGAATAAATACATTTAAATTTTCGAAGGGCAAAGTAAGTTTCACCTATTATGTGATATTTACCAATGCCATTTCACATACGAGATGTGTTATATTATATGAACATCTAATATTGGGACAACAATTTGACATATTCTCTCTCTTACCAATACAATTTCACATACGAGATGTGTTATATTATATGAACATCAAATCTTGGGACAAAAATTTGACATATTCTCTCTCTTCACTCACATCATGAAACTCGAGACATGCAAAAAATATTTTAAAAAGCAACAAATATATAATTATTGTATATTTGTTAGATAATAGTATATTTGAATCTCTTGTTTAATTTAATAATAAGTAATAAAAATTCTAACAACCTTACCAACCAGACAAATAACAAGAAATGGTAAAGAGGAACAAAACACATGAAAAATTTGTTACCCAATTCGGTCCAACAATACTTACTTTTGGGAGGGAGAGAAACTCTCTGATTCACTAATTCATCAATGTTTACAAGAAATAAAATGAATTATATGAAATTAGCTCCACAAGTTACCAAGAACAAAGCTAATAAGAGCAATTGTGTTAATTTTTGGCGATGGACTAATCTCTACCCATTTCTCAATTCTACCCATTTCTCAATTTCTTGCCTTTGATAAGAGATTAAACAAAAAATATCAAGAAAATGCTCACAATTGCTCTCCAAGAGCAATACCCATTTTCTCTATGTTTTCCTCTTCATTCAAGAACAAAGATGAACAATAAATCACACTCCCAATGTATTTTCCAACCTTTGATCTACCGCAAAGAGCATTTAATCATTGAATCTTGATCACTCAATGATTTCGTACGAAATTCCTCATTTTTTTTCTTCAGCATTCTATGCGCCCCACATGTAGTGTCATGCCTCTCGCATGTTGTTTAGTCATGAGGGAACCCCGAGGGATCATTTACATGTAGTGTCATGCCTCTCGCGTGTGACACGATACCAATACAGTGATACAAGAAAATTTTTAAAATTCCCGATACGATACAGTCGCAATACGTTATTTAAAAATTAAATTTAAAATTAAATATACAAATGCACAATATATAAACATAACTAAAATCGAAAATGATAATAAATTAACATTAAAATTACTCAAATTGAGCAAACAAGTGACAATTACATATCTTAAGTTAAGTAAGTACTACCCAAAAAAAACATAACTAGTACTATCTCAAAGAAGACATAGTTGGCAATCCATACAGAACATCACACTCTAACATTCACTATTTTAGAAGAAACACAGATATTGATACTTGTCTGATATGTCCTGATATGTGTATTGGTAATTTTTTTAAAAAAATAATATTAATTACTCGATACTTCTCCGATACGAATATCGGAACATATCAGACGAGTATCGATATCGAACATTTATCGAACACTATACTTCGCGATTTTTGAAATATCGGGTCTTGATAGCCTCTCATGCTCCAAAATTCCAAGTCCTTGCAAGACAAATTTGGACAGGATATACGTACGTTTGCATTTACATCACTGCCTCAATCATCAACCGTACGTCATTTAATTTGTCACATGATTCATATTAATTAGCATAATTGAGAAGAGAATTTAAGAATAAGAGTGACTTGACTAGGAGGAATATTCGTGTGTGTCATCACGAGTAGTTGAACGCCTCTGTTTTGAACAATCCCATATATAGTATAGTATAATTCCTTGTTATCATGTTTGATTTTTACAAAACCAAGTCAAATGTTAGTATAATTCCTCTGTTTACACGGTTTCTCCTTTCTATATATATCTTTGATCTTTGAAGAATACCGTACAACAAAAAGCAATCAAAAGTACACATCTTTAATTTAAATTAAAGATGGTTTCTTTAGAAGCATTAGCAATGGCAGACGCAAATGGTGTCGAATGTAGCATGGACATTGAAGAATGGGAACGTAAAGATTTGGAGCAATACCCACCACCCCATTTACTAGCCCAAGAAGAAGATTATGATGATAAAAGTAGCATCAATGGAAACAAAAAGTACACTGATCAGGACAACAATTTAAATTATGGTCATCCTAGTACTAATAACAACATAAAGGAACATGGAAAAGAAGAATATGGTGTCATTGTCGCCAATCATGAAACAAAATGGAATAAAACTGTGGAAATTAGAAGGCCAGAAAAATGCTCCAGATTAATGACAAGAGCAATTGTAATTTTAATATCATTATCTTGTGTTATAAACACAAGAGATTAATTAGTGTTCTAATTTAGTAGGTTTTTGTAAATATATAGTTATCTATAGTTATTTATATATATCATATATGGTCATGAGACTAGACTAGGATACTTTGGTTGTAAATTTTGTTTACAAAGTTGTTCAGTTAAAATAATCTTTTTAGAATTGAGAGTTTGACTTAAGTCAATCCTACAAAATTAGCTTATAAGATGAAGATTGTCTCTTACTTATAAACTCAATAAAAACCTACTCTTATCACATTCCTTCTTAACTCTTTCACACCATAAACCATTTTACTTTCTTCTGCAGTGTTGAGACTCCAGAAACATCAGCATCAAAATTACATTTAATCAATCCAGGACAAACATCATAAATGACTAAGTGCTTGTTTGGATACACGTTCTAAAGCTCAATACGTGCGTTTGCTACAGTGAAACGTGATTTGACTCAAAATTAACATGTTTGGTTTCAATTGTGTTGAATTGATTTAAGCCTCAAACTCACGTTTAATTGAAGCTAGTATTTCAAGCTTCTGCATCAACCCAAACGCAATTTTCATAATTTACTTTTGCAAGGGTATAACAAATTGAATTTATGTTTCTATTCTCGGTTGATGCGTACCTATTTTTTATTGACGTGCTTGCTATTGTGTACTATCTACTATAGGGTTAAATATATTTCTATTCTATAGTTTCCTAGAATTTCGTTTTTAATCACCGAAGATTTTTTTTGCACTTTTTAGTCTCTGAAGTTTTTTCCATCAATGTTTTTAGTTCATACTTTTAATTAAAATTTTGTAAACTTCCACATTTTTTAATGGTTTTTGGTATTCATTTTTATAATTTTATAAGAACATTTCCGATAAAAATTTAGAATTTTTTAACATAAGATATTTATGAATTTTTATGTGCCAAAAATAAAAAATTCATTATGAACTAAACATGTTTCTGTTCGTATATTTTTTTAAAAAAACATTATTATTTACTATTTTTTTTTAGTTGTCTAATGGCTAGAAATTCCATATTATGTACTTCTACTAGCTACTTTATGAATTTCTAAAAATAAATTACAAATATTTTTTTTTTTGCCATGATCCAAGTACGAGTTTCTCTTCCTTTGATCACCGGTCTCAAGACCATCCTTTTCTGTTTTTGTTGATGCTGGCTGCAATTTGAATGGCCCAACTGTTTGGGGACTTGTGCTTAAAAATCATGACAGAATTACAACTTTCAGTGCATGCAAGTGTGATGACATTGCAGTGGATCCAATTATGGCTGAAGCGTTGGGTGTTCGCTGGGCAATCCAGTTTGTCCGAGAGCAAGGTTTGCACTCTGCTTGTATTTTTTCTGATGCAGAAAATGTGGTTAACTGCATATCTAACAAGGTGAAGATTGATGCCTTAGAATTTGGTTATAAATAATGACTGTTCGGATTATAAATGTTCACAAATTCTAACTCTGACCGCAACTGATAACTGCCTTAGAATCAATGCAAATTTCTAATTTCTAATTTGTCAAAAACCATTTCACTTTAAACTCAATCTTAACTAAAAATAACTTTACATCGTGTTTTAACAATTGAGTGTTATAAGGAGGACTTGATACCTAAAGTATATAAACTAAGAAGTAAAGTGATAAAAGATGAGTAGTATTATATGAACACAAAAAAGACTGGACAAAAATATGACACAACCTTTCTCCACTCACAGCACAATTATCGAGATGTACAAAAAATATTTAAAAAAGTATAAAGTGAAACTTTGTTATATTTTTGTTAGAATATTATGTTGAAATAACAATTCTCATAAAAGATTAGAGATTCGATTTCCAGACACACGCCAAAAACTAACATTACTAACTCTAACATTGATTTAAATTAAAGTAAAAATATGCATCAACAAACTTTTTCATGCTTCCCAAGTCCTATTTCTGTATGATAATGTGCAAGCTATGAATTGGCAAAGTGATAAAACTGGAGATGGTACAACCAAAATCACACTACAATAGACTACATGATATGATACAAATCTACTAATGGAATAATAGAACAAATATCCATATTGTGCAATATCTGAATCTGATGTGAAAATAAATGCTTACAAAACCCACAAGAAATCATTATATGTTGTGAAACTAACTAACTAGCTAGTTGGTAGAAAGTTCTACGATTTGATCCCTGCAACTGTGATTGAGAAAAGACTGAAACGACTTATGCTAGAACTGACCCCAAGAACCACATTAAACTGATGGTGAAAGCCAAACTAACTAACTAGCTACCATGAAATCCCAAAACTTCCTCCAAACAATAGTTATCAATACACCCAAAATCATCAAAAAATTCTTCATCCATACCCAAATCACTTTTCTCTTTCTCCACAATAGAATCTTCAATCTCTTCCACCACCATAACTTGTTTCCCTTTCTCCTCACATTCTTCCAAAACAACAGCAGGCATATGACCCTCAAACAAAGCAACATGTCCAAACAACTTATCCTTCCTAGAAAACGTTGTCCCACAACAACATTTCCACTTACACTCATCACCACACTGTTTCATATGACTCTTCAAATCCGAAACCACTGAATATTTCTTCTTATTACAACGGTTACACGAATACATTTTCGGACAATGACTTCTCTTGAAATGATTCTTAACACAAATAACCGATTTTAAAGCCTTGAATTTCTTATGCTTCTTGTTTCTGTTACATCCTTCAAACGGACAAGAGAATAGCGTCGTCGTTCGACGACGCTGTGTTCCGTCGTTTAAAGGCTTCGCTAATGCTTCCGGCGTCTTGAATTTGTTCCCGTGTGCTCTCATATGCATCCGGAGATTCGCATCGCGTTTGAATCCTTTCCCGCAAATCTCGCAGAAATGGAGATGTTCAGCTAGTAATTCGACAGCGTCGAGTTCCACGATTTCACAATCGTCGTCGATGAGGTAGTCGTCGCAGTCGTCAACTTCATCTTTAGCTGGTTCGATCTTTGAATCGAGCTTGGAGGAGGGCGGTGGGAAGATTGAGGATCCGGGAACGGTGAGATTTTGAGAGTAAGAAACGAGGGCGGCGGCGTTGACTATGGTGTGGTGGATGGCGGAGACGATCTGGTTGGAGACGACGGTTATTTGATCGTTGGTGATAGGAGTGTTTGTGTTGATGGATTGAGATAGGAAGGTTCGTAGAGAATCGATTCTGGTTCGAACCAAGGATAGGTTCCGAAGCGGAACTTGAGGGTCGGCGGTGTTGCTATTTGGATCTTGATGCGGGTGAAGTATCTGGGTCGGGTTATTGGAATTTGGGTTTGGATTAGACATGTCTATTGTTAGTGTAAGGAAGGATATTCAACGGAAGTCGCCAGGGAAGAATTTAGAGAGATAATGGATGCAGGTAAGTGAGTGGCAAGCTGCCAAGCACTCATGTCAAAGGATTTGTATCCTCTTCGACTTAAAAATGGAAGTGAATATCACGCGGTAATTGTGTGTGTCCGTTGTAGTGTATGCAAGCCGTCTGATATTTAAGGTTGAATTGCTCATAGACCTTCATTGTTTAAAATTTGTCACACAATTTATTTTGTGTGTCCATTTATCCTCCAAATAATTATCTATATGTTACAATAATAATGACTCCCAATAATAATGAAAGAAAGAAAAAAAAAAAAAGACAAATTACGAAAAGAACAATGAATAGATATATGCTCTTTCATATTTTGCTCTAATAAAATTGCTTACAAAAGGATATATCAATACTAAAAAATGAAAAAATGAAAAATTAAATTAAAGGGGACCAACTAAAATTAAATACTCCTAAAACAAAACGGAAATTTTTCATATAATTTGTGATTGTGTTAATCCTCTAGAACTTGAAAGAGCACAACTTTTCATATATAAAAAACGTTTACAAAATTAAACATATTTGTAGTTGAGTAGTATCCTGTGTAAATGTGCAATAACCTATCCACTTTCTCACATCATGCAATTGTAATACTCATTTTGTATGTTCACTAGTCTTTAGCCCGTGCTCTCGCACGGCTCATTAATTTTTTTTTTCTTTAAAAATGTTACATCGGAAATAAAAAAAAAAAACACAATTATATTTTTTACTATATAGCATAAAAAGAAATAACAAAAAGCTACTAAAAAATTGTAACCAAAAAAAAAAAGCTACTAAAAAATAAATTTACATAATAATCCTGAGAAGATAATAACTACAAAGATGCATTCTCACCACATTCCATAATATCACATACTCAAAAAACTCATTTTAATCGGCATAATAGAAATGAAACCCGAAAAGTATCATAAAAATCAAATAAAAAAGCAAGAAGAGGTTAAAAAACATTAACCAATAAAATAATAGTTGCACTTTATTTATATTCTTTGAAATACTTCAGGATATACAACATTTATAGTGGATGTTTTCGGCTTACCGCTATCATCAGTTATAAGTATTTTTAACCCACTCTGTGATTTTACTCTAGATAAAGCTACATATAATTGACCATGAGTAAATACCGGTCTAGGAAGATACAAACCAACATGTCCTAACGTTTGCCCTTGACTTTTATTAATACTCATAGCAAAACAAACACATAACGGGAACTGTCTTCGCTGAAAACTAATAGAGACATTTGCATCAGAAGGAAACAGCCTCATGCGATGAAGATGGACTACATGACCAATATTTGTCCCAGAAGCAATACGCACTCCAATAACATGTTCTCCAAGATAAGTTACAGTGAGACGTGTACCATTACAAAGACCAGACGAAACATCAACATTTCTCAGCAACATAACAGGAACACCAACCTTTAGAATCAAACTATGATTAGATAAACCAGAACACTTAATTTCATTTAAGAACTCAGTAGTAATCCAACGATGATCAACAATAGAATCAGTGTCACTCCTTGATATTGAATCACAGCTCAAATATTCCTTAGCTTTATCAGGAATCAATGACAACACATAATCATTTACTTGCTCAACAACTTCCAATGTTGGCGCAAGAATTGCCCGATCCTCAAAGAACTTTGAAAGAGACATATTCTTGAGAATATCAGGATAAATTGCATCAACAATGTCTCCAATAGGATTCATAACATTATGAACTAAAATATCATAAGGAATCTGAACAACTGCTTCACCATCATCAACATCACCAGCCTTTCCATCACCAACATCAAGAATCCATCTAGCAAAAAGAGCCAAATTTTTATTCTCAACCTCATCAGTTGAATATTGAAGTCTCATATTTCTTGATAGTTTCAACACTCTACACTTACGCCATAAATAAGAAGAATTAATAGTGGCGTGAACAATATCACCACGAGTACCCTTGGGAACAACTGGTAATATTTGTCTAAAATCTCCACAAAAAACAACAGTTTTCCCCCCAAATAATAAATGTGAATTCCTAACATCAATATCACTCATCACATCTTGTAGTGTTCTTTCAAAGGCCTCAAAAGCAAATTTATTAATCATTGGAGCTTCATCCCAAATAATCAAACTCGCCATCATTAACAACCCAGCTTTATCACTCTTCTTTTTTATCTTGCAACACGCTTCTTTCGTTAAAACTTCTTTCGTTAAAACTAATGGCAATCCAAATTGGGAATGAGCTGTCCTACCTCCAGGAAGAAGAATAGATGCAATGCCACTAGAAGCAACATTCAAAACAATTTTACCTTCAGAACGGAGTTTATATGAAATTGTCTTCCACAAATACGTTTTACCAGTTCCACCATAACCATCAACAAAAAACATGGAACCAACACCGTTATCAACAACACTAATAATTTCTCGAAATGCAAACATTTGTTCATCATTCAAATTAGAAACGTGCTCTTCAAACAATCTCTTCATCTCATCAAGATCATATTTTAATTCATTTTCAATCAATATATTATTGAAACGACCATTATTTGAGATACGAAGTTTTGGCAAACATGTATAATCCTGGAGACTTTTTCCATTTTCCCGAAGAAAATTATCAATATCAAGCAGACAGAGTTGTTCTATATCTTCAGGTGAAATCACAAGTTCTAGAAGAAAAAAAAAAGAGTTAGATTTAAAAAAAAAAAAACCATTTTCGGATACAAAAAACATAAAACACATGAATGAACCTATCAGGATCATTTAATAGCCTCCGTTTCTGATATAAAATTCCATCCATCAAAATATCTTTCAACTTAACCCATACATTAAATGGATCACTCATTGTATTTGACGCTACTAAATTAGCAAACATCTGCCTAACAGATGATCCAGAACAAAGAAATGCAACCTCCTTAACTGCTTCTACAAACTCAAGATCATCATCCAATAAATGTAAAGCACCACAAGCTTCCCTAAATGAATCATAAACACGACCATTAACAGTTCTCAAATCATCATAGCTTGTACAACCAGTTTTAACATTCAAGAGCAACCTCAAGTAAAATAAATCTCGATTACTATGAGGCACAAAAGTCAAACGACCAATTGAAGAACCTCTCTGTCGTGGTTTCCAAAATCGTCCATCAGAATCATATGTAAACGCAGACGAAAACTGACTATAAGTTAGATGTCGACCCTGCAGATATCTTTTATTAGCCTCCATCCATGCCAGAAACATAGTAGGCCTGTTTTTATTATTTCTCAAAATGGAATTTAAATCGGAAGAGTCGCGAAAAATAATTGGTTGTTTCTGTTCCTCATGAAAAGTTAATCTAACCACCGGAGGATATCTATTATGAATACTATATCGAAAAATTCTCCATATTGATTCTGATGGACTCAAAAATCGACAATCATAATACTGCTGTATCTCATCAACACATTCATCATCCCGAAAATGTAACCTTGTGATAAGTGCCCAATTTTAGTTATATTGTATCATGAATTATGAGCACTTACCAATACTTTTATAAAGAAATCTTGATTAAAACCCCTTTTGGTGTAAATATAACATTAAATCAAAGAGGAATTAATCCCAAGGCATTTTTGTTAGGAATGGATAGAAAAGCAGGTTTTGAAGCCTTCGCTCAGCGAAGCCATAGCGAGCTACAGCGAACTAAACCAGTGGGTTAAGGGTCCATGGCGAGCTTCAGCGAGATTCAGCGAACAGGACAGCAAACTCAACGTTCGCTCAGCGAAAGTTAGCGAGAGATGGCGAGCACAACCCGGGAGGAAGGGTCTGTTAGCGAGACATAGCGAGCATCGGCGAACAAAGTGATGAGTCAAGCCTTTTGCTACGTGTCAAGAAACCCCTTGCTTAAGTAACTAGTTCGCTCAGCGAACATCATTTCGCTTAGCGAACTCCTCTGTCCTGAAAATCTATAAATAGAACTCAGAAGCCATTTTCTTAGATATATAGTTTTGTAATAGTTCAGAGATACGAGTAATATTAGTTTTAAGAGTTCTTGAAGGTGGATTCATCATTGTACTTGAGAAATCAAGAGATGTTCTTCATCCCTTTTTCTTGTAAGTTTACTTTTATCATGTCTAGCTAAATTCCTTTGTTGTTGGGATTAGATGTAGTTATTTTGTGAACATGTAGTCAATTTAATCTTAATATATGTGTTTTCTTTATCAATCATTATAAAGTGTTATCTTGTTTTGATTGTCTATTTCTAAAAGATTTGAACAACATAGACATATATTGTTTGAATCAAGAGTAAAAGATAATCACTTATTAAACTTCAATGTTTAGACATAGATGTCGAGTTTAGTAATCGCGTCAAATATCAGATCTTAATGCTATTATGTCGATTAATGATTCGAGACATCGAATGTTGATAGATATAATAGATTTCACGGCGTAATCCGGACACGGATACGTTCGATGTGTGATATGTGATAATAATGATTGGTAAATGAAATATATATAGTGAGGTTGATTGATACATGCTAGCAAGATAATGAATCTAGTTCCGACAACTTTTTATTATCCGAAAGTTTAAATCCTTTTATCCAATCGCACTTTTATGTTCTCAAAACAAATCTTACAAAAACCCATACTTAAAATCATGGAAATTGCAAATCAATCTTTGATATCACACTAGTCTCTGTGGATACGATATAACGAAAATACTTGCTTTTGTACTTTCATCAAATGGCGCCGTTGCCGGGGACTGGCGTTTGATATTGATAATTTTGATTATGATTTCTGTCGTTTTAAGCAATTTTGTACTTTTTTATTATTTATTATCCTTTGTGCACGCTAACTTGTCTGGTTAGATTGTTGTCCTGTTTATGCGAGGAAAGATTTCTGCAGAGAATTTACTTTTTGATCCAGAAATCGAAAGAACAGCAAGGAGAAAACAGCTAGCCAAACAAAAGAAGCTGCAAGAAGGAACTTCAACTTCTATTTCTTCAGCATCCTCAATCTCCGAAGAGATGGCTGACGATCCACCACGTAACGAAGGTGCCGGTATAAGGCCATGTCACAACAGTCCACGGAGACTTGCTCATCTTGCAAGGCCTCCAAGAGGTGCAAGACAAACGGAGATGAAAACCGGACTCTTGCAATTGTTATATGCTAACCCTTTTACAGGTTTGTCACATGAAGATCCGTACAACCATTTGGTCAAATTCTATGAAATTGCCGGTTCACTTGGTGCTCCTGAAGCGGAGGAGGAAGCGGTGTTCATGAGAATGTTTCCACATTCATTGATAGGAAAGGCCAAAGATTGGTACCTTGATTTACCAGCTCAAGTTATGACAAATTGGAATACCTTGGAAGAGAAGTTTCTTGATCGGTTCTTTCCACATCATAAATTCATGGAGTCAAAGACATCAATCGCGGTGTTTTCTCAAGGCTCCAATGAGACTCTATGTGAAGCATGGGATCGATACAAAGCAATGCTGCGTAAATGCCCTAATCATGGATTTGATGAACTAACCCAAATTCATATTTTTAGAAATGGTCTTTTGCAGGATTCAAAGCTCCTTTTAGATGCAACAGCAGGTGGTTCTCTTTTATCATTAAGTGCTGCAGATGCTACGACTATCATTAAGAAAATGTCACTTAGTGATCGACAAAGTGAACGCAGCAAAACTCAAAGGAAGCCTGGGATTCTTGAACTTGATCCGTCAGATGCTGTATTGGCTCAAAATAAACTTCTTACCAACACAGTGGAGGAGTTATCCAAACAAATGTCAAAATTGATGACTCTTCAAGAAGTGTCAACTAAAGCTAAACAGGTTGCAGCGTGTGAATTGTGTACCGGAGATCATCCTACAGGTCATTGTCCTCCGACTAATGAGGAAGTGAATTTCATGGGAGCTCAACAAAGGCAAGGTCAGTACCAAAATACTGGCTATCAAAGAGGTAACAATTCAAACTATGGCCAAGGTTGGAGACAAGATGTTGGTTCATCAAATAGGCAAAGACAGTATGAAAATTACAGTCAACCACCTCCACAACAGTCTCAACAAGCAAACTTAGAAGAGACTTTGAAATCGTTCATAGAGATGCAGACAAAGCATAACCAACAACAACACCAACAAATGCAGACATACCAACGAGGGAATGACGCGGTGTTAAGAAATCTTGAAACTCAGATTGGTCAAATAGCAAGAGAAATGGCCAATAACAAGAATCAAGGAGGATCATTTGCAGCAAATACCGAACCAAATCCAAAAGAGCAATGTAAGTCTGTCACAACTCGAAGTGGTAAGGAGGTAGGCAAGGGAATCGGTGACAATTTGAAAACTGAAGAGGAGGTCTTGACAAGAAAAGAAAAAGAGGGAGTAGAAGTAAGTGAGAAGGAAGTTGAAGAAAATAATGAGGGAGATTTAGTTGAAAATCAAAAAAATGAAAAAAATGAAAAAGAAGAAGAGCTTGAGGGAGAAGTAAGTGAGGAGAAGAGGAAAAAGAAACAAAAGGCAAGAGAAGAGAAAAGTATTCAGAAAAATCCACCTGTTCAACACTTACCATATCCACATGCTCCATCAAAGAAAGACAAGGAAAGGCAATATGCAAGGTTTCTCGACATATTAAAAAGATTGACACAAAAAGAAAGAAAAAGAAAAATTTGAAAGAAAAAAAAGTGTCATTGTAAAGAAAGAAAAGAATCACCAATGAAATAGGGGAGAAAGGAAAGAAAGGGAGTAAATGAATGCGAAATTTTAGATGAATTTGAAGTTCTGTAAGCTTTGTTATTGCTCTCTTATCCTTAAGGCCTTTTGAAATCCAAAGAAAAACAATGATTTTTTGTAGCCCAGCCCCGTTACAAGCTTAATAAAGTCCTTAGTGATCCACGATTGACGACATGTTTTGTGACATTGCTCTGATAAATGTTTGAATTGAATTGCTGCATGCACTTTGTTTGGATTGAGTGAAACACTTACCTTTGAGTGATATATTGGTGAGAAATTTTTGATAACACTTGAGTCTTGATTGTTTGATAAAAATGTGGAGAATTTTGCTTAGACATAGCAATCAATTCATGATCATGCTTTGTTCTTTTGAAAGTTTTAAAGAATAGTCTTGAGTAGGCATTGTTTTGCTCATGCTTAGGAAAAGAAATTTCAAAAACTTTGATTGATTACAAACCTTTCCTGAGATTTAAAATTTTGAGCTTGTTGAAATATTACCTTTTGTTTGAGGACAAACAAAGTCCTAAGTTGGGGAGATTTGATAAGTGCCCAATTTTAGTTATATTGTATCATGAATTATGAGCACTTACCAATACTTTTATAAAGAAATCTTGATTAAAACCCCTTTTGGTGTAAATATAACATTAAATCAAAGAGGAATTAATCCCAAGGCATTTTTGTTAGGAATGGCTAGAAAAGCAGGTTTTGAAGCCTTCGCTCAGCGAAGCCATAGCGAGCTACAGCGAACTAAACCAGTGGGTTAAGGGTCCATGGCGAGCTTCAGCGAGATTCAGCGAACAGGACAGCAAACTCAACGTTCGCTCAGCGAAAGTTAGCGAGAGATGGCGAGCACAACCCGGGAGGAAGGGTCTGTTAGCGAGACATAGCGAGCATCGGCGAACAAAGTGATGAGTCAAGCCTTTTGCTACGTGTCAAGAAACCCCTTGCTTAAGTAACTAGTTCGCTCATCGAACATCATTTCGCTTAGCGAACTCCTCTGTCCTGAAAATCTATAAATAGAACTCAGAAGCCATTTTCTTAGATATATAGTTTTGTAATAGTTCAGAGATACGAGTAATATTAGTTTTAAGAGTTCTTGAAGGTGGATTCATCATTGTACTTGAGAAATCAAGAGATGTTCTTCATCCCTTTTTCTTGTAAGTTTACTTTTATCATGTCTAGCTAAATTCCTTTGTTGTTGGGATTAGATGTAGTTATTTTGTGAACATGTAGTCAATTTAATCTTAATATATGTGTTTTCTTTATCAATCATTATAAAGTGTTATCTTGTTTTGATTGTCTATTTCTAAAAGATTTGAACAACATAGACATATATTGTTTGAATCAAGAGTAAAAGATAATCACTTATTAAACTTCAATGTTTAGACATAGATGTCGAGTTTAGTAATCGCGTCAAATATCAGATCTTAATGCTATTATGTCGATTAATGATTCGAGACATCGAATGTTGATAGATATAATAGATTTCACGGCGTAATCCGGACACGGATACGTTCGATGTGTGATATGTGATAATAATGATTGGTAAATGAAATATATATAGTGAGGTTGATTGATACATGCTAGCAAGATAATGAATCTAGTTCCGACAACTTTTTATTATCCGAAAGTTTAAATCCTTTTATCCAATCGCACTTTTATGTTCTCAAAACAAATCTTACAAAAACCCATACTTAAAATCATGGAAATTGCAAATCAATCTTTGATATCACACTAGTCTCTGTGGATACGATATAACGAAAATACTTGCTTTTGTACTTTCATCACCTTGCAGTGACACGATCCACGCCTTTGTTAATGTATTTGAATAAATACTTGATACAATTAGACTTATTGCAATATTCAATATTAACATGGGCTTGGTATTTCATAAGAAGCCTTGGATTATAAGGCACAACGCTTCGATTATCCAGCAATATCTCTCTTTTTATCACTGTTTGACCCATATCCCTCCGCCTATAAATAGGATATCCAGAAGCATCAAAGGACGTGCGAGAAATAAACTTTTTAGGGTAGAACTTCGAACAATGATTATCCTTCATACATGGGGAGGCTTCATATGAAATACCACATGGACCATGAATCATAAAATTCGATACAGCTGCATATAATTTTGGAAACAAATTCTTGTCTGGTAATTCAGCACAAATAACAGAATCAATCGACTCAGAAGAATGAAGCTTATCACGAGAATCCAACCATAATAGAATATGAGCATGTGGAAGACCTCTTTATTGAAATTCAATTGTATACATACCTATATATAAATAAATATAATATGATCAAAATAAATACATTAAAACACAATCAAAACTAATCAATAAAAAAATAAATAAAATAAAATTGAACTACAAAATCATATATCACTTACTCGCAGTAACTCTTCCAAAAAACAGTCCTTTCCGAAAATCAGTCATCATTTCATTCAATTTTATCTGAAACACACGACAACTAATATCTGGTCTATATACTGCATAATTTCGAGATTTATTCAAATGACGTTGAATTTCAGGCCATTTTGGGTTACAAGTAAACGTCAAAAACAAATCCGGATAACCAATCTTTTTACAAATAGCCATTGCATCTTGACAATTATTAAACATGTAACGTCTTCCTCCAGTAAAAGATGATGGCAAAATAATCCGGGAACCAATAGAAGATGCATCAACATCACCACGACTTACTGCTTCTTCTATTCCATCCAAAAAGTCGGATCGAATTTTCGGTTGATTTTGTTTTATAAATGATAGTCTTTGAGGCTCAATCATAGAATATAAATCAACCACAAATTGTTGAAACAATCTTCGACTTTTAAGAATAATAGTATCCTCTAAGTTTCTCTCCATCAATCGATATGCAATAAATGCACGCATAGATACACGAATACGTTTTTTTTTTTGAAGATGTAGTGGTCAAAGAATTAAGAGGAATATTTTCTTGATACTGGTCTTCACCAAATGGAAATAATAAAGGATACTGCAATGGTAAATATTTTGGATGCGTCTCATGTATCCTTTTTAAAAGCCCGCCAGTTTTATGAACAACTATATCCCTACCATCCTCATCATCTCCTATATCTCCAACAACCAATGCAGCAACTTCATCAAGAGAGGGAACATTATATGTGCGAGGATCATGTTGTCTACTACGAAATAAACGCAAATAAATCGGAATGGCTTGATCAATCTGAATAAAATCACGGATCATTCTAAAACCCTCAACCAGTAAATTGTTCCCATCTAATGATTCTAAAATTTCCTGAACCAGTACAGGATCAAGAGGATTTTCCGACTCAAACGATCTGCATATCAACGTACAAACTCCATTAGAATGCACAACAAAATAAAACCAGAATAATAATCACACAAATTCATTTAACAAACAATGAACAAACCTGAAATGAGATAAACGATTGTGAACCTCGTTCTGGGTATCATAAATATAGAGCTAAGCAAACTTTGGACGTTGACCAGGAGATAGAACCAATGATCCAATTTGATGATAATTCTGCCCAGAGATAACAAAATTTGGAGGCCCAGGAGCAGAATCTGATTCAATCTTTCCTCCAATTGAGGTAAACGAAAACATATTATTATATGGCCTAATATTCAACAAAAAATTTGAACTCTTTGGATGAAAACCATTGAAAAGACTTCGCAACAATGGGGGAGGTTCAATCATTGAAGGAAGAGTCACCTTCCCCTTCTTACAACAGAGTGAAATCTTAAGGTGTGGTTTTCCTTTATGTTTATCAGCCCTTTCGAGATACCAAATAAGAGCACAACAATCAACACAACAAACATCCATGTCACCAATATCCATATAATCTATATTTAAACAATAAAATATAAAATCAGATATAGCAACAAAATAAATACAGGAAAGCTCAATCAAACGAATAAATACCTTGGACTTCACTTGATCGGAAGATTACAATATTTGAATCATCATACTGAATATGATACTGATTTTCAAACAAATCATCATACTTCACTTGATCAGGTACATTGCATTTGGTACAATGAAAAGCTCCAATATACTCTTCGAAAACCTTATTGCACTTACAAATTGGATACCACCAAGGATCCATACCAACAATATCAAGCATTCTTGCATTAACAATGAAAGTACCAAGCTCTGGATCAGATTTCAATTGAGCAATATTTTTCACAGCATAACCCCTAAGAAAATGAAGCTTTTGAGAAAGAAGTGACTGTCCAGCCGAACGAAGAAGACCACCATAGTTTCTGCTACCAGTGAGAAATAAAAGCAACCTACACATAAATTTAATCCATAACCATAATTGAATGCAGATACATACTAACACAGCTCTAAGCAAGTTCCCAAAAAATGAAAAACTCACCCATTCCTAAAGTTTATCACTTCAGCAGCATCTGGATTAACATGAATCTTAGTGATATTTTCAACACCCTCCACCAATGTACCACCTGAATCACATTACAAATTCAGCAAAACACCAAAACAAATACAGCTGAAACAAAAACGCATCAAAAGATTAGGAAATAACCTTGGACAAAATGAATCTTGACAAATTGCAAAGCAACTATAGGTAAACCATCAGCTACAAACTTCACAAGCCTCTGAAATTTATCAGCAAGTTCACCAGATAGCTCACAAACAAATGATTTCCTACACCAACCCATCAAAAAATCACACAATAGCTTCAAACACGAATACAACGCAAGAAACAACCACACACAGAAAAAAATTAAAGAAAAAACCTCACACCTTTGATCATTTAGCTTAAAAGTTACAGATCTAGAAACTCTTCCATCACCATAGAAATCCTTGTTATGTTGAACATTTGTAACAACTCCAACAACATCTGAATTTAAACAAAAACATGATCACATAAACAAAACGAAAATACGAAAAAAAATGTATCCAAAACAACAAAGAACATAACAAAAAATAACACACTCACCAACCAAATACTGATAACACTTCCTATTCTCTCTTTTCCTAAGAACATCCTCAGCAGAAATTAATGACAACCCATAAGTTGGAATGAAACAATTACCAGATGGTTCCACCTTAGAATACTCATTAAACTCAAACCGAAACCTATGAAAAGTTGAGAGAACACAACCAATGTTGAATCTGACAGAAAGTGATGACATCTTATACACTCTTCCCTCAATAATCTGATCATCAAACATAGAAACAACATCTTTTGGTATAAGAGCTTCAATCTTGTGACCCTATCATGAAGACAACGCAAAAAATCAAAAATCACAACGAAATACAATAAAGATGAAAAAAATCATAATGTCCAGTTAATACATACTTATTTCACAATAGATCTAGACAAAACAACTTACATGTTTATCAATCAGAATCATTCCAGCAGAATCAAACATCCCAGCATCTAAAGAGCTAGGAACACTCCATTTCCTTAGAACTCTGACCTCAAAAACTCCATTCGGGTTAGACAACTTAACGCCTATGACAGGATCAAAACACTTCTCCCTAACCAAGTCCATGATTCTTGAACTTTCGGAAACTACAACAAAGGAAACGCAAGAATCAAATGATGAAAGGATAAAAAGACAGCTAAACAAACCGAAGCTCTATCAGCACACAACCCATCGCATCATAACATAACATAAGAGACAGATTACCACTGATAAATGACAAATGTTAAACACAAAAGTAGTACACACTCACCTGTGATATTGGAAAGAACAACTACACACTACAACCCCTAAGAACTCATTATATAAGCAAACCCAACTTTGAAAGAAACCATGACATCATCAAATACAATAAACAGTGTAAGTTGAAAAGTTGGCCTTAACATTTACACACACAACTCTTCTTTTTATCCATTAAAAGACACAAAAGAAACTTCTTTTCTAATACATTAAACTACTATATTAGAAAATGAATAGTATCTTAATGATAAAAATACTAAAAAAAAAAGAAAAAGAAAAAATCAGATACTTCATTCAATAAGCACACACGTGTACTTTGGCCAACAAATACAAATCAGACAAAAATAAATTGACACAAAATCAAAGAAAAGGACAGACATACCACTCAACAATACACACAAAAAAACCAAAACAGTGTCTGATCAATCAGACAGCCCAGATCATCCTGATCCATCAGATTCCAACGCCTGCGCCACACTGGATTACAACCTGGAGAGAGAAAAATTTGCTTTTTAAAAGTTGGACACGTGTCACACAATGGTTGGCTGGGCGTGATTTTTGTTCATTTAATACTTTGAACTCAATTATTTCGTTGTAAATTAATTTTTTATTTTTTTATTTTTATACCAAAATTCATAATTTTTTTTTGTCTACAAATAGAGACTTGGTTCGTTTGATTTGGACACAGAAAAAAAAACGCAATTTTTCACTACCTTAATCTCATTTTTTGTGTACTAAATACGTTACTTGTGTGTTGTAATTTAACACGCACCACTCAACCAACTCACTGAAACCATTATACCAGGAAAATAGTAGATAATATTCTAGAACTTTTGGTATATTTTATGAAATTTTTGGAGACCTGAAACTATTTTTAGTTAATTAAATGAGATAAAACGGTAATTAAAAACTAATGTTTGCTTCTGAAACCATTTTACTGGTAGAATGGTTGCACATAGTTATATTCTGAAACCATTTTACTGGTAGAATGGTTTCAATGAGTAATTTATTAATTGTGTTTGCTTCTGAAACCATTTATCTGGTACAATGATTTCAGAGAGTTGTAATCTGAAACCATTTTGCTGGTAGAATGGTTTCAGTAAGTTGATTATTAGTTATTTGCTTCTGAAACCATTTAGCTTGTAGAATGGTTGCACATAGTTGTATTCTGAAACCATTTTACTGGTAGAATGATTTCAGTGAGTAATTTATTAATTGTGTTTGCTTCTGAAACCATTTATCTGGTACAATGGTTTCAGAGAGTTGTAATCTGAAACCATTTTACTGGTAGAATGGTTTCAGTGAGTTGATGTAAGGTAGTGAAAAATGAGATTAAGGTAGTGAAAAATTGGGTTTTTTTTTCTGTGTCCAAATCAAACGAACCAAGTCTCTATTTGTAGAGAAAAAAAATTATGAATTTTGGTATAAAAAAAATAAATAAAAAATTAATTTACAACGAAATAATTGAGTTCAAAATATTAAATGGAAAAAAATCACGCCCAGCCAATCAGACAGCGACACATGTCCTGCTTTTAAAAAGTAGATTCTTCTCTCTCCAGGGTGTAATCCAGTGTAGTGCACGCGCTGGAATCGGATGGATTCGGATGATCTGGGCTGTCTGATTGATCAGACAGTCTTGATGAGATCAGATCTTGGCTGTCTGATGGAAATCAACAGCCTGTAACCATGGTACTGTGGTACACGCGCGACACTGGATCCGCGTCCATTGATGGTAATTTGGTTAATTAATTAAAAAGAATGGGTATTTTGGTCCAACTGAAAAGGTGCACCTTGCTAACTTAGACCCAACTGGGTCTAAGTTAGCAGCCCCCATATATATATATATATATATATATATATATATATATATAGGGTTTTGCTAACGTACACCCGCTTATTTTTAAGAAGGTGTGTGTTAGCAAGTTATAACTAAAAAATAGTTAAATACACCCTAAGGTGCATGTTGCTAATGCACACCTTCTAAAAAATAAGTGGGTGTACGTTAGCAACTCCTATAGGCATTTGCTATAATACACCTACTTAATTTTTAGAAAGTGTGTGTTAGCAAATGATAACTAAAAAGTAGTTAAATACACCTTAAGGTATATGTTGCTAATGCACACCTTCATAAAAAATAGTGGGTGTGCATTAGCAAATCCCATATATATATATATATATATATATATATATATATATATAAAATAATACAAAATTATTTACTTAAATTTTTAAGAACCTAACTTTACATTAATAATTCTAAACAGTAAATTTGTACTTGTATTTAAAATCCTATGATTAACTTTAAGTTTACAAAAAACAAAATTATACATAATTTACGTGCTACCAAAAAATAGACATCTCTAAAAGTATAAGGTAATTGAGAATCTCTAATAAAATACATCCAAGATTTTCCAAAAAAAAAAAAAAATCCATTTGAATAAATTAAAAATAGTACCCAACAAAAGAATCTTTATCAAAAAAATTAACAAATAAAAAAGATTGGAAATTGTTAAATAAAATTGGAATAATTTCGGCTGAACCCTAGAAGTGCAACACAGGTGCACCCAAAAAAAAAAATTAAAAATTAAAAAAATATATAAATTAATAAAAAAAAAACACTAAAAACCAAAAATGTAAAAATCAAGATGCTACCAAAACTCAGTAAAAAAAAAAAAACAATAAAATAAAGATGTGCCAATCATACTTAACATGTAACAATGGAAAATAAAATTAAAGAACTAAAAAATGGTAACAAACTAATAAAAAAATTAGGATTTATTCATGAATTATCAATTATAAAAGAATAAACATGGAACAGTTTCCAAAATCACCTTAAATCCAGGAAAAAAATATTTTTAGACAATGATTTTTTTTAAGCATTAATATCTTTCAAACAATTTATAAAATAACCTTGTAAAACAAAATAAAACAAAATATAAATAAAGATGTGTCAGTGATACTTATCACGTATCAAACGAAAATAATATCAAATAACTAAACAACAATAACAAACAAAACAAAAAAATTAGGATTCATTCATGAATTATCAATTATAAAAGAAAAAAGATCTAATAGATCGCAAAATAAAATTAAATCCAGGATAAAAAAATTATGATGTTGATTTTTTTTTTTTCCTTTTTCTTTTTAAGTCTTAATGTCTTTTAAACAATTTATAAAATAACCTTGATTTCACAACAAATTTCATCCAGATGATTTTTTTTTTCTCTTTAACTTTGAGTGCTCCTGAAACACATTTTTTTTGTTGTCACTCCTTGTGACCTATTTCCTATTTCCTATTATTGAAAATCTGTACTCTTTGCATTAGTCTTATACCAGATATAGTTGATTAATATCCATGGACTCAGCTGGACCAATATTTACTCCCCTGAACATAGCCATAGCTTGTTACAAAATATCACGATAAAAAAAAAGAGGCCCATCCAATGTGAAAAGGCATCGTTGATCAATACGTCCTAAGTATCAATAGTCAACAATACAAAAAATAAACAACTACTACATGTCATCATAGAGATAAAAATAAAAAAGCACTAAAAATTCAACCACCAATCTAACAGTGAGCGAATACACCAAGCTTTTATAATACATAAAGTCCCAACACCTTAAGACTGAAAACATATAACATACAATAGATACCACTACACATATCAAATACACCATTAAACTAACCCATCACTTGACAGATACAAATCTAATACATAACAACACACGAAATACATAAGTACCGACACTTAACTTGACCAACAACACAACAACTGATACAATCCAGACATCTAAACATATAAACTTGCAAATCTAATACAAAGCATCATTAATACTTAAGCATAAAGAGATCTCATTCTTTCTTGATCTTCACTTTTTTCAGACGAATACTACGTTTTGGCTTAGCAGCTCCATCAAATGCCTTAGACAGATTCCTCTTCACCACAAAAGCAGCATCAGGGTCATCATCATCAGCCTCACAAGCATCAGGTGGATTGACAATAAGATCTTTGAGAAACTGATCAACATCTTCAGCACCTTCAACACTGCGACAATCATCACTCACACCATCTGATTCAAGATCAATTATAGGAGACAACCTCTGAAACAACAACAAATTAGTTAACCAACATGAGTTAGTAAATCCAACCACAAAAAACAAATCATATTTATCTAGAAAACCTCAACATATGCAAAAAAGACACCAACCTTTGGAGTAGAGAAACCAATATCAGCCAAGAACTTTTCAACAATAACAGGATCCATACAAACTCTCTTTACCCTGAATGAACCATCATCCACAGCAGATGGCTTACCAGACTTAGAAACAACAAACAACATCCTTTTCCCAACCAAACTGTCAAACTCCATGGGATGTGGTCCAACATTTTTGCCCTGCAACACAGATAACTAACATTAAACCATGAAAAAAGCAGCCCAAAACCAATAAACCTTGCGAAATAAATTCCACCTTTGATTGAGCAACAAAAAACGCACAAGATTTCTCAACAATATAGCTCATCTCAGAATCAAACAATACAAACACACAGGAAGAATCACCATCAGCAACCTCAAACTTGACCCTAAACCTACAGAAAAGCAAACAAAACAAACAACCACAACACCAAAAAAAAATTAAAATAAGAAAACAATAAATTTCAGCATGCAAATAACCAATAAGAAATTCCACATGAAGCAAAGATAAGTAAACGACCTTGGTATGACATGAAAAACATGCCTATCACATGAACTGCAAAAATATGTCCCAGAATCAACAACAACAGCCCTGTGACATTTACATGCTGGATACCACCAATTATGTCCATCAACCACACCAACAACCTCACCACACACCACAAACACACCATCATCAACCACATCACCTAGCTCAGCAATAGTCTTCTTGGGATGCATACGAAGAAATTCCTCCTCAAAAGGAGGCTTAGGGGGTTCTCCAATCAAAGGAACATCAGCATCACAATCAATACCATGGACATCAATACTGGATTAAAACAAACAAATCCAAGAAAACAAATATAGTCAAAACAAACACCACACAACAACCCTACACAAAGATGCAATAACAACACTAACGCATAAACTTAAAATTAATCCAGCAACCTATTTTTAAAAGACTCAACTTCAGGAATATCAGGATTGATCATCAACCTTGTAGCATTCATAACATTCTGGATAGAAGCCTTTTCTGCAATAGACAAAGAAACAACAACCATAACATCACAAATCATTCACAAACAAATAACTCAAAAATAATCCCAAAACCCACCTCTGAAAATCTTCACTTTCATATACTGAACAACAACAATAGGCAAACCAGGACTGAATTTGCCAATTTTCTTGTTCAATTCATCCACATATTCACCGAACAAAGCACAATCACATTTACCACTGATAAGCAAACAAACAAAAAAACATCAACTACAGAACTAACAACTAACATAAACATCAATTCATCCAATAAATAGACCAAATTATAAACAAAACACACTTACGTGTGATCAGTTAACTCAATAGTAACCATTTTAGTGATCTTGCCATCCCTAATATACTCACGTTCAGCATGTATCCCAGTCATTACACCAATCACATCTGAACAACAACAGAATAACAAAGGAATCATACACAGATTACAAAATAAAACAAACAAATAACACAAAATCCATAAACAACAACTCACCGACGAGAAAATCATAATCACGACTATGAGAAGAAATTTCACCTATATTAGTGAAACTTAAGCCAAACTGAGATATACCAGAACTCTCACACGACCTGACCTTTGTCCTACTTTGGAAGCCAATCTTATAAGGATGAAGAGTGGTACGATACACACCATTTTCAGAAAGCACAAAAAACCCAGAAATCTCATATACCCCACCCTCTTCAAGCTTCGAATCAAACAAACCAATAAGTTGCTTCCTAACAAAAGCATGAATCTTTCCACCCTACAAATTAACCAAACAAATTGTTACAAATACATCAGTTTGCACACATATAAGCAAGAATCAACAAATACGAACATAATCCAGGCAACCAGAAACAACCAGAAAACCATACACTCGTAAGAAAAAACAAACACATATCATATAAGAAACATAACAAACAACAAACACAAAACAACAAACACCCACCTTCTCATCACCCAGAACCATCTTAAGAGAACTGGTTTCATTCGGATTCATGAAAGCAGGCACCTTCCACAGACGAAGCACCCTCACCTTAATTGTACCGACCTCCCTACCGGGGGATATCCCAGCAACATCCTCAAATTTTCCTTCCATCTTCATCCTATCGTTGAACACCATGACTCTACAACAAACAATACCCGCAACTCCCAACTTCTGCACTACAACTATCACCAATTCCCAATTTATAGACGAGTAAATCTCCACTTTAGAGGGAAAAGGTCTCCAATTCAAATTTCAAATAACCCTAATCCTGATTGGAGGGAAATTATAATCAACCAAACAAACCTTCACCAGAACGACCTCCCCAAGTTGAAACCACGACCGGAATCGATGAGAATCAAATAAGGATGAAAATCGTCCATGTTCAATGAATTCCCCTTCTCCGAACATTAGACGAGCAGGCTATTTCGAAGTAGCTGCGCCATTAAAAATAAAAAAACAAAAAACAAAAACAGCGTATCAAAGGATAACCAGTGTCCCTCAAACAGTACACCATGGACCACAATATACCATCCTACGTGGCATAGCTCAAACAAATCTACAGTATCCAAAAACCATAATCTTTGTGTCAAGTATATGGATTCTTTAATCTATCAACCTCTTTGTACTGAAATGTGTTTCTTGCTCAAAGGAACTTCAACAAGCTAAGTATCATCGTTTCAAACTCTCATTTTTTTGCGTTATGAGTATATTTTAAAGATTACATAAATTCATTAGTGTGTGTTTCTATATATATATAGTTACATTCCCAAGCATGCGACTCAATGCTTAAGAAATTGATATACATAGGTATGAGATAATTGTCTTTCATTTAAGTTTGTAAATTATAATTGTTTGATTGCTCTTATGATCTTATAAGACATCATATCTAATAACTTTTTAAATTATCTCTATCTTTTTTCAGGTTGAAAATGGTCATTTAGTGTTTTGTTCCACAGTTGCAAGCTTTAAGTAATTGTTAGAATATTGTGTTTATTTTCAATTTTCAAATCTATTTATCTATCTTCTATCTATTAAGCAAGCATTGTGATGATTTAACACCTCTAAAAAATTTCATGCAACTTCTTATTCTAGGTGAATAAATAAATAATATAACTTTTACAATTCTACAACTTTCTATCTATCTATCTATAATAAAAAAAAATTGATTTTGGATCATCATCGCTTTATTCAAACAACTATTTGATGATACTCTTCAAATTTTTCATTGGCTTTTCTTATAGGATTGAAGCTGAAGTCACTATATATTTAGATTAACCAAATCTTTTTCCATTATTTTATTTCATAATATTGTGGATATTACATTGTATATGTGCTAAAACTTTCCGGTAAAAAAAAATAAGTGCTAAAACTACAACCGTCTTTATGTTCTACATTTTTCATTCATAATCATTATGAATTATGTCTTCTAATAATTGTGGATTATGTTTTTCTATAATGGAGTTATGTGTGCAGTCAAAATCAACATGCATTTTTTGGAGCTAGATATATGACCAATAACATGTATGTGACGGTTCGTCTTCAACAAGCTGTGTATTTTACTCTTGGTTATTTTGAAGCCTCCATATTTTTGCCTATGTAGCATGCTTTAGAGAAAATTTTCTCTAGCTATATTTAAACATTACTCTAAAATTTATTTTGTGTCCATTCATCATCCAAATCATTGGTCTTGAGACTAACATAAATTACATCTAGGCAGATTATAATGGGTTTAAAACAAATGCAAATATTGTAAAAAATAAAATGCAAGTAACATAATATTACGTTTATATATGGTATATTATATCTATGCATATATACCTTGGAAGTATTGCAAATTAATAAGTAACAAATAATGTAAATTAATGGTGCTAAAATAAAAAAAGAGGATCAAAATTATAAAAGAAAAAAAATGAAAATACGTCACTAAAGTATGTATATATAAATTATATGTATGCTCAACATAAAAAATATACTATGTATATATAATGACATTTACTATTCTTATTCATTATTCAAAGGTTACATATTATTCACCTTCTATTAGAATGAAATAACTTTTTGCATTGAATACCTTATGGGTTGATGGTTACATTTCAAGTATTGGTTTTTGTGGTGGTTGATGAGTCAATCTCTTGAATATCAGGTATGTTACTCAATGATTAAAAAATTATATTAGTTTACATATATGTCTTTTATTGTTTATAAATTTCAATTTTTTATGCGTTCTCAAAATCTTTCAAGACATCAACTCTAATAATTTTCATGTGTAACCAGGTTACTGGATTTATAAATTGTATCCTTTATATTGCTTTTATGATCTTGCAAGGCTACAATTCGATCTAATAATTTTTTGTGCATAATATTTTGAGAATATGATTTAAGAGTACTGCTCTATATTATAAAATAAAAAAAGTACCCCTCTATAAAAAAAGAGTATTGCATTCTAATAAGCACTACTAAACTATACTGAAAACCCGAATAAAAATTATTCGATAGCAAAAGACAAAAAAAATGAGGGGACAAAAAAAATCATTAAAAAAAATGAAAGATAAAAAAAATGAATTAAGCATAGTAAAAAGAAGATAAATAAAACCGCTAGCTAAAAACATTATGAAAATTTTTGACCAATAAAATATGGGATATAAATATTCTACCAAGTGAATGTTTGAGAAGAAACTTCAATAGAAACAATTTATTATCAGAACAAGAATCGTCTTTTTTATAAATCTGAGAGACCTTAAATTGTGTGAAGGGGTAGAGTAAATAGTTATAATTTTTCAAGATTAAGATGAAAAATCATCAACTATATAAATTGTTGATGCTCATACGTCAAAATAAATTTTAGAAATTGTAGAAATTGTAGATATTAAAACATAATTACATACAAAATAATAAGGTGATTTAGATAATCTTATTCTTTACATATAGTGTGTGCATTTGATCTGAAATTCACTAAAATTTCCAAAATTATTGATTTGATTTAAATAATAATGCAAATATTTAAATAAAATAAGTACATATTCTATAAAGTGTTAAAAAAATGTTTAAGTTACGGCTCAAAATAAAATAGTGAGATGTTTGTAAGAAAAATATAACATTTTTTTAAGCAAATAATAAGATGACATGTGAAATTCTTCTAAAATAATAAACTTTCTTTACCTGAGCCAAATAACTAAGCCTAAATTCATATATATGAAATCATCATCCAAACTTATATATTGGCAACAAAAAATATTCACATTTATAACAAAAATAAACTAAGATCTTATAAAGAAAATCAACATCCAAACTAAGATCTTATTGAAAAAAAAATACATCAAAAATAAAAAGCAAAGTGATACATGTGACTATACAGTTGCAATTCATATAAAGAAAACTAAGATCTTATACGATTACACTATTAAAATAAAATATGATTCTAAAATATTATAAGAGATCTATTACATTAAGTTATAAACAAAACTACGATATAAATTAATGAAAAATCTCATATATCTAAACAACTTGTTTTTATTTTAATTTATACTTATATACTAATATTAAATATAATCATATTTTAAATTAATGTCTATCTTTTAACTATATATGATTATACTTATCACAATTATTATTTTTTATTTATAAAAATATTTTAATTATATATTTTAATCGAACCCGTGCAACGCACGGGTTTACCCCTAGTTTAAAAGAATGACAGAGATTGTTTCCCATTTCCGTGTTGTTTTAGATCATGACATATATCTCAATTTACAATTTTGTTCATTAATATTTTTAATTATTTATTATAAAAATTTATGATTTTTTTTTTTTAAAAAAAAAAATTATGAAAATTTTATATTTTGAAAATACTCGTCGAAACAAATTGATTATATGAATACTGCCCACGAATTTCGAACTACATTTTTTTTTTGGTTTTCACCACCAATTTAATTTGGTTCGGGGGTAAGTTATGGCATCAAGTGGTTTCAGCCCCTCCCAATCGCAGGGGATCGAATCGCGGTCCTCTCTACCAAATTCAGCACATCACCACTGAACCAACTAACGATTGGTAATTTTGAACTACATTTAAAAAAGGAACAAGAGGAAGTAGTATTTAATAGAATTTATTTATTGATGATGAGTATACAACGCAGCTTGAGTGGTAAAGTCTTGTGCTATAAACGCATAAGCAGGTAAAGAGTACATGTTGAGCTACCAAAGAAGAAATGATCCGAACGAGACTAAAGCAAGAAGTAATTGAAAATGAATTGAATTATTGATTGTGTCATAAAGACTTTTATGCCCACGCCCCAATCTACCCCCTAGAGGAATATGCGCTTCTAAAATATCTTTTATATTGTGCCCAATCTCAAAGTTAGTTCTATACATATGACCGACAATGAGAAAAAGAATTGCAATAGCTAAATGATGATGTGCCATATCGGTCAGCTCGTGAACATAGTTCAATTGGTAGGGATATTACATGTAAAATATAGTGATCGGGGTTCGAACTCATGTTAACTAATGTTCACGTGATACTAGTTAGGAAAACTAAAACTGTTTTATAATTTTGAAAATATAGACTACACAAGTTTTAAGATTATTTATTATATTAGGTTACTTAACTACTCTATTCGACCTTAATTATAAGCAAATTTCAATTTTTCAGATTTATTAGATAGTTAATGTATCTGACCTTTAATTATAGACCAGATACATTATTTGTTCAATGAATCTAAAAAGTAAAAATTTGCTTATAATTAAGGTCGAATGGAATAATGTTCTAAGGGCACTGGTTAACATTTCTTTCTTTTTTTGTTTGTATCAGGTGATATTCATTGTTTCATCTACGAACGAAAACGAGGGAGAGAGACATGGGAATATGGAGCACAAGTGGAAGTAGCCTAACAACAGACGCGTCAAATAAGGTAAACATTAGTAGGCCTAAAAGACGTTTTAGCTAAGAGAGTACGATGTCGTAATTTTGTCCAATTTTTTTGGGTTTATATAGCACATCATAGTAATAGACTTATAAAAAAAGTTTTTGCATGCTCTGTATAAAGAAATAGGTTGGCTGAACTGAGCCTATATATGTAGGCTAGACTGTAGTCCCTTATAAGCCGATCTGACCTGGCCTATTCTCAACCCTAATATGATACGTGTTGTCATGATAAAAAAACTTATAACACTCGACAAATAAAATTTTTAGAGCACATACCAATAGTCAAAACAAACCCAATTCAATCTAGAGAGGGATAGAAAGAAAACAATTTCTCTACCAAAAAAAAAAAAGAAAGAAAACAATTTAAAAGATCTTTCGATCCCTCTTCCGGTTGAAATTTTTTATGATGATCCAAAGACATGACTTTTCAATGTAAATTTGAAAGTATTACTCATAGGCTATAGCATGGTAGTTAAACCACAAATTCAGCAAAACATCCAGACTTAGAGAATGATTATACTAGTTTCTCATAATTCCATTATGCTTGTATTTATTTTTTATTTGTACTTTTTACTTGATCTATAAACTATATATACAACTTCAAAAATGATATTTAAACACAAAGGCCAACAAAAATTCAAACAAAAATACGGTACTATTCATACATTTTTTTTTCTTTCTTTTTCTTCCTTCTTCTCCGAGTCAAACACAACCTCCATCTCTTCCAATTTTTTTTCCTTTCCTTCACAATCACCGGTCACCACAACAACAGTCATCACCTCCATCACCGTCGTCGCTATCACTCTCTCTTCGATCCTTCACATTGGCCACCATCGTCGTCCTCCTCCATCTCCGACGAGCACAGATTTTACTACAACCAATTTTTGCTTCGTCCTCCACCACCTGCTTTCTTCTTGGCGTCCAACTGTGTTTACGTCGATTGAACAACAATGAAGAAGAGAGTGGCAGTGACAGTTGTGGTGACGGTGAGAGAAGAGACGGATCAGACGGTGAGCAGATCTGGTGGTGGTGGTGGAGCAAATCTGGTGGTGGTGGAATAAAAAGGAAAGGGAAAGATGAACAGTTTGGTTTGACAAAATTACCCCTCTTTTTATGAGCAAAATGACAAACATACCCCTTTGTGTTGTATATTTGTTGGAGGATTTGTGTCTGGATAACATTTCTGATACAACGTAGGACTTGGGGGAAAAAAGTTTGAAATCAATATATCATTCTAATTTGATCAAAATCTTAACTTAATCTTTCCTTTTTGATTTCAAGGGGTAATATGAGCTATATACCTTACTCAGCCTAATCAATTTTTTCACAATAACTACATGAGATTGTGTGTACAACTTTTTCTAGTATTTATAAATAATATAACCAAAAATGAACTTATTCTACCAACAATGAATTGGTCCAAATGGTAAGGGTCTTGGTCCTCTTAAGCATGTGGTCAGGGGGTTTGATTCCTGGTTCCTCGATGGAGATTAGTCATCGCTAACGGCGGTGGAAACTTCGTATCAATATCATGGCAACCCAAAAAAAAATCTAACTTTTTTTTTATATATACAAGGGAAGCCATTAGGCTAAATTACAACGGAACTCTACGATTGAAATAAAGTCCAGCACAGTCCTACCATAAGAGGTTTGTGCAACCCGGCAGAGGACTATTGAAAACATGTATACTTGTGGGTAAAATTAAAGTGTGACTCACAAGCCAATCTGCAACCTGGTTAGCCTGTCGATAGGTGTGTTGGAAGTAAATATCACATTCCTGCATCTCAAGGCGATTGATGTAGGAAATAATAGAAGCACAAGGGTGATTGTCCGGACAACCCTTCACAATAAGGTCAACGGCGACAGTAGAGTCTGCCTCCAAAATAACTTTACGGTATCCTTTCTCTGTGACAAGTTGGAGTGCTAATAGAATGCCCCAGAATTCTGCCATAAGTGCCGAACAACTCCCCAACTTTTGAGAAAAACCCCCCAACCAAGCACCTGCCTCATTTCTAAAAACTCCACCGCAACCAACTTGTTGGTTCTGAGGTACTAAAGCCCCGTCCGTATTACATTTAATCAAACCTTGCCTAAGAAAACTCCACCGGACCTGAATGGATGTATAAGCTCTTTCCATATGAGGCTAATTACTTCCAGCTCTACTAATCTCATTATAAAGGTAACTAATATGCATGGATACATCCTGCCATTCAAAAGCCTTATTCTCAGACACGTGTTGGTTTCTATGAAGCCATATGCACCACCAAACTATAATCCCAAACATTACATGTTTGTTCTGGTTCATTGGATTTAAATGCATACCTAGCCAGCTTCGCACGTTATCGCGTTCTCTCCGATCAAAAGCAAAGTCAAGTTGGTGCCAAACCGGTTTTACCAACTCGCAGTCACGCAGCAAATGCAAAGTATTCTCAGTTTCAGTCAAACAAAGAGGTCAGTTTGACTGATTAGTCAATCGACATCTGCTTCTCTTGTCGTTAGTCTTCAATCCATCATTAATCACCAACCATAAGAAAGATCTAATTTTTTGGGGACCCTCCCATTTCCATACATTATTCCAAAGAGCTCTACCTGATGCATTATCTTGAAGCAAGAAATCATAAGCTGACTCCACAGAAAACATACCATTTGATGCATATGGCCAAGTTGGTTTGTCGTCGCCTAAGTATTCAGAAGCGGATGTGCATCCATGGATTTGCTCTACAATACTCTATGGAATCAGATGCAACCCTTTGCAGCTGCCAATTACCATTTCCATCTGAAAAATAGTCCACCGTTTTACAACTAATTCTAACTCAAATTTAAAAGTTTGATATTTCAATAGCTCTTTCTTAGTCTACATTTTAAGTAGTATTGTCACACAAATTCAACGCAACTAACAAACCAGCACTACCACCCTACTTCATTTCCAATTAATTTATAAAACTCATATTTAAGCATGATCTCTGCACACTTATGCAGAATGTTTGTAGTATATAGGAAGAGAAAAATATATGATGCTTGAAATCTTAAATTTTTAAACCATCTTGCATCATTGTGGTTTTCTTAACTAGCTATCCATATTTTGTGACGACCTAAATCACTTGTCATTTTTCAAAATCAGAAGTGATAATCCTTATACCCACTTCCAAAATCTGAAAACCTTTCATCATCATTTCACAAAACAACCATGATAATCATACTTATGCAGGTATACACCAATTATATATGCACATATTCATAGGGCACAAACAAAGCATGTAGTCTAAATAACATGTTGGTCATTCACACATCAGACCTTAATTAACTCATGAAATGTTGGCTATGATACTAATCTAGAGCTTTCAAATAGAAAATCAAGTCACACAAACCTCATTATGCATGATGCAAACCACATCTCAAATATATTGAGTAGTCACCATGCATATTTATAATTGCAAAAGCTCCTAATGCAGTTTACTTTAGGGTCATCAAGACATCCTATCCCTTACAAAAATCATGCAACAAAGTAATTTTCATTAATTTTGTTTTCCCATTAATTTTCATTTCATATCCTAGACTCCTATAGTCGTTACTTACTCATGTAATCTAGAGCCATACTGTTTACTATGCACATTGAAATACATACCAGCATTGTTGACTTTGTAGCTACAGCCTGCAGGTTATGTCCAATCAGTACATCTCTGCACAAGTCCCTTCACCAAGTTTTCATCCATATCCTGAACTGCACTTCAACTGGTTCCACTTCCACACCATACATGAAAAAAAGTAGTAGAAACCTTGATTGATATATGGTTCATCTCCATTATAAGAGTTGGCGAAAATAAAATTTAAAACTTGTTTCTACATTCACTTACAGCCTAAAATATGCCTAGAAACAAATCAAAAACCTTTGATATATGGTTTAACTCCTTGACAAAGTTCCTTGCATATGTTATCCTATGTCATTGTTATCACTTGTAGACTCATAATATAAGGATGAGAGATCAAAGTTTACATCACTGCACCGGAATATTTGAAGAAATGCAAAGTTTTGAATCTGCTCCACCACTGATAAAACTATCCCCTTTCCACCAGTCAGCACACAATACCTGAGTTAAACAAATTAAAATTGGTTAGCAACCATTTTAGCCCTTTTCTAGGGTAAATAGAAGTTTGTTCCAATTTCATAATACAACAGTGCTATAGAGCTGCTATAGCCGCAATATAGCAATTTGTTTAAATTCAGTTACGCCATAACGCTGCTATAACCACCTTCCCATTCTAAAACATGTTCCATACCTTACCTTGTCACTATGATTCAATGACTGAAAGAGACCACTGCAACGGTAATGAACGAAAGTTATTGGTTAAAAACACAAAGATGATGTATAATCACGTCAAAAGTAAAAATTACTAAGTTAAAATAAGTATATATTTAATTTACCACAGTTCTCAGATCCCATAATATAACTATCCCATCATAAGATAAGATGCAGACAGTAAATGAAACGGAGAATTATCATGCCATTTGCAGCTTGATACCCAAGAAGTGTGAGAAGCAAACTGAAGAACAGGAGCAGAAGTGCCTGCAGAAAAAAAAAACTTTATAAGATACTGGCATGCATATGATTTGTGTGTGGAAGTTAGAGGGGCAATTATTTGCTTTGTTTTACTGACCTGGCTTACGAGGATCCCAAATCCTAACAACACTGTCAAAACCACCAGCAGCTATCAATGCAGAACCATCCCATCCGATGTCAAGGCAGTTAAGAGCCTTCCCGCAAAACTATACAGAGGAAAAAGTCATCTTAAAATTTAACTCTAATGTTTTGGTGCTTATCTACTTCGAATTGCATTATGAAATTATTTTCAATAATAGTTTTTTGTATGAAAAAAAATTCCATCCAGTAAATGAAGGAAAAATAAACAGATCATCAGAAAATAATGAAACATATTTATGACCGTGAACAAGGTTACACTTCCTCCAGCATGGCATATTGGCATGTACTTAAAATGGGTTATAAAACAAGATGTACAAAACATTTAAGAGAGTTCCACAAAATTGTACTAATTAAGCATAACAATGATAGCTTCATAACAGGACCAACTAGGGCTAACTCATGATAGTCATAATCATAGTAAGACTAAGGAAAATAGTTGATGAACGAGAATACACAAAATGTAAAGACTAGACAATATTATTCAGAGAAACATAAATAATCTCAAAGATACCAGAACTTTGATCATCAACAAAAGAACAAGAAAAGAAAATGACCAGCATGCCTAATCCAGTTCTAATTTACCTGCCTGTTTACACACAAATAGTTAAGACCATACAGCACTAACGAGCATGGTGTCACATCACAGCTTAATTTGACGCCAAAATCTAAACTTCAATAGCATACGATTTCAACAATTGAAAGAAAAATAGTCGTGATTTGTTAACTTACTATGTCTGACACGTATTTTCCTTTCTAAACATCCCATTTCCTAATAGAATGATCCCAAGATGCGGAATAGATTGACCCTCTTTGTGGCCAAATCACAGAAGACACAGACTGTGTATGGCCAACAAGGGTTGTAAAAGCTTCTCCCTGTGATGAAACAATGTAATTATTAAAGAAAACTCGATTGTCAACAAAAAGGACTGAATGATAAGTCAAAAAAAGGAAAGAACAAAGAACTGCTACAAAGTACGAGAATATTAGGAGTTACACAATATATAAGGTTTACACTAACAACAATATTAAGAAAATTTTGAACATGTCTCCAAATAGATGATTATACACCTTTTTAATTAGTTTCAAGAGTTTTTCCAGACCTCCAGCAGTGTAAATTTTATAATAATCTAAAATATTTTTCTTCTTATACCTAAAGATGCAGCATGAAAGAATAAGTGGACTAGAGCACAGCAAACTAAACAAGTGGAAAACATCTTTAGATATTACTATTACATGCACCAATTAAAACAAAAGTAGAGTCAAATCAAATGCTAGCATTAATGATCTCTTGGGAGTTAAAATGGATTTCTGAATACAAAATATCTGGGAGAAAAAAATGTGACTACACAAATTCAAATTTCAACAATACAAGAAGAAAAACAATAAGGTGCAAGGACACTGTTACAGACCTCCAATTGAGAGTCCTCAACTTGACCTTCAACTTTTCTCTTCTTAGACATAAAATCATTTTCTGCATTAGTGTCATTGATTCGCCAAAGGTTGATGGTGCAATCCCAAGAACCAGAACAAACCTGGTCATATGAGGCAGCAGACGAAGAATGATGTTACAGATTACACTACATAAACCAAGTGTGGAGAATCTCAAAATAGAAAAGCAGATATAAACCATTTCTCCATTACTCTGTGCTGCAACACTTTGTACAGAAGACTTGTGACCACGCAAGATTTTGTAAGCTCTAAACCTCAAAGGATGGTCGGTAGCCTCCTCCTCGGTATTGATCTATAATATAAAAAAGAAAAATATAACATAGTAAGCATAAGCGCAACATAAGGATTTCAGCTCAAAAGCTTCTTTTACTTACCTTCCATAGCCTTAGTGTCCGGTCTTTCGAAGCAGTTGCTAAAGTTACAGTTTCCACACCTGATTACAGTAAAAATTTTGATAACTTGGAAAAGTTCAAGTAAAATATTGAGTGTCTATATTTTGCCACATTATGACATGAATGACAGCAATATGAGCAAAAGTTGGCATTTTCCAACAAGCATTCCCGGCTAAAATCATAAAATGTCTATCGATGATCTGTGTTGTGCATAAAAACATAATCATTGGATTAGACTGCACAGATTTATCCAATGCTATTGGCTAGATAACGTTTTTCAATGAAATTAAAACATCTTAAGTCAATAGCAGCCTCTATTGCAGCATAACGGCTCCTGGGCGCTACGCGAAATGTCATAGCAGTTACTTCAGCGGTGATTGTGAGAATACTCTCAAATTATAGACATTACTTGTGTTTTTTTTATGGATTCTTGTCATTTCAACAAGAACTTTCTTTTCAATCGTTAGCAGAAAAGATTAAACTTATTTAGATCATACATTCAACAATTAGAGCACAGAAGATTAAACTTATTGAATACCCCCCGACATTGAAAGTATGATATTTTCTTACTTACAAATTCATATTTTGTTGCTTTGTGGCAGAAAGGCTAGCAACCTTTTTCAGTGTTATCCTCCTTATTGTCCTCATTTTCCCGGGACAATTATATTCGTAGTAGTAGAGATCCTCAACCTCTAAGCCATCATAGTTATGAGAATTTCCTCCATTGATCTCCAACATGCAGATCAAGCATCCTTCAACAACATAAGTATATTAGTTCATAGGCTAATCCAACACACTTCATAACATTATATTTGCACAATCACTTTATATAGTAGTTGCATTTAGATACTAAAGTTTATAAGCTACAATAGATATACACATATCCATATTAAAGTGGATTATTGTCATCCTTCAACTATCAGACTACGGCTTCATCTGAGATTTTAGGGTCATCAACACATTTCGCTATTAAAAAAAATCATTGAGCAAAGTATGTTCATCTTTCAGTTGAAGTTGGGGTTATTAAACTCACGCATACCACCCCATAGTTAGATTAAGAAAACATATTGTATCTCACAATGGCAATTCACAATACATAATTGCAAAACTCAGGGTTTAATAAGCAAAACTCAAGAAGCAAAAAATATCCATTGATTCCTGCAATCAAACTCAGGGTTATAATTGCATTTAGGGTCAAAAAAACAATATATCATTCTTAATACTTACAAAACTCAAGAAGCAAAAAATATCTATTGATTCCTGCAATCAAACTCAGGGTTATTAGGCTCATATATACCACCCCTTTCATGGAATATGATCCCATCTCATAGTGGCAAGTCACAGTCAAGAATTGTGTTTAGAATCATAAAAGCTTACAATAGATATTATCCATTACATTATGAATAAAAATTCATATCAAGTAATCATCCGACTTTTAAGTAAAATGTTCGCAATGCTTCTTTTAGAGGGTCGTCTACGCAGCTAATACTTACAAAATTAATTGAACCACTAATACTTGGATTCCTTCCCAGTCATCAAGACTTCCCAACAAAATGGAGCAAATTATGTTTCTCAGTGGTCATTCACATTATAGTATGGCATTCAAACTTATAAAAGCACAATATATATCATCGCTTATTGCTTATATTATAAATACAAATTCATACTCATACCAATATAATATTTAATGCATCATCCAACTTTTAGAACAAAAATTTCATAATGATTCATATAGGATCATAGAAGAAATAAATTATATCAATTCCTTTCTGGTCATTAAGGTAACCAAACAATTACAAAACATATGATCATGTTACGTTAATATATTGGCAATTCTCATACTAGAATTCATTTTCATAAAAACACAATAAATATCATTCCTAAGGGTCAATAAGGCATCCCATCACTTGCCAAATTTATAGAACAATACTTTTAAATTATGAGTTATGAGTAAAATGTTCATAATATTGCTTTTAGGATCAAGGAGGCATCTCGCAACATCTAAATTCATGGAAGCATCTCATATTTCATTTTATAGTGGCAATTTATATTTTAGAATTGCATTCAATTCAGGTCATAAAAAGCACAACAGATTCATCTCTTATATTATGAATCAAATTTCATATCAATATCTCATTTACATCAGCATCCAACTTTTACATTATGAGTAAGATTTTCCTTTAGGGTCAAATCAGGCATACCAACATTTCAAAATTCATGGAACAAATAATATAAATGATTCATTTCAAATCATCGAGACATCTCATGTTCTATCTCAAGCGACAATTCTCAATCTAGGATTGCAGTAAAAATCAGAAAGCACAATAGATTCATCCAAATTCAATTCATATAATATAACATTGAAGGTATCCGGCACCTTTTAAATTATAAGTAAGCTGACAATGCTTCCTTTAGTGTCATTGAGGCATCCCATATTTTATCTCACGGCGACAGTTCATATGCTATTATTGCATTTAGGGTCATTATATGATTTATATCTCAACGAATCCATCTCTTATATTATGAATGAATAAAATTCAATTCATACCAAATCGCATTGAACGGCATCATACAACGTTTATATTGTGAAGAAAGTGATTATAATGTTTCTTTAGGGTCAACGAGACATACTAACAACATTTTATGGAATATATAATATATAATATCCATGCTTCATTTCGGGCCATCGAGGCATCCAATAATCCATCTCACTTCGGAAATTCAGAATCGATCCTTATATTATGAATGAACAAAATTCAATTCATATCAATACCACATTGAAGGCATCAAACAACTTTTACATTATGAAGGAAGTGTTCATAATGTTTCTTTAGGGTCAACGAGGCATCCAAATACTAACAACATTTTATAGAATAAATAATATCCGTGATTCGCTTCAGGTCATCGAGGCATCCAATAATCCGTCCCTTATATTATGAATGAATCAAATTCAATTCATATCGATATCACATCGAAGGCATCAGACAACTTTTACATTATGAGTAAAGTGTTCAATAATGTTTTTAACGGTCAATGAGGCTTCCAAATACTAGCAACAGTTTATATAACAAATACTAATATTCATCGATTCCTTTCGGGTCATCAAGGCAGCGTATAGTCTCAAAATTTAGGCTCATATTTATATTCATTGATTCCTTTCGGGTCATCGAGGCATCCAATCCATCCCTTATATTATGAATGAATCAAATTCAATTCATATATCACATCGAAGGCATCAGGCAATTTTTACATTATGAGTAAAGTGTTCATAATGTTTTTTTACAGTCAATGAGGCTTCCAAATACTAGCAACAGTTTAGATAACTCTTAGAATTGGGAGACTTCTTAACAATAACAAATAATATTCATCGATTCCTTTCAGGTCAGGTCATTGAGGCAGCCTATAGTCTCAAAATTTAGGCTCATATTTTATCTCGCAGTATAGAATTGCATTCAAGTCACAAAATTTAGGCTCATATTTTATAAATAAAGTACATTTAAAGAATCATACACTTTTCTTTAAAATCACTTGGGCATCCCAACAATTACAAAATTTTGGAGCAAAAAAATATTCATCGATTCCTACCATCAAACTTGGGGGTTATATCATCCTTATTCAAATTGCAAACAGAGAATTCAAATCACGTGTACAATTCAAATTGATTCAAGAATGACAAAATTGGTAGCCAACAGCAGAAGATTTGAAACATGTACCAACTATAAATCGAAGGGGCAAATCTTTTGTAACGAAATTCCAACATTACAATTAAAGATCGAAATTGTATTACCTGAAAAGATGAATAAATTGGTTTTCGAAACTCAGCGTACGTTTGAACACTTAGCGCTGAAATCTTCGAAGAGGAACGCAAATTTGTGACACTGCAAGAATTTGAAGATTCCACGCAAGTTTTAGAGATGATCGAGAGACACAAGATTTAGGGTTTGGAGATGATCGAGAGATACAATTTTGTTAACTCTAATTTTGATTTTTAGGGTTTCTCTTCAGAAATCGTCTTTAACCTTTTCTTTGAAGAAAAATTAAAATTTCGGTTAGCTCTAAGAACTTAAGAAGAAACACGGAATGAATTTTTAGGGTGTACTGTACGCTATTTATAGGAAAACTTTACCCCATATACGGCCATACCTACCAACACACACTTATCCCCTTATTATCCCAACATTTTATTTTAAAAAATTCAAAAATTTCAAATCTGCCCCTTATTTTTAACATTTCGCTTTACAAATTTTCACCCCAACCCAATTTTACCAGGAAACTTTGCACCCAGACCCCTTCCCCAGGCGATCCTACATTGTAGCTAGAGGTGGAAATAGGCTAGGCCGAGCTAGGCTTTGCCAAGCCTGAGCCTGGCCTGTCAAAAAATCGAAGGTCTGAGCCTGGCCTGTGGCCTATCATAGGCTTAAATTCTAGGCCTGAGCCTGACCTTTTGAAAGTCTGATGTGGCCTGTTAGCCTGTTTAAAAGCCTATTTCATATGAACATATTTAAATAAATAATTATATTTATTTTGAAATATACTTATGAACTAATAAAATAATGTTTCATTTGATATTTTAGAGAATTTGACTCTATATGTCATCATATTTCAATTCTAGTTTATAATAATACATTTATATATGTTAAAAACTAATGTAGATTAATAAACTTAAATTACTTAAAAAGTTAATAGATTTATAATTTAATCAAAGTATAAATTTTAATATATAAATAATAATCGTAATAAAAATATTATTCATGTTAACTTAAATAAGCCGGCCTAGTAAGCCTCAAAGGCTTTTTTAATGGCCTGCGGCCTGGCCTTTTTAGCTAAATAGGCTTATAAAAAAGCATTGGCCTGCTCTATTTAAAGAAATAGGCTGGCCTGGCCTGAGCCTATGTAGGCTAGGCCTTAAGGCCATGTAGGCCGGCCTGGCCTGTTCCCACCTCTTGTACCTCATGATCTTCTCCACTCATATGTCTAGTAAAATTTTTGTTTTTCGTAGAAATTGAACCAAGTATCCTGCGGTTCAAGAACATGTTCAATTCATTCTCACTAGCTCAATTGATAGTCGGTTAGACACTATCAGTAACCTTTTTTTATATATATTATCTCTGTCCCTAATTGTAAGATCCTGTTTGACAAAAATGTACTATTCATTTACCTTGTTTTGACCGTATTTTTTTAATAATATATAAATGTAAATATTAGCATATAAGATCTTGTTCAACTTGTTTTGATGAGTATTTTCAAAATATTAAATTTTTATAATTTTTACTATTATACAATAAAAGATATTAGTAATCAAAATCGTGCATTGGCGTTCTTGCTGTGGTCAAACAGGGTCTTATAATTAGGGACGAAGGTAGTACATTTGAGAGATAAAGTCACACTACCGGTAACCTTAATGGCTCAAACTTTCACGTAGTTTAATTAAATAATATTATCGGTAATGTTATCAGGAAACATTTGGTTTCGCTTCGAAATTAAAAAAACAATATTATCGGGTATCGAAAACCTTGAAACAAGTTTACCAGTAGCTCAAATAACACTACCGACAAACTTGAACTAAGTTTACCGGTAGGCATAATTCTTTTAGAAACCAACATGTGATCTTGGTAAACTTGTGCTCATATTTTCAGTTGGCAAAAATTTTCATGTTTCCGGTAATCTTAATCCAACCTCATTGGTTGATATTTTTAATTCGTTTTTAAATGAGGGTAAAATAGGTATTTCCTATCAAATGTTGGGGTACAAGGGAAATTTTTCTATTTATAGACTTTATTGGGATTTTTTATTTTAAAGGAATGGTTGGCTTCGGGCGGAAATATATAGTCTTTTTTTGTTTAAGTTGAAGAGGTAAACCATTGAAATTAAATTAACGCATAACTTTAAAGTTTCGGGTTCGAATTCGGATCATGGTATTCTACCTTACAATTTCTTGAACAAACCCCACTCCTTCATATACGTCAGGCGTCCATTGATGAGAAGGGGCCGGAGAAAGCTTGAACCCAATTCCTACTGTAATTATAAGTACAATTGAAATTTTTGGAGAGTTATACATTTTTGTATTGATAAGACCATTTACCATTTCTTGAAGTTCTATCTCTCCCTCGAATAAACCATATAGCCAAGAGAAACCATGAACCAAAATAGAAAAACTTGACCCGCTCATGAGTAAATATTTCATAGTAGCTCATTATTATTTTTTTCCATCTATATTTTTAAAGCTTTAAAGGGGTGATGAGATTTGAATTTTTAAGTAAGTTCCACTAATTAGGTCTAATATTATGTGCGAGAACAACTTTACTGAAAAGGTTAAGGTAAGATTTTTAGAAGGATTTTATGTACGTGTCGGTCCATAAAGACCAAAGTGATGTTAATAGTATTTTTATTTTTAACCTTAAATAAACAAAGGTGTTTTTCTTTTTAACCTTTGTCCTTTGTCTCTAAATACTAGTATAAAGGTTCTAAAATGTTGAATCACAAGTGCTGCATTGTGTAGATATGAGTTGAGGGTCCAAAGCTGGAGATTTTCTTTTGCAGCATTGTGTAGATATAAGTAAGCAAGGTAAGCTTCCGCCTTCGGAGGTGGGAAGATGGTGGTTTTATGAAATACTCCTTCCTGTTCTTTTTATAATAAACATTTTGGAGAAAAAATTTAGTCATTTATATAAGAAATTTTGAATAAATTTCAAATGTTTTAAATGTTTAATTTCACTTATGCCCTTATTTATTATAAGAGATAATATAAAAAATAAGTAAGTTAGTTGAATTAAGAGTAATTAAATAAGGGTATACATGGAATAAATTTAAATTTATAAGAGTATTAAATAAAAATAGCTATTTACAATATGCTTCATTGATTTGTGTAATTTTTTCAAAGTGCTCTTAGAAAAAGAACCGGAGAAAGTATATACATAAAATTAACATTATGACTACTCCTTACATGAGAGTTAAATTTGTAAGAATTAAATACTTATACTTTAATAAGTAAGTCTATCTTTCTCCTCCCAATAATAATGGAGAAGAAATTCAAATGATAATAATCATAGATTTGAATTCTCTCCATTTAAAATTTCTAAATTCATCTATATTCACTTGTATTTAGTATAAAAGTATTAGGAGAGAGAACGAAGAGAGATAATATGATATGTGATAATGACAAAATCAACCTTAAAAATAAACTAAATGTAGGTGAATGTAAAATTTTTGAATGTAGAAAATTCAAATCCGTCATATCAACAACTACCAAAAAAATAATTGACTTTAAAAGATTCCTCGGGTGATTGTATATTTTCTCATCATTATCATTCTCGTCATATTGTTTTTTCTAAAGCTACGTCTCTTTGTTTGAAGTGTCGGCTTTATACTCGTATATCAAATAAAAGACTTTTGACATTATACTTTTCATTTTTTCATTGTAATCCAATGTACATTAATTTAGATTGTAACTTCTTATATATATTATTGTAAATATAAACCTAAAATATATTTAAATTTAAAATCTTTAAAAGATATTTAGGCATATTATTTTCAACACCTAAGAATTTTGGTATTTTTAGGGACCCCTAAAAGCAATTATTTTGGGCCCCTAATTTTTAAGGACCTAGAGCAGTCACCCTCTTCGCCCTCCCTCGGATACGACTCTTGTGGTGGATGTATAAATTGATTGGAAAAATTGTCAAACAAAACCTCACTCTAGCTAAAAAGAATCTCACTACTCATCAGGGACGGACACACTTATAAGGGGTTGTGTGTGGCTAAAGCCACACCAGATTTTTCATTTTTTTTTTTTTTTATAAAAATATATGTAGTGAAAGAGAAAAATTGTGTAAGTAGTTATCGTGTGGCATTGGTTAGCCCAACAACCATTTTGCATGATTATTTTCATTCTTTATATAATATTAGTTGGTATAAGTTGGATACAGTCTTTTTCATTATTATTATTATTATTGTTATTCATCAAATACATCATTTAGTTTTTTAGGACATATCGTTTGGTAGAATTCGAGTTCGATTTTTAGTGGGAACAATTCTTAGCCAGATTTTTCTAACCTCGCGGCCAGACTCTATATTATCGGACTCCCTTCGCCCGGAAATCAGAGGACTAATGCCAAAAAAAATATATCATTTATTCAATTAGTTTAAAAAGTTAATATTTGATTATAATTAAAGTAGGAGAAAATAGTTTCTTAAAAATATACAATTTTTAGTCATAACGAAAATAATTGTACCACTTTAGTTCTTATGTTCGAGAGGACACAAATTTTGCAAATTTAAAAGGACTTTTAGATCTTTGTGCAAAACTTGTGTAAACAAATAAGTGCAATACATATGATTTGGTTTATAAGCTTTTGAAGTTGGCTTCAGCTATGAATTAATTTAGTAAAGATATAGTTTGCTATGTAACAAAATGAGTGATCAATGATTAAATAACCGTCTTGTAACTCTTATAGAAAGAGATGTTCTTGCAACAATTGACAATGATGTCAGTTTAATTAGCTCATTTGCAACAAATGAATGGTAGATGATTTTCGTTGTAAATGTATTGTACTTAACAATATTATATCTTATTTTCAGTATAATTTAGTTCATTGTTTCTTCATTTTTATATTTTTTTTTGTCACATTTTCTTTAAGATTTTAGCCACACCAGATTTTCATGTCTATATCCGTCCCTGCTACCCATATGTAAGACTCTGATTTTTAGAGCGTTGAAGATGGAATCCAACCTCTAAAATATGGGATAATTTTGAAAGTAAATATATTTTCTCTTAAATAAGCCGGTCTTACACTTGACAGAATAACTAATTGTCACGATATAACGAATTATTGGTTAAGCCACTAAGATTGGTCCAGTTGTGAGGAGTTTGAGTAATATGTTGTAGGTCATGGTTAAGCCACTAAAAAAAGTTATATTGGTTATTATGCATGCAAGTAAGGAACTGAATCAAAACTTTTTCAAAAATAAAAGGTAGGGTTCAAATCTAACAACTGCGATATGATAGATCCATAGTTTTTATGGTAAAGAAAGTTTGCTAACTACATGCAAGAACTCCATTTGCATGTAAAACTAAGATCCTTAAGATTATCTTTATTTATTTGTTTTTTTATTTTTAAGAAGCTAAATTAGCCCACCTAAATTGGCGTCAGAGAGAATCAAATATCCAATGTTTTAAAAACTGGACCGGACCGGCCGGTCCGACCGGTTGAACCGGGAACCGGAGGGTATTCATAGGGTAAAGCAGCATTTGACTGGAATACCCGGGGATACTGAAATTTGCAAGGATGTGCCTCCAGAAGTTCGTTTTTTGGTGAAACAAAATTATGATGAAAATAGCAAGAAAAGAAAAGCCTCAGAAGCGGGTGAAGTTTCAGCCACCGCAGAGGGGGTGGATTACAACAAGTAGAAGCAAACTCAACACCGACAACTTCTAAAAAAGGAAAGAATGTTGGTCGAATTGGTACTTATTTTTTACCTAGAACAACACCGGGAGCTCAACCTACTTTAAAAAGTGTGATACAAAGTAAAGAAGTGGTAGAAAGGTGTGATCTTGCTATTGCGAAGTGGTTTATTGATGCATCTCTTCCTTTCAACGCTGCAAATTCCCCTTATTTTCAACCTGCAGTTGATGCTCTTTGTTGCATGGGTCCTGGATATAAAGTACCTACTATGCATGCCCTTCGTGGTAACTTGTTAAATAAGTGGGTTGTTGATGTGAAGAAACAAATAGAGGAATATCGTACTTATTGGAAAGATACGGGCTGTACTCTTATGGCAGATGGTTGGACCGATCGATGCAGGAGAACTCTTATCAACTTTTTAGTTTATTGCCCTAAAGGAATAGTTTTCATCAAGTCTGTTGATGCTTCTCAACATTCTAAGACTGCAGACATGTTGTTTAAGCTTTTCAAGGAAGTAGTGTTATATGTTGGCCCTGAAAATGTTGTTCAATTCGTCACGGATAATGCTGCGAATTACGTTGCTGCTGGAAAGTTGTTGGAAAATGAGTTTCCGAGATTGTATTGGTCTCCTTGTGCAGCACACTGTATCAATTTAATGTTGCAAGACATGGGTAAATTAGAGGAAGTAAAGGAGGCGGTGTCACATGCTTCAAAAATTACCAAATTCATATATAATCATTGTTTTGCATTGTATTTGATGAGGCAATGCACAAGAGGAAGAAAATACTTCGTCCTGCTCCAACTCGCTTTGCTACTAATTTCATTGCTTTGCAAAGTATTTTGAATCATAAAGATGCTTTGAGAACCATGGTAACATCCAAAGAATGGACAAGCACACATTATTCCAAAGATGCCAAGGCAAAACAATTTGTGGAACAAGTCTTAGACTCAAAATTCTGGTCTGAATGTGCTGACATAGTGAAAATCACAGAACCACTTGTACGTGTGTTACGTATTGTTGATAGTGAAGATAAGCCTGCTATGGGATATCTCTACCGAGCTATGTATAAACCAAGAGAGGAGATTGAGAAGAGGTTTAAAGAAATAAGATGAAGGTGGAGCCTTATTTGAAGATTTTGGATAACCGTTGGGATGCACAACTTCGCAAAAATCTTCATGCTGCTGGTTATTGGTTAAATCCTTCATGTAGATTCAGTCCAGAATATGAAAACCACGAGAACACCACATCTGCCACGTTGGATGTCATTGAAAAGTATGCTTATGATAGTAGAGAACTTCGTGCAAAATTAACAGCTGAGATGAGATCGTTCGGAAATTGTCGAGGTAGTTTTGGAAGGAAAACAGCAGTAGAAGATCGAACTAAAGTGTTACCAGGTAAAATAAATTGATAATCTCTTTTTGTATTTTAGTTCAATGTCAATATGTAATATGTATTTTAAAATGTTTTTATTTTTTATTTTATCACATAATATTGTAGATCAATGGTGGGAAATGTATGGGACTGAAGCACCCCATTTGAAAAAATTGGCTATTCGGATTTTGAGTCAAACTTGTAGTGCCTCCGGTTGCGAAAGAAATTAGAGTGTGTTTGAGCACATTCATTCAAAGAAAAAGGAATAGGTTGGAGCATCAAAAACTTAATGATCTCGTCTTTGTTCGTTACAACTTAAGGCTACAAAATAGGTATTACAAATTTACAATTATTATGCACAAATTTATAATTCATATATAATCAGTTTGGGACTGCTGGTTTTTTTTTTCTTTTGGTGCGGTTTTGCCTTTGTTAGGGGACAACCTTGGCTTTTTAATAGCTACTCTAGCACTTGTTGATTATTATAGCAAATGGAAACATTAATCTATAAAGCTGTTGGTGATGCATTTTGATAAATTATGAGTTCCAACTGTTACACCAGTAGCACCATTTGAAACTTGTTTTTCCAAAATGAGACCTGGTGTGCCTTTTATTGATTTGGTTTTGCATAGTGAGAATGTGAGCTGCTATTGTTAGTGATTCTGTTTAGAACTTCAATATTCTGGTTTATGTGAAATCTATAGTTAGTGAATAAGTGAGCTGCTATTGATGTATTGCCTCCAAAGTTTAATTTCTTTTTGCAAAATAAATACTAGTATAAATACTTATATCTTTTCTTGTATACTGATTTTTTATTTGTAGCATATAATCAAATTCTCTTTCTAATGATTTGTAGAAATCAGAAGAAACAAAATTATGACCCTATCAATTTTGAAACACTCGGTGACCATTCTGATTGGGTGTTGGAGGATTCACCACCATTTTTAACTATTGAGGAAGTGGAAGCACTACACACCGAGCTTGCTAGTATGACAATTGAACCTGTTTCGAATGATATTGGTAAGTTAGTTATTGTGATTGCATTTTTCTTATTTTAATTCATTACTATGTCAATTGCTAAAATAAATCTCTAAATTGATTTTATTGTAGATTTGAATTTGGATGAAGTTGAAGATGATACATGGTGACGGATCGTCACACTCTCTAATCCATGCCTATTTTAGCAACATTAGATGCATTTTATTAGGTTTTAAGCAATAAATGTAAGAGAAATCTATTCATAAGCATGATTACTTGTTTTGCAAGAAAACAGGAAAAATTGCAGGAAATTGCTGATTTTCACTACGCTGGGGGCGTAGCCCATCACGCGCTGCGTGATGGAGTTCACAGGGAGCCAAGTTTTTCACCATGATCACGCGCGGCGTGATGCCTGACCACGTGCGGCGTGAAGCTTTGATCAGAATTGGATTGCTCTCTGCCTTGATCACGCGCGGCGTAGCACTTTAGTCTCTCGATGTGTGATATCCATTCATGTATTGTCTCTCGATTTTGCTTGTCGTCTTTTTATTTGATTGGTACTTTTGTAGCACACACGAGGCATGTTCCTTGGTACCTTTGAGCTTTTCTATCCACCCTTACATAGTATTATCCTTTGCTTAACCAATTTGAGCTGAAAAAGAAAATGTTATTTTGCACAACCTTAAGAAATGTTTGATGTAAAAAAAGGAATGACTTTCTTGGAGGTTAGGCACCTAATTAGTGGTTGATGCGCATTGCTAACCACTAAGTTTGGGGTTGCTCTTTGGAATTAGCAACAAATAAAGTTTGGGGTGAGGGTACTAGAGAACTTATACAAAGTTTTGATTGAAAAATTTCAAAAAATTTTGCAAGGCTTTAGTCATGAGAAAGATAGAAGAAAAGTATGAAAAAGAGAAAAAAAAAAAAAAAAAAAAAAAAGGGGCATGAACATGGAAAAAAGAAAAGAAATATTGAAAAAAGAAGTACAAAAAGAAGTGATAGCCTTGATTTCAAAAGAATTACAAAACTTTATTTGATGAATTGAAAAAGTTCTCTAGTCCACTATAGTTCAAAAGAAGAAGTTGGTTTATGAAAATTTTTGACCTTAGGGGGATCTAACTCCAAGTTTTTCTACTACTTATCCCAAAAATGTCACCATCCACCCTAGCCAAGCCACGTTATAACCCTAAAAGACCTCTAAAGTGTGTGCACAAAGTGAACCGAATGAATTCTTAGACTACTTGCAAAATTATTGTTGACTTGCATTGATGTGTTGATTTGAGTGAATTACCAAAATTGAAGAGTGTATGCGAGTAGTGTGATGGAATCATAGAGCCTTGGTTGAAAAGTGTGAATTACTTGAAAATGCCTTGCGGGAACGATTGTGCAATTGAGAATTGTTTGCAGGTGGATCATTGATCATCAGGTGATTCTCACGTATGTATGATTCGAGTGAATCTAAGGAAAATGCCAAGGTCTTGACACAAAAGCTTGAGGTAAAAGTTGTTTCCTTGAGGACAAGGAAAGGTTTAAGTTTGGGGTTGTGATGACGGATCGTCACACTCTCTAATCCATGCCTATTTTAGCAACATTAGATGCATTTTATTAGGTTTTAAGCAATAAATGTAAGAGAAATCTATTCATACGCATGATTACTTGTTTTGCAAGAAAACAAGAAAAATTGCAGGAAATTGCTGATTTTCACTACGCTGGGGGCGTAGCCCATCACGCGCTGCGTGATGGAGTTCACAGGGAGCCAAGTTTTTCACCATGATCACGCGTGGCGTGAAGCTTTGATCAGAATTGGATTGCTCTCTGCCTTGATCACGCGCGGCGTAGCACTGACCACGCGCGGCGTGAAGAAAGGAAAGACAACTACGCCGGGGGCGTGGAGCTATCACGCGCGGCGTGAAGATTGCAGAGTTGAAGATCAGAGACCTCAGATTTGATCACGCGCCGCGTGATACCGTTACACGCACGGCGTAGTTGAAGGATTTGCAACCACGCGCGGCGTGGTTGCGATTATTATATAAGGATTCTGCATTTTCTGTGAAAGGGGTTGGAAAATCTGCTACATTCATCTACTTTCTGGTTTTGGAAGCTTTAAGAGTTGGATCGAGACCTTTATAGGATAGCTTCAAGCTCCTCAATAGCATGGAATCTCAAGCCATGAAGTTGAAGCTAGGACGCGATCGAAGCAACATGAGGAGCTAAATTCCTTGTGGAGGTAGGATCTAGGATAGCTTAGGATGTAGTTGAATCTCATGTAATCTGCTCAATTGTAAGGATTTACTCTGTTAACAGTGTTTACTTAATGCAATTCTTCTCTTAATGCTTTATGATCCTTCATTAGTGTTGTAATGATTTTGAGTTAAGTCACGTATGAGAATATTGATTTAATGTCTGAACTGAATTGCATTGAGCACTCGAGTGTTTCCGGTCGAGAGATTGAAACATAGAGTGTAGCGAACGATCGACGCGCTTTCATATCATTCGTTGTAGGTAGCATCCGCCCGAGAGATCGGGGAAGTATCGACAACGAATAGAGTGGATTTTGACAAGAGATTGCGATTCACTAATTTGTTGATCCAGTTGTGAACACTTGAGTAAATTCGTATGATGCGGTAGATTGCATGTGATTTAGCTATAGACTAGGTGATTCCGATGATTCTACCTCGTTTTTCCACTTATCACAAAGCACGTTTTCTAACAATTCATCACTCAACATACCCCCAATTTATGTGTATTTCTTGCATAATGTTTATGAACACTATTAGACTAGTTTAATCACACAATCCCTGTGGATCGATATTTTATTACTACGTGGTATTTCGTTCACTTGCGAAAATTATCCATCAATACACAACTCAATTCCGGAGAAAACTTGGAACAAAGGGATAATATTGTTGATGGGGGACATGATGTGGATGCTTTTGATGTGGATGCTTTTGATGAAGGAGAGCCCCAACATTGAAACAACTATGCTGCCTCCTTGGAATTAAATTTATTAGACACCGTTTATGTTTTATGTTTAAAACTTATTTGGATTTTTATTTTGTACTATTTTAATGTGTGTGATGTGATGACAATGTTTAAGATTTTAATTTAAGAACTTGTGACATTGTGAGTTTATGGCAGTTTCAAATTTTTATATTTTTTATGCTTTTTTTTCAAAGACCGATTTATCTTATTCGACCGGTTTAATACCTATATAGTATTATTATAGAGACCGGTTCATTCTGCCGGTTTAATCCGGTTTGTCATGCGGTTCGACCAGTGACCCAATGGTTCGACCAGTGAACCAGTGCCCTCGTCAGTTCGATGTCCGGTCCGGTTTTTAAAACACTACAAATATCTTTATTTATCTTTATTTATCTGTAACACGAGCATTAAAACATATAAATCAATTTTTTATACAAGATCATTTATAAGTCTCATGAACAAATATAACGATGCAAATATCTTTATTTATCTTTATTTATCTGTAACACGAGCATTAAAACATATAAATCAATTTTTTATACAAGATCATTTATAAGTCTCATGAACAAATATAACGATTTGCCCTCTTTGTTCTTCCAACTCTCGTAGAAATGAAATTTCTCCATAATTAACCATAAACAATATTTTCAATTAAGTACAAATGTCAAAACCCAACTTTCTAGCTCATAATCAAAACAAGTTGGTAAAAAGTGAAAACTTTATGATCTACCATTTAAAAAATATATGCATGATTCAGAGATTAAACATATTACCGTTTATTTAAGGAGTTTAAATTTCTTACCATTTACATCAATTTATTGTTAATATATAAAATATTTTACTCGCAGGGACAGATGCATTAAGAGGCATGGTGTGGCTAAAGCCACACCAGATTTTTTGATATTTTATTTATACACATGTATATAAATATATATTGTGTTAAATACTATTTTTCGTTACTAGTTAAGTGTATTAATAAAGAAATTTATGTCGTATTTTATGCGTTTAATACTTTAAAAATATACTACTAAAAAATTATTTTTTTAATATTAATTTTATCTTTGATTTTCTCTTTGGTTACTAGTATGCTTAACAAGTGCCCCGGGGCACTGTTTAACATGACTCATAAAAAAAAGTTAAATTGGACAATTGGGCCTTAACTTATTTATGGGTTTCGTATTGGTCTCTTAACTAATTAACGTTACAAATCGGTCTCTTAACTAATTAAAGTTACAAATTGATTTCTTAACATTAATTATGTTGGGCATATTTGTCATTTCCTTTAATTTTACTCAAAAAAACGTTAACTTTATCTTCGGTCTAAGAAAGAGGTCTGAACTCGTAATTATATTTCTTAGCATGCCTATCAATATTACTCATAAATAAATTATTTATGAGTACATATAACGAATAACATAAAACAATGTTAACTTTTTTGAGAAAAACTAACGAAAATGACCAATATGACAAACAAAATTAAAGTTAATTGGTCAATTTGTAACGTTAATTAATTAAAGGACCAATATGAAACCAATAAATAAGTTAAAAAACCAATTGTCCAATTTGGCCAAAAAAAAAAACACATTGTCTTCAATTGAAGTAGTAAACACAAAACACGTATGTTTCTCTCCCTCTTCATCAATCAACTTCATCGCTCACCCTCACGATAGCCACCACCCACCAAATTTGAGCCTCTCATTGTCATTTGGAGCTTTAGATGTGAAAAAATTATTGAGAATGGTTGAGCTTTATCCAAGTGATTTTGTAGATGAGCTAGAAATGGTGGTGCGACATCAACTTCAAAATTATATTAGAAATGTTTAATTTTAGCCACACCAGTATTTTATGTCTGGATCCGTCCCTGATCATACCTATTTCATTGCAAAAGAAAATAAATTATTGTACATATTTTCTCATAATGTTGGGCATGTATTCTTTTCTTTGTCTGAAATATGAAACATGCATCTATCAATACACATACATATTTTTCCACCCCAACATGAGTTTAAATGTACTTATTTTTAAACTGCCTATGACTAATTAAAAATTTGGTACATCTTGAAAAAAACCAAGGAGCATTTCATAGTCATATGACTCAATGTCAGGAATCTCGTCTGAAATAACAAAATCAGCAATGCTCTCGGTCTTGGTCCGACGTTTTTTCACAATCTTTTGCGGTTGATAGAACTCGCACCAGATCTGGTTTGTGGTCTTCGACGACCTGTTTCTTTGCTCCATGTTGAGTTTTTCTTGAACTCATTATTGCCTATATATTACTCCCTTATTAGTTTATAATTGATATGTATGATGAATATAATGTGCAAATAGAAGTAGCTATATATACATGAAGAAAAGAAATAGATTTTTTTCTCCCTGTACCCCCACTTTTTAATTTTATTTCCGTAATACCCCATTCTAAAAACAATTATCGTAATACCCCTGTTTGGAGACAAAACTGCTGCGCAGCAGGCACCTGCACATGGCGGAACTGCCAACCGCGCCATGTCAGTATACATGGCGGAAAAGGCAGGCTTGCCATTGACAAAGGATGGCGGAATTGGGAATGGTGCCATGTGCTCAGAATGGTGGAACTGCCACTGATGCCATGTGCAGGAGATGGCGATATGCAGAAGCACGCCATTGACTATGCTTTCCAACGCTGCTCATCATACCAGTTTTGTTTTTTTTTTTTTCCATTTTCCACACTCTCATACCATTTTATATAAATACACACTTTACACTTTCATTTTTCACCCACTAACTTCATCTTCTTCATTTGAATTTTTCCTCATTCACTTTTTATTATACAAAAGATGGCATCTTCTTCCAATGTTTGTGACAACTATTTATCATCAACACCTCTATTTTCTGTGAAATTTGAAGGCCGCCAAAAACATTTTAAATTAATGATTGACAAATTGAGTTCTCTTTCGGCTTTAAAGAGTAAGATTCAAGAAATGTTTTTGTTGAAAAACAATGAACATATAGAAATCGAGCATATGGCCTATTTAAATTCATGCACGGACATCACAAGTGACTCACTCGAAGCTACAACGACAAAATATTGGTACAAATTGAAGGGTGATTTGGAAGTGCAATTGATGTTTTCCTTTGTTGAAAATGAAAAAGAACCACATCGTTTGTACGCGACCTTGAAAAAAATTGGTTAAGTTGTTGTTGTATGTGGTTTATTTTTTATATTATGTCATTTTTTTATGTTTTATGTTTGTGTAATTTTATTAACGATGTAATCCTAAATTTAGCAATTTAATTTTATTTCCTGATTTCGTATGAATGTGGAAAATAATATATATGTGTGTTTTGTTGCGAAATATTAAAATATAATATATTGATAATAGATAGAAAAACACATAGAAATTACATAAAAAAATAAAATTAACTACGATTAATTAGAGGGTCCGGCTGCATTAGGACATTCTCGATAGTTATGACCCGGCACTCGACATAAGCCACATCGGAACTCTCTTTTTTCAAAATCGTCCATTTCAGTTCGGATGCGTGTCTTTTTGGGACGTCCTCTCTTGGTTCTTTTCATATCGGCGCGAGGACAAACAACGTCACCTTCATAAATGGGCCATAAACTCTTGCTTCGAACTACCGGGAAGGCCTCGTCATACACAGCATTTACAGTGGTAACTCGGTACACGTCGTCAATGAATGCTTCATATGAAATGTTAGCATGATTACATGCAGCAATAACATGCGAACATGGCAAGTGTAACGCCTGAAACTTTCCACAGTCGCACATCTTTTCTCTCAAGTGTACCCAGAAATGATCCTTTGGTCGGCCTTCATGGGGATCCTCAGTTTCCTCCACTGAGAAACTATAATTTCGCCGATCAAACTCAGTGACGATACATGAGTTTGACTTACCGAGTGCATCTAAATTCCGCCCTCCGCATGTATACTGACATGGCGCGGTTGGCAGTTCCACCATGTGCAGGTGCCTGCTGCGCAACAGTTTTGTCTCCAAACAGGGATATTACGATAACTGTTTTTAGAATGGGGTATTACGGAAATAAAGTGAAAAAGTGGGGGTACAGGGAGAAAAAAATCAAAAGAAATATATAGAAAATACATAAAATGTTAAAATAATAAATGAGATTCAAATAAGATAAGATCACAGTCTGTCATATTTAAATTTTTTAAAAATAAATAATATTTTCAGCATCTTAATAAGATTAAAAAAAAGAAAAATTGTTGCCAAAGAAAAAAGGAAAAAAGAAAAGAAAAAGAAACCTCCTTGCCTTAATTATTCGATAACTTCCTTTTAGATTTTATGTCCTAAAAGAGATCCAGTAAAAAAAGAAATAATCTAAAAGAGATCCATTATAAAAATTTCAACAAGTTTTGATTCTCAAATATTTTCTATCGTGATTTTTGGTCTCTACTTTTCAATCAACTCGTGTATATTATTCAAAATTTTATTTTATTTTTTTTGCATTCATGTTTAGGACATTATAAAAATATGTCTTGCGAAAGTTTAAATTTTATTAACAATGGATAAATTAAATATGAATTTTTTTAGTTTTTTGAGCTTAAAAATTCATAAATAATTCATCTTATGTTAAAAAATTCTAAATTTTTGTGGGAGAGGTTCTTATAATCTTGAATATCAGAGCCTGGTGAATTGAGATGTAATCTCATTCTATTGATCAATAAAAACTCAATATATTACATGGAGAGTTGCTACTAATTTATATACAAATCAATAAACCTTTAAAGTATTGTAACATATGTAAACTAATAAATAGGAAAAGACTAACAGACTTCCAAACTATAAATGAGATGAAATAGCATCCTTATCATGTAATATCCCCCCACAAGCTGGACTATGTATGTCACAAAGGCCAAGCTTGGAAATTAATGACCCAAAAGAGGGCGCCAACAACGGTTTGGTCAGCACATCAGCAAGTTGAGCAGACGAAGGAATAGGAAGGAGATGAATGAGTCCACTCTGGATTTTCTCGCGGATCACATGACAATCAATTTCGATGTGCTTAGTTCTCTCATGGAAAGCGGGGTTGTGAGCAAGATAAATAGCAGATTTGTTGTCGTAGTAAACGGACGCAGGTTGTGGAAAATTAACACATAGGTCACGAAACAAATATTGTAGCCACTGCAATTTACAAGAGAGACTAGCAAGAGCGTGATATTCGGCTTCAGAACTTGATCGAGAAACCGTAGATTGTTTCTTTGATTTCCAAGAGATGAGAGAAGAACCGATAAATACACAGTAACCAGAAACAGAACGACGGGTAGTAGGGCAAGATGCCCAATCCGAGTTAGCAAACCCCGATAGCTTCAAAGGAGAATTGGCAGAGAAGAAAAGTCCCTTTGTTGGGCAACTCTTTGGATACTTCAATACACAAGTAGCAGCCTGAAATGAATGTTTTGGGGACGAGAAACAAACTGACTAAGTTGTTGGACAGCAAAGGCAATATCTGGGCGAGTTGTAGTGAGATACAAAAGGCGTCCAATCAAACGTCTAAAAGCAGATTCATCATGATATAGAGGAGAATCTACATCATGTAGTTTCAAGGAAGAATCATAGGGAGTAGAACAAGGCTTCACAGCAAGATATCCGCTGTCAGAGAGTAAATCCAAAGTATACTTGCGCTGATTGAGCAAGATACCACTTGGAGATCGAGCTATCTCAAGACCAAGAAAGAAACGAAGTTTTCCAAGATCTTTAATACAGAACTGGTGATCCAAGAAAGTTTTGACATGCTGAATTTGAGCAAGATCATCACCCGCGAGAACAATATCATCTACATAAACTGGAAGAGCCGTTATTTTGGTTCCAGAAGTCTTTGTAAATAAAGAATAGTCAGCAGAGGAATGTTGGTAACCAATGGGAACAAGAGCTGTTGAAAGAAAGTTTGGCATACCACTGATGGCATGCTTGCTTAAGGCCATATAGAGATTTGTGAAGCTTACATACTTTGGTTACCCCTGGAGAAGAGTTGGGAACCACGAGGCCAGGAGGGAGTTTCATGTATACCTCTTCATGAAGATCTCTGTGAAGAAAGAAATTATTGACATCATGTTGTTCAAGAAACCAACCTTTGATAGCAGCCAAGCTGAGAAGAGTTCTAATAGTGTTCAATTTTGCCACAGGAGAGAAAGTGTCAAAATAGTCTACACCTTCCATTTGAGTGTAACCCTTGGCGACAAGGCGAGCATTATAATGCTCAATGGATACGTCATCATGAAATTTTACCTTATAGACCCACTTGCACCCAATTGAGATTTTGCCAGGTGGAAGGTCCACAATTGACCAAGTATTAGTGGCAGCAAGAGCTGTTAATTGAGATGTAATTCTCATTCTATTGATCAATAAAAACTCAATATATTATATGGAGAGTTGCTACTAATTTATATACAAATCAATAAACTTTAAAGTACTGTAACATATGTAAACTAATAAATAGGAAAAGACTAACAGACTTCCAAACTATAAATGAGATGAAATAGCATCCTTATCATGTAATATATAATATTATAAATATGAATAAAAAAATCATTCAAAAATGTGAAAGTATAAAAACGTTGATATAAAAATAAGGACAAAAAGTTGTGATAGAAAATATTTAAGGGGCCAAAATTTGCTTTTTTTTTTTTTTTGAACAAGAATTTGCTAAAAAAAATTATATGGACTAAAAACAAAATTTGAGATATTTATAAGGACTCAAAACTTATTTAACCCAAAAATCTTTCCGAGTTATGTTCCCTAGGCTATGTTTGGATTGATGAAATGAGATGAAATGTAAAGTGATGAAATAGAAGAATGTTTCATTGTTTGGATTTTAAAAATAATAATGGAATGAAATGGAATATGATAAAATGAATTTCATCTCATACCACCACTTATCTTCAATATTATGTTCATCTCCTTTTTAAAATATCTAAATATGGAATGGAAGATTTATGTCATTCCGCTCAATTTCATTTCACTTCACTTTATACTGCTCCGCTCAATTCTATTATATTTCATCAATCCAAACAGTGTCTTACCCTAACAAATTCTCCTTGTTGATTCTTTCAAATGTTGTATGATCGAATTAAACTACTTTACAACAATCATCTTCCGTTCATTGTATAATGAAAAAAAGAAGAAATATCAATTGTAGTGCGGTGCATGGTTAGATATTGTAATAGCAATATATAGATCTTTTGTTTTTTTTTTTTTGTTACAATATATAGATCTATTTTATTTTACAAAAGATTATGAAGCATTTATTAACCATTGATCAAATGATTCCTAGGAACATCGTACTAGTTATAATTAATTAATTAAATACGCCATTGTCTAAGACTAGATATATGTAGTACGAGTGCGATATGATGATACAAATATGTGGAATTTTTTAAATTCAGATTATGATATGACTTGTATAAAAAAAAAATATATATGATATGACTAAAATACATTACAAAATTTTAATAATAAGTTAAATTTATATGCATGTAAAATACATGATAGAAATATACATCCATTATTTTTCCTTAACACACATGAGCAAATAATGAGCAGATAGAGCTCCAATATGGCACCTCAAGATTAACATTTTTTTTTTGGGGGGAAGGAAATCTCAAGATTAAAACACTACAAGAAATTTGACATTTAGTGACGGCAAATGCCCGTAGCTAAAGATCACAAAACCGTTGGTATAGGCCAAAAAACCTACACCAACGGGCGTTTTGTTCCGTGGACTTTACTTCGCTGTACCCACGGAATTTTCCGTTGCAATAGCCTATAGCTACGGCAGTTTTAGTAGTTGGAAAAAATCATGGACCTATACCCACGGCCAATGACACCTATTGAATTTGCTATACCCACGGTGTTGTCCGTTGGTAAAGTTTTGGATTTTTATTTTTTTTCTTCATATTTTTACTCAACAAATATATTTTTGCCCTATTTTTCTTAATAGTATTAAATATACACGACGGACTATATTTTTTGTATACACCACTATAATTATGAAACAAAACAAATAAAAAACTTCAATTATATTGAAAAAACAAATCTTACAAGCAAAATAGGTCAAAATGTCAACCTAAAGAGGATCATAATGTATTTAAAAATATACAACAAAGTCAGAACAATCTCAAAACAAAAGTTACAAGATATCATGTCAATTAAATTTTCAAATTACTATGTTAAAATCAAATTAGCTTTAATCTTCCACTCTTCCATCTTCTTTAGTGTTGTCTATACTTTGAGAATTTGTTTGGTTAGAGGAACTAGAACCCCCTGAAACATATTTTAAAAAAAGAATACAAGTTACAAACTGAACTTGATAGATATTTCCATAATATTGAATATGAACTCAAAGGGTAAAATATAATATATCCTAATAGATGGAACCTATTGACAATAAAAGGATACAATTCTATTTTTCAAAGACATCACAGAATCCTCAATGACATGTAAGTAGAATTATACCTAACATTTTTATGCTTGTTATTTGCAGTGTTTACTCTGAGACTAATACCCTGCATGTTCTTGTAAATTAAAAAGCAAGAATGAGTGACTAGATGTCTTAGGTATTATATAGCATATAGAATTAGGTACTGTAAACAAAAGAGTTATGTCATTGGTAAAATATTCAACTTATCACCTTGAACATACATGTATTGCAAGAAGGAAGTGACAATAAGTAATGTTCATTACAGCACCAGTAGCTTCCATGTGTGATTCAGTCATGGACATCCTGCAATCAATGGATAAAGAGGAAGTTAAATTAAATGAGACTTAAAGAGTAAACAAGTTTAAGTGGCAATAATACTAACTTAGACGTTTTAAGTAAAGTTAGCAAGTCTCTTTTATATAAAATGAATTTATTAACAGAACCCATAGTTCTACAGTAAGTAAGACTTGCCTCTTTTGAATTCACTTTTGAGTTTTTCAACCTTGTTGAATGATGACTTGAATCTACACTTGAACATGGTTATTTTATGTCTTCAAAAGAATCCATCAGTGCTTTTCATCTTAGCATTACCATGAGCTGATTTGGATGGGAGAGTAAGCCTCCTGTAAAATTAAAACATATACAACACAACCAATTATATAAATTTGTGAGATTGATGAGAAGATCAATAACTCTAAAAGACTAGTTAAACCATTTCATATTCTAGATCGGTGCATTGACAAAAATTATAACATAATTGATTGATAAGATAAATGAACTGATGCCAAGTTTGCAGTTCCTCCAAATGGCCTAACCTAAGGATGTAGCTGGAACATAAGCATTTGGACCGATTACCTCCAAATTGCTATGGGTATAGGGCAATTTTCTTGTAGTGTTCATTAGTGTTTGGATACTTGCAGAATTCGTTATATCAGAGATACTGGAAGCATTTGGAACCTATTGAAAATAAAAGAATACAAGTTACAAAGTATATCAACCAGAATATAATAAGAATTATGTAGAACTAATGGTATGTGCTCCACTAATGAGAATCACTTTGTTAAGAGTAGATTACTTCCTGCACCACAATTTTCAATTGCTTGGTAAGGATCCAATTTGTCTACATATTACAACAAATGCTTTTAAATATAAGCACATAATTATTTATCGAAACAAATTTGTGTACATTTACCTGCTTGGAGTTGAGAATTAATGAATGCTAACTTGATTTTGGCGACTATGCCCCTTTCTTGCTAATAGGAAATGCCAAGTTCTCCAATGTCAATTGACATTAATAAGCCTGCACAAAACTTATATATCATTTTTGTATAATTATTTAATACAAAGAGCTCATTTCCAAACAAGAAAACCAAATCAATTCATAAACTAGATAAAGAAATCCACCCATGATTCATGTATGTAATAGAAGAACAAACTAAATAGAGCCGAAAGATACGCCAATGGCTCACAAAACAAAATCGATAAAGCTTGCTGATTTCTAACAGTAATAATCGACCTGCAACACACAATGCAGGAACAGATACGCAGAGTAGATGTGTCATACCAGCAGAGAAGAAACGAACACCAGCTCCAAAAATCTGAACCTGTGAAAAAGATCTGACACAATGCAAGAGCGAGAATAAGGCCAAGGGATCATACTTATGAATTTCTAACCCAACATGGACAAAGATTTTGGATCCAAAAACCATTGGCTTAGAGAACCTAGAAACAAATAATCCCTAATTTTTCACATCTACATACTAGTAATTAGTAATCACTATATTTCATATCTACCAAAATCTAGAAAACCCAAAATCAAAATCCAGAAAGTATAAACAATTAACAACAACCTAGAAACCAAAAACCAACAAAGCGCCATTCAAATAGGACTAAATCTTGTCAGGTTTGAAATTGAGTCGAATATGAAAAACATACAAATATTAATCAAAAAAATTAACACCAAACTTCGAATTGAGCCAAGAACAGAGAAATTTAGTTTGGGATGAAAGACAATGTTAGGGTTTTGGCACAATTTAGGAAAAACTCAATCTAAGTTGAAGTTGATAAAGAGACTCACGTGATAATGTCATTCCTTGATATCTAAAACTTAATAACCCCACCTATGATAACAATTCAAAGCAACATCACATATAGCAGCTATACAAATGAATTTAGCACCACCATAATTATTAGATTTTATAATTTCAGTTCCACAATGATGATATGACCTTATTCAATAGTTACAGAGCATGTTATCAATCACACAACTTATATCAACTATGAATTGAACTAGCAATTAGAGAAAGGATAAGAAATAGTAAAAAGTGAATGAAAGATTGACTTCCAGCTACACAAATCAAAACAAAATTGGGGAACAATTGAAACTAAAGCTAACCACAAATTTAAGGAACAACAAAGTCAATTAGGGTTTTTATATGGGATTTGAGGAAGAACACACAATTCAAATTAAAGCTAATGACAGATGTAAGGAGCGACAAAATCAATTGGGGATTTTATATGAGATTTGAGGAAAACACAATTGAAATTAAAGCTAAACACAATTGAGGAGAACTTACCTCGCGAAGAAAGCGATGGGAAAGAGCGGCGGGAAAGAGATGGGAAAGAGAGCGCGGTCGACTCAGTGGGAGAGAGCGGCGGTCGATTCAGTGGGAGACCGAAGGATTAAGCGATGGGAAAGAGAATGTGATGATGTTAGGGTTTGAGATCTTTTGAGTTTTTTTTCTTATTATTTTCGGAATTCAAAATAAGCAAAAAATTAAGGAGGCCAATAACCCGCGCGTTCAATATTCACCAAATTCACAGCGGGAAATGTGAAAAAAAATTTCCAGACCTATACCCACGGATAAGAGACACCTACACCTACGGCTAGAACTACTGTGGCTAAAGGTGTCCGTTGGTATATGGAATATTTCTTATAGTGAAACATGTGTCACAATACTAGTTATATAACTAATTAATAGTTAAACAAATAATTCAAACAATTTATTCTGCACCTCTAAAAAAAACAGTAAATTGGATAAAATACTATCTCATAATGTTGGCCATATATTCTTTTCTTTGTCTGAAACATGCATCAATACACATTCATACATGAGTTTAAATGCACTTATTTTTAAACTGCCTATATGACTAATTAAAAGTTTGGTACAAATAGAAAAAATCCAACCAACAATTCATACTCATATGACTCAATGTATGGAATCTCATCTGAAATAACAAAATCAGCAATGCATTTCGAAGATAGATTAATGGTCTTGGTTCTACGCTTTTTCACTATCTTTTGTGGGTATAAGGTTGACAGAACTCACACCAGATCTGGTTTGTTGTCTTCGACACTCTGCTTCTTTCGCCTGTGTTGAGTTTTTCTTGAACTCATTATACCTATGTATTATTCCTTTATTAGTTTATGATTGATATGTATGATGAATTTAGTTATCAAATATGAATATGCAATAATAAGTAGTTATATATACATGAAGAAATCGAATATATGAATATAAAATGTTAAAATAACAAATGAGATTTAAAATAAGATAAGATCACAGTCTGTCATATTTAAAACTTTTAAAATAAATAACATTTTCAGCATTTTAATAAGATTAAAAAAAGAAATTGTTACCCAAAAAAAGGAAAAAAGAAAAGAAAAGAAAAAAAACCTACTTGCCTTCATTATTCGATAACTTCCTTTTAGATTTTATGTCCTAAAAGAGATCCAATAAAAAATAAATAAAAACAGTGAGGTTTCTCTTTCAAATTTTTATAGTAATAAATTTAAATTTTAAATAAATTTTTCCTGCTGGATACCAATACCCAACCAATTTTTAGAAAATCTAGAACTTTACCATCTAAATTCAATAATTAGTAATTGCATGGTAGTATATTTTAATAATTTTTCTTATATCTTAAAAATATTTTAAATTTCTAAATATTTTGAAATAGTTATTTGTTTATTTTAATATTATTACTCCCTCCATGCCAAAATATAAGAAAAAATGAGAACAAAAGTTAATATATATGGCTAAATTTTACACCAAATACATCAACTTTTACTTATATTTTTGGGTGGATTAAGTAAAAAACTACTTTCAAATCTAATAAATAATTTTATCATTTTATCTATCAACTAGAAATATGCAAACTCGTTCATATTTGACTTCTTGGGATTGATATAAAGATTACACGAGATTTTATTTAAAATTTTAAATTAAAATTAGATCAAACTTTTGATTTGATTGAAATTATATTAAATTCAATTATTTAATTGGGTAAAGGAAAATAAAATTGTAAATAACTTTTTTAAGACGGACTTTTTCGTGCATTCAAATTTGAAAATGTATTGGTACATCTATGACGTGACGCTCATCCACCCTCACATCTCTACTAATAATATGGTGAACCTTGCTTACATGATCACCACTCCTACACCAACATTTTGTCCCTTCATCTCGAGATTTTTCTCGTGACAAACTAATGAACTCCTCTACAAAGGTCATTTTCGGCCACCACGACACTAGATCATTAAGATGGATACAATGTTGGCGCAGCTGAAGCTTAATCACAAAATCACTTAGGCCTGCACAGGCTGGCTTGGGCTGGCAAGAACACACGCGCGCGCTGCACAGTCTCTAGGCCTTGCCTATGAGCACGATATGCAGGATCTACGGTTCTTGCAGCAACAATGGTGTTTGAATGAAAAGAATGAAAAGCATTGAATGATTGAAAGGATTGAAGAAGAAGATGATGATTAGGGAAAAGAGAGATCAATTTTATTCATCCACATAGGGGGAAAAGAGTTGATTACACACACTAATTGAGCCAAACACTTATATACTAGATCACCACATTGATTGGTGATTCTCTTAGGCCCTAACAAACTAATAACAATCTAACCAACTCTAACAACCTATGACAAACAAACTCTAACTGACTCTAGTTAGTTATTCTAACAAATTCACTAACTAACTTGCCACATAAGCAATTAGTTACACTTTCTCTTAATTGCTTGCACACCAAGCAATCTCATCACAATATGAATTAACCACTAGAATCAACTTAGATTCAACACTCCCCCTTAATTCATGTTGTCCACTGTCTCAATTCCCATTTCACTTCTCAATTTTTCAAACACTTGTACTGTCACAGCCTTGGTTAACAAGTCTGCAATTTGCTCTTCACTTCTGCAATGCATTAGAGCCAAGTTACCATTGCTTACCTGCTCTCTTAAGTAATGGAACCTCAGCTCTATATGCTTGCTTCTTCCATGAGCAATAGGGTTCTTTGCAAGATTGATAGCAGACACATTATCAATCTTCAAAGTAACTGTCTCACACTTGTTTTGACTGATCTCTTCAATTAGGTTTTTCAACCAAATGGCTTGACAGGTGCTGAGTGATGCTGCTATATACTCTGCCTCACAGGAGGATAGGGCCACTACAGGTTCCTTCTTTGAACACCATGATATTGGTGATCCACCATAGAAAAACATATAACCAGCAGTTGATTTTCTATCTTCATGATCACCACACCAATTTGAATCTGTGTAGCCAACTAGCTTGCATTTTTTGTCTCTGTCACTTGCAGGGAACATAATACCATAGTTTATGGTCCCTTTCACATATCTAAGTATTCTTTTCACTGCTATCAAGTGTGAACCTTTAGGCCTTTCCATGAACCTGCTAGCAATCCCTACACTGTAAGCCAAGTCAGGCCTTGTATTGCACAAATACCTCAAAGAACCAATCAGCTTTCTATAGAATGTAGGATCTACATCCTCTTCTTCTGCACATTTTGTTAACTGTGACCTTGGCTCAGCAGGTGACAATGCAACATTGCATTTGTCCATCTCAAACTTCTTCAAAATCTCTGATGCATATCTAGTCTGATGCATTAAGATTCCTTGCTCATTCCTCAGAAACTCAATGCCTAGAAAATATGTCATGAGGCCTAAATTTGTCATTTCAAACTCTTCTTTCAAGTCATGGTGCGAAAATTAATCCAGAAGAGTTTGAAATCAACACAAGTGACATTCAAAAGGGAGTTAATGGCGTGGGGGCTGTTGTGAGTCATCATCAAGGGCTGAGTTTAATTACTTGGCTATTTTAATCATTTTTCATCAATTAAGACAAATAAAATTCAGCCATTTAAAAGCCTATCCAGAGTGGTTACACAAGGAGCATAAAAAGGACAATCAAAGCCTTAAATGGCGTGTGGCTAGTTATAGAGAAGGAGTTACAATAGCTGATTTCATAAATGTCATTTTTATTACTAGTTTAATTGCATTTTATGTTGCATTTTTATTTTGTGTTGTAATTTGGCTATGCATTTTCGGCCATATAAGCCATGTATGATCATTTTTGAAGCATTCAATAAACAAGAACAATTTCAGTCAAATTAGAATTTGTGTCTACATTTTCACCTGATTATTTGCAAGTGTCACCTTGAAAATAGTCCGATTAGCTCAATTGGTGTTGAGTGCTAATCTCTTTGTTAGGCTATTGGTGTAGTTTAACATTGCCTATCCCTTGCTGTTTTCACTAAAACAAAAGAAACAAATACCCAAAACACTTAATAGAATACGACTAATAAGGGTGGTACCTAGTACCTTCGTTATTGGTTGTTTGCTTCCGCTATCCTTACGAATTAAAGCACTCTAATTCGTATCATTAGTGGTATCAGAGCACGGCTCTGATTCCTTGTTATGTGACAACAATGGATTTCGACAGCGATGATTTCATGGACAGATTGCGTGAAGCCTTAAGGAACGTCGATTTGAGAGATGAACGATGGAGGCCTAGAAGGGGTGAACCACGTCCAAACGTGGATGAGTTCAAAATCACCGAACTACCTGAATTCAATGGTAGTGCAGACCCGGAGGTTTATTTAGAATGGGAGCGCAAGATTGATAGAATGTTTGACTTCAAGGATCTTGATGATGAGAAGCGTTGCAAATATGCTATTCTGAAACTTGGCAAAAGTGCATCGTTGTGGTATGAGGGATTGAAGACTAGAAGAACACGAGATGGGAAGGAGAAAATCCGCTCTTGGCAGTCCTTGAAGAGGAAGTTGCGCAAAAGATATGTACCATCAAACCACCGACTGAATTTGTATAAGAAGATTTCAGATTTGGTGCAAGGCAAAATGAGTGTCACTGAGTACATTGATGAGTTTGAGAACCTATGCCTAATGGGTGAAGTGGAGGAAAATGAAGAGCAAAGAATGAGCCGTTTCCTTCGTGGGCTGAATAAGAACATAGCCTTTGCTGTGGAGCTATGTAATTACACGGATTTCAACACTTTGTGCACCTTGTGCTTGAAGATTGAAAATCAAAACAAGAGTAGGTATAATGCTGGGAGTTCATGTGGTTGGTCCAAGGGAGGTGTGTCGGGTAGTGCAAATCCAGCCCCTAGCACTAAACCAATGGTGAATCAACCAAAACAAAGTGATCCTACTCCTAAACAACCCATTGCCACGGCCAAGGAGACTAACCTGTCAAAGGTTAGGTGTTTTAAGTGTCAAGGCTTTGGACACTTTTCTAGAGCTTGTCCTAATCAACGAGTTGTGACCCTCCGAGAAGCAATTAGCATGCGTGATGAGTTGGTTAAGGAAGAGGAAGAATCTGGTGGTTCATTTGGTGGCAATATTGAAAGTGATGGAGTTGAAATTGTTGAAGATGATGATGATGAGGTAGAAGTATATGGACCTCCCATATATGATACTTTGATGCTCAGAACTTTGCAAGCCAAGGCTGTACCCGTGGAAGGAGATCAAAGGAATCAAATCTTCTATACTAAGTGTCAAGTGAAGGATAAGTGGTGTAGTGTCATTGTGGATGGAGGTAGTTGTACCAATGCAGCTTCAACTGAAATAGTGTCTAAATTAGGATTGCTCACAACAAAACATCCTAAGCCTTATGCACTACATTGGTTGGACAATGGAAGTAGTATAAATGTCACAAGGCAGACGCGTGTGGGATTGACCATGGGGTCTTATGTTGATGAAATCTTGTGTGATGTGGTGCCTATGGATGCAAGTCACATACTTTTGGGACGCCCTTGGCAATTTGATAGAGATGTGACGCATAGAGGAAGGTCCAATGAGCATGAATTGAACTTCAATGGCAAGAGAATTGTGTTGAAACCAATGGCATCAAATGAAGTCCGTTCCATGATTACAAAAAGAGGTAAAAAGCCTAGTCTCGCTATGTTTGCTACTGAAAATGAAGTGAAGGATGCTATTGATAATGGTGAATTAGTCTACATGTTGGTTGCAAAGAATGCTAAACAAGATAATGTAGAGACTCCTCTTAAACAACAATTGGAGGCTGTCTTGGGTGAGTATGAAGATGTGTTTCCAATTGAACTACCAATTGGTTTGCCACCTATCCGTGGGATTGAGCATCAAATTGATCTAATTCCGGGAGCCCCATTACCAAACAAGGCTGCCTATAGGTGTAATCCAGAGGAGACAAAGGAGTTGCAACAACAAATTGAAGAATTGATAAGCATGGGTTATGTGCGCGAATCAATGAGCCCATGTGCTGTCCCGGCATTGTTGGTTCATAAGAAGGATGGTTCATGGAGAATGTGTATCGATAGTAGGGCGGTGAACAACATAACCATCAAATATCGTTTTCCCATTCCAAGACTAGATGATATGCTTGATGAGTTACATGGGTCGGTTATCTTTTCAAAAATCGATCTAAGGAGTGGATATCACCAAATCAGAATGCGTGAAGGTGATGAATGGAAGACGACATTCAAGACTAAGCATGGTCTATATGAATGGCTAGTTATGCCATTTGGGCTCACAAATGCACCTAGCACCTTTATGAGGCTCATGAACGAAGTACTCAAGCCTTTTTTGGGTAAGTTTGTTGTTGTTTATCTTGATGACATATTGGTGTATAGCAAGTCTATTGAGGATCATTTCACTCATTTGAAACAAATCTTTGAAACCCTAAGAGCACAAAAACTCTATGGGAAGAAGGAAAAGTGTGATTTCTTGGTTGAAAGTGTGGTGTTTCTTGGATATGTGGTGTCTAAAGATGGAGTATCAGTTGATCAAACAAAGGTGGATGCTATCAAGACTTGGCCGAGCCCTACAACAGTTTCGGAGGTGAGATCTTTCCTTGGTCTTGCATCATTTTATCGGCGCTTTATCCAGAATTTTAGCACTATAGCAAGTCCCATGACCGAATGTTTGAAGAAGGGTGCGTTTGTGTGGAATGAGCAAGCACAAAAGGCTTTTGAATTGATTAAGTTAAAGCTTTGTGAAGCTCCTGTTTTAGCTTTATCCGACTTCACTCAACCATTTGAAGTTGAATGTGATGCTAGTGGAGTTGGCATTGGGGCTGTTTTGATACAAAACAAAAGGCCTATAGCTTATTTCTCGGAGAAACTGGGGGGAGCCAGATTGAACTATTGCACCTATGACAAAGAGTTCTATGCCATTGTGAGAGCTCTTGATTATTGGAGTCATTATTTGCGTTCTAATCACTTTATATTGCATTCAGATCATGAGTCTTTGAAGTATATCAATGGGCAACAAAAGTTGAGTCCAAGGCATGCTAAATGAGTGGAATTTCTTCAATCTTTTAATTTCTCTTCAAAATACAAGGATGGTAAGAGTAATGTGGTGGCTGATGCACTTTCAAGGAGGTATGCTTTAATTTCAATTCTTGAAACTCGCTTACTTGGTTTTGAGACTTTGAAAGATTATTATAAAGAGGATGTGGATTTTGGTGAAATATACTCTAATTGTGAAAATGGAGCATTTGGAAAGTACATAGTGCAGGGTGGATTTTTGTTCAAGGAGAATCGGCTTTGCATCCCAAGGCATTCAATTCGTGAGTTACTAGTTCGTGAAGCTCATGGTGGAGGTTTGGCTGGTCATTTTGGCATTACAAAGACCTTGGAGATTTTAAAAGAACACTTTCATTGGCCAAAGATGTTAGGAGATGTGCAAAAAGTCATTAGCAAGTGTGTTACTTGTCATATGGCAAAGAGTTCTTTCAAACCCGGGGCATATACTCCATTACCAACACCTAGTGGTCCTTGGATGGATGTGAGCATAGATTTCATTGTGGCTTTGCCCCGTACACAGCGAGGTAAAGATGCTATTATGGTTGTTGTTGATAGGTTTTCAAAGATGGCACACTTTGTAGCTTGTCACAAAACAGATGATGCTAGTAATGTTGCTGATTTGTACTTTCGTGAGATTGTACGTTTACATGGAGTTCCTAAAACTATTGTTTCCGATCGTGATTCAAAGTTTTTGAGTTATTTTTGGAACACATTATGGAGGAAATTGGGTACTAAGTTGTTGTTTAGTACTTCCCATCACCCTCAAACCGATGGGCAAACCGAGGTGACTAATAGAACTCTTGGTACTTTGCTGCGTGGTTTGGTTAGCAAGACTCAAAAGGATTGGGACTTGAAGCTAGCTCATGCTGAATTTGCCTACAACCGGTCCCCTACATATGCTACTAATCATTCTCCTTTTGAAGTTGTTTATGGTGTGAATCCTTACTTGCCATTGGATTTGATAACTATGCCAAAAGAGGAATTAGTTCATCCAGATGCCGAGGCCAAACTCAAATCAATGATCAAGCTACATAAGCAAGTGCAAGAAAGAATCAAGGCGGTAAATGAAGTCTACAAGCAAAGGTCCAAGAATAAGAAGCCTAAGTTGTTCAATGAAGGTGATCTTGTGTGGGTCCATTTGCGAAAAGAAAGATTCCCAAGCAAGAGAAAGAATAAGCTCATGCCTAGAGCTGATGGTCCTTTCAAAGTTATATCAAAGATCAATGGCAATGCATACAAGATTGAGCTGCCCGGAGAATATGGAGTACATGCTACTTTCAATATTGGAGACCTCTCACCATATTTAGATGATGATGGTATTCAAGAATTGAGGTCAATTCCTTTCAAAGGGGGAGGGGATGGTGCGAAAATTAATCCAGAAGAGTTTGAAATCAACACAAGTGACATTCAAAAGGGAGTTAATGGCGTGGGGGCTGTTGTGAGTCATCATCAAGGGCTGAGTTTAATTACTTGGCTATTTTAATCATTTTTCATCAATTAAGACAAATAAAATTCAGCCATTTAAAAGCCTATCCAGAGTGGTTACACAAGGAGCATAAAAAGGACAATCAAAGCCTTAAATGGCGTGTGGCTAGTTATAGAGAAGGAGTTACAATAGCTGATTTCATAAATGTCATTTTTATTACTAGTTTAATTGCATTTTATGTTGCATTTTTATTTTGTGTTGTAATTTGGCTATGCATTTTCGGCCATATAAGCCATGTATGATCATTTTTGAAGCATTCAATAAACAAGAACAATTTCAGTCAAATTAGAATTTGTGTCTACATTTTCACCTGATTATTTGCAAGTGTCACCTTGAAAATAGTCCGATTAGCTCAATTGGTGTTGAGTGCTAATCTCTTTGTTAGGCTATTGGTGTAGTTTAACATTGCCTATCCCTTGCTGTTTTCACTAAAACAAAAGAAACAAATACCCAAAACACTTAATAGAATACGACTAATAAGGGTGGTACCTAGTACCTTCGTTATTGGTTGTTTGCTTCCGCTATCCTTACGAATTAAAGCACTCTAATTCGTATCAAGTCACCCTTGAACTCACTAATATAAGATTCATTGCTTCCTGTGATAAGCAAATCATCTACATATAGACAGATTATAATAACTCCCTTTGCAGCATCTTTCTTGACATACACTCCATGTTCTGTGACACATTTCTTAAACCCTATTTCATTTAAGAACTTGTCAATCCTTTTGTTCCAGGCTCTTGGAGCTTGTTTCAGTCCATAGAGTGCTTTCTTAAGCTTGTACACTTTAAGCTCTTGACCTTTCACTTCATAACCAGGTGGCTGGGCAACATACACTTCTTCTTCTATAGGACCATTCAGAAATGCTGACTTCACATCCATTTGATACATTGGCCAATCATTTAGGTTAGCAATAGCAGTTACTAACCTTATTGTTTCCATTCTAGTAACAGGTGCAAACACTTCATCATAGTCAATTCCTTCTTTTTGAAGGAATCCCTTTGCCACTAGTCTTGCTTTATATCTGGTTATTTCACCCTTTGAGTTCACTTTCAGCTTGTAAACCCACTTCACATCTATTGCTTTCTTTCTCTGTGGAAGATCCACCAGCTCCCATGTTTGATTGCTTTCAATTGAATCCAATTCTTCTTTCATAGCACATCTCCACTTTTCACTTTGTAGAGCACTATTCACATCAATTGGTTCAGATTCAGCCATGAATGCTAAATGGATCAACTCACCATCATTGTTCACTTGACCATCTGAGTTCATTTCACACTCTTGTAATCTTGCTGGTAGAACTCTAGGCCTATTTGATCTTCTTACCTCAGGCACTGGTTGATTTACTTGTTCTTCACTAACTTCTTCAATCATCACACTAGTTGACTTCTTTCTGTCATTAGTGTTCCAGTCTCATTCCTTAAGTTCATCAATTATCACATCTCTACTGATCACCACATTGTTATTGATTGGATCATAGAGTTTGTAACCTCCAGTTGAATGATAACCAACCAATATCATCATTGTTGACTTATCATCCAGCTTCTTTCTCAATTGATCTGGTGTGTGTCTGAAAGCTAGTGAACTAAACACTCTCATATGATTCACATTTGGCTTGTGTCCTGACCAACATTCTTCTGGTGTGATACCCTTCAATCTCTTTGTAGGGCATCTGTTCAATGTATAAGTAGCAGTAGACACTGCTTCACCCCATAACCCCTTAGGTAAATGCTTCCCTTTCAACATACACCTCACCATATCCATTATTGTTCTATTTTTTCTTTCAGCAGTCCCATTTTGTTGTGGAGTATATGGTGGTACTATGTCATGCACAATGCCTTCATTGTCACAGAATTTTGCAAATTCATGTGATACATACTCTCCACCCCCATCTGTTCTTAGGGTTTTGAGTCTTTTACCACTTTGTCTTTCAACTTTTGCTTTAAATTTCTTAAAGATTTCAAACACGTAACTTTTCTTACTTATCAAGTAAGTCCATAGTTTTCTGCTAAAGTCATCTATGAAACTTACAAAGTACTTGTTACCTCCAATTGAGCTCACTTGCATTGGTCCACATACATCTGAATACACCACTTCAAGCACACTAGTGGTTTTACTTGCTGCATATTTGCTGAAGCTCCCTCTGTGCTGCTTTGATTGCACACATTCTTCACAAATTTCTTCAGGAACTTGCAGGCTTGGCAAACCTGTCACCATCTTTGATTTTTGCAACAAGCTGAGGTCCTTGAAATTCAAGTGCCCCATTCTATAGTGCCATCTCCACTATTCTCTACTTGATGCAGTCATCAAGCACTTGTGATTCAGAACATTGAGCTCAATATTGAATGTCCTATTCTTTGACATTTCAGTTTTTAACAACAAGTTACCTTTAGTGTTGTACACTTTCAGCAACCTATTCTCCATTACAATTCTATAATCTTTCTCTAGTAATTGGCCTATACTGAGTAGATTACACTCCATACCTGGTATGTACAATACACCAGAAATCACTGAGCACTTACCATCCTTTCTTTTGATGGTCACATCACCAATAGCTTGTACTGCAAGGCTGCTATTGTCTGCAAACTTTACATTGTGATTCTGAGTAGCTTTTAGGCTTGTGAACCAGTCTTTCCTCCATGCCATGTGTGTTGTACATCCAGTGTCAAGATACCATTTCTCTTGAAAGTCACTTTCATCCTTTGTAGTTACAAGAAGCGTCACTGAACCCTCATCATCATCATCATTTCTAGCCATTTTGGCCTCAACATCACTTGATTCCTCTCTGAATCTACATTCATCTGCAAAATGACCATAATTTTGGCAATTATAGCATTGAATGTTTTTCTTGTCAAACTTTCCTCTTCCACCTCTGCCACCTCTTCCACCTCTATGACCTCCATTGTAACCACCTCTTCCACCATTAGATTGTTTCTTCTGATTTCCACCACCTTTGGTATCTTGATTTTCTTTTCCATTACCATTATGATAACCATCTTTTCCCTTATTGCCTTGCCATTTTCCCTTTCCTTTCTTATTCTTATTACCCTGCTGAACTTGTAATGCTATCTCACCATTGGATTTATCAGAATTTCTCTGATTCATCCTTTGTTTATGTGCTTCTAAAGATCCTTGCAGTTCCTCAACTTTTATACTGTCAAGATCTTTAGATTCTTCTATAGCAGCTACCACATAGTCAAACTTAGGAGTTAAAGATCTCAATATCTTTTCTACTCTCATTGTACCAGACACAATTTCTCCACAGGCTTTCATCTCATTAACTATTTTTGCAATTTTAGTGAAGAATTCACTTACAGTTTCTTTCTCTTTCATTTGTAGCTGTGCAAACTTGCTTCTTAGGGTTTGTAACTTCACTTTCTTCACCTTCTGATCTCCAGCATAAGCTGTAGCCAAGATATCCCAAGCTTGCTTAGCTGATTCACAATCTCCAACCTTTTCAAAGATATCAGGGCTTACACTTTGATGAATTATGAACAATGCCTTGTAGTCTTTCTTCTTCAATTCTTTGTGTTGTGTTCTTTGAACCTCTGTTGCACCTTCTGAAAGTGGTTCCACACCACTAATCACTTGTTCCATCACATCTTGATAATTGAATAGCACTTTCATCTGCTTGCTCCAATTATCATAATTCTTTCCATCCAAAACTGGTAGATTCGCAGGGAATTGACCATTGTTAAAGGTTGCCATGGTTAAAGCACCAACCAGGCTCTTGATGCCAGATGTTGGCGCAGTTGAAGCTTAATCACAAAATCACTTAGGCCTGCACAGGCTGGCTTGGGCTGGCAAGAACACACGCGCGCGCTGCACAGTCTCTAGGCCTTGCCTATGAGCACGATATGCAGGATCTACTGTTCTTGCAGCAACAATGGTGTTTGAATGAAAAGAATGAAAAGCATTGAATGATTGAAAGGATTGAAGAAGAAGATGATGATTAGGGAAAAGAGAGATCAATTTTATTCATCCACATAGGGGGAAAAGAGTTGATTACACACACTAATTGAGCCAAACACTTATATACTAGATCACCACATTGATTGGTGATTCTCTTAGGCCCTAACAAACTAATAACAAACTAACTAACTCTAACAACCTATGACAAACAAACTCTAACTGACTCTAGTTAGTTATTCTAACAAATTCACTAACTAACTTGCCACATAAGCAATTAGTTACACTTTCTCTTAATTGCTTGCACACCAAGCAATCTCATCACAATATGAATTAACCACTAGAATCAACTTAGATTCAACATACAAGACTCTCGCTATTCGTCATGAAGCCTCTCTATTGAATCACTTGTTTATCTTTTCTTGGAGGAGTATTCAACATTCAGCTTGGATCCTTAAAAGAGGCAGCTATTATTGGCATATAGATGGTGCTTCTATTATTAGAACGGTTTAAAGTGTGGAGCAAAGAACTAAGTCATTCAGCTACAATGCTATATATATATGAGTCAGGATCCGTTGACACCAACTAGTTTGACACCAAATGTTACACCTCTCAATAACGTTTTAACCGATATAAATTTTATAAAATCCACCGTTGGATTGAAAGTTTACATCATATAGATCATTTGTGTAAAATTTCAGACAAATCCAAAATCATTTGATATGCTATTGAGACACATAAAGATTAACGGCATTTAAAAAAATACAAAAACCGTTAATTTTGATGTATCTCAATAACATATCAAATGATTTTAGATTTATTTGAAATTTTACACAAATGATCTATATGATGTAAACTTTCAATCCAACGGTGGATTTTATAAAATTTATATCGGTTAAAACGTTATTGAGAGGTGTAACATTTGGTGTCAAACTAGTTGGTGTCAACGGATCCTGACTCTATATATATATATATATATATATATATATATATATATATATATATATATATATGTGTGTGTGTGTGTGTGTGTGTGTGTCTGATAAAAGAATTTCCTAGGTACATTTGTCTTATGGTTGGAGAGCATGTGCCCTTAGCGAAGGTTTGTCTTATGGGGTTACCCTTTTTGTGTTGGTCATATTTTGCTAACCAATTTTATGACAAAAGTTCGGTTGGGATTTGACAAAGATGAAAAAAATGGATTAGTGTCAAGTAAAGAGATTAAGAATAAAGTTGATCAATTGCTTAGTGATGAGAACATAAGGTTAAGGTATATGGAGATAAAGGGGGAGGGTGAGGTCATAAGGAACTTAGCACAAGGATGTGGATCTTCAGAGAATTTTAGCAGGTTTGTTGAGTGGCTGAAAAAAATAAGAACTGGCTTTTTTTATTGGCTGCTTAAGTATCTAGCATGTGTACTCCTAAAATGGTGAAGTACTTGTATCGGGTACGTACCAGTATCGGATACTTCATTGTACAAGTATGGTACGCACTGATTCCGTACCCATTTTTATTTGGTTGATTTATGATGATGAATACGGAAAAAACATATTGACTATTGAAAAATCTCTTAAAATATTATAATTTTTTATTATATTTTAATTAGCTCTTATTTTTTATGAAAATAGTTGAGACGTGGACCAAAAAAAATTAAATCTTCTAAGCATGATGATAATAATTCACTTAAAAATAATTTTTCTAATATTTTACGTACCCGTACCTTAAATTTTCTAAAATGTAGTACCACGTACGGCGTACGAGTACCCGTACCAAATACCGTACCCGTACCTAGGCAACATAGCTTCTTAATGACGATTAAATCAAACAAGGTGTTCAATGGTCATGAACAATAATTCAGCAACAACAAGAAAAATACTTTTCAAATAGTTGAAATAGTTAGAGTGGATTTTATTTGCTCAATCATGAAATGTTTTTCTAAGATGAACATGCATTATCTAGATTGATTGTTTTAGCAACACTTGATTTACTTTGTTTGCTAGATTAATTTCATGATTTACTTTGTTTACTAGATCCATTTCATTTTTAGGAATTTTTATTAGTTTTTCTTTTTTTAACTAATAATTGTGATAGTAATTTAGATATTTCCTCCCCTTAATCCTTACTTTTCCTATGCTTTAAAAATGGAGGGCAATTTTAAGTATTCAGCGCTGCATCTTTGAGCATCGTCTCAAGTCGTATTAAACAGTGTGCGGTAGAAACACGGACTTCTATTTTTGACGTGACAAAGTAAGAATGTTGTTTACAATTGATCACATGTCTTACACTGAACACGCCCTCAATATGAAGTGTATGTGTTATATAGGATAAAACACTAGCAGTAGTTCTGCCTCACAAAATTGGCTTCAAACTCAAACAGTTCCATGTATGAGAGATCAAAGTTTACGTCACTGCACCGGAATATTTGAAGAAATGCAAAGTTTTGAATCTGCTCCACCACTGATAACACTATCACCTTTCCACCAGTCAGCACACAATACCTGAGTTAAACAGATTAAAATTCATTAGCAACCATTTTAGCCCTTTTCTAGGGTAAATAGCAGTTTGTTCCAATTTCATAATACAACAGTGTGGTCCTTGGGAAGGATACCGAGTTTTCAAAAAAAAAAAAAAAGTGTTATAGTACTGCTATAGCCGCAATATAGCAATTTGTTTAAATTCAGTTATGCTATAACGCTGCTATAGCCACTATTTAACAACATTGTTTACTTCCCATTCTAAAACATGGAAAGAAAGTTCCATACCTTGTCGCTGTGTGATTCAATGACTGAAAGAGACCACTGCAACAGTAATGAACAAAAGTTATTTGTTAAAAACACAAAGATGATGTATAATCACACCAAAAGTAAAAATTACTACTTAGTTAAAATACGTAGATATTACCGCAGTTCTCAGATCCCATAACATAACTTTCCCATCATAAGATGCAGACAGTAAATGAAACGGAGAATTATCATGCCATTTGCAGCTTGATACCCAAGAAGTGTGAGAAGCAAACTGAAGAACAGGAGCAGAAGTGCCTGCAGAAAAAAATAAAAAACTTTATAAGATACTGGCATGCATATGATTTGTGTGTGGAAGTTAGAGGGGCAATTATTTGCTTTGTTTTACTGACCTGGCTTACGAGGATCCCAAATCCTAACGACATTGTCAGAACCACCGGCAGCTATCAATGCAGAACCATCCCCTCCGATGTCAAGGCAGTTAAGAGCCTTCCCGCAAAACTATACAGAGGACAAAGTCGTCTTAAAATTTAACTCTAATTTTTGGTGCTTATTTACTTCTAATTGCCTTATGGAAATATTTTCAATAGTACTTTTTTGTATGACAAAAATTTCCATCCAGTAAGTGAAGGAAAAATAAACAGATGATCATAGAATAATGAAACATATTTATGACCATGAAAAAAAAATTACACTTCCTCCAGAATGGCAAGTACTTAAAATGCGTTATAAAACAAGATGTACAAAACATTTAAGAGAGTTAAACAAAATTGTACTAATTAAGCATAACAATGAAAGCTTCATAACAGGATCAATTAGGGGCTAACTCATGATAATCATAATCATAGTAAGACTAAGGAAAATAGTTGATGAACGAGAATACATAAAATGTAAAGATTAGACAATATTATTCAGAGAAACATAAATAATCTCAAAGATACCAGAACTTTGATCATCATTTAAAGAACAAGAAAAGAAAAATGACCAGCATGCCTAATCCAGTTCAAATTTACCTGCCTGTTTACACACAAATAGTTAACGCAATAAATCACTAACGAGCATGGTGTCACATCACAGCTTAATTTGACGGCAAAATCTAAACTTCAATAGCATACGATTTCAACAACTGAAAGAAAAATAGTAGTGATTTGTTAACTTACTATGTCTGACACGTTTTTTCCTTTCTCAACATCCCATTTCCTAATAGAATGATCCCAAGATGCAGAATAGATTGACCCTCTTTGTGGCCAAATCACAGAAGACACACACTGTGTATGGCCAACAAGGGTTGTAAAAGCTTCTCCCTGTAACGAAACAATGTAATTATTAATGAAAACTTGATTGTCAATAAAAAGGACAGAATGGTACATCAAAAAAGGGAAAGAACAAAGAACTGCTACTAAGAGAATATCTAAAATATTTTTCTTCTTATACATAAAGATGCAGCATGAAAGAACAAGTGAACTAGAGCACAGCAAACTAAACAAGTGGAAAACATCTTTAGATATTACTATTACATGCACCAATTAAAACAAAAGTAGATTCAAATCAAATGCTAGCATTAATGATCTCTTGGGAGTTAAAATGGATTTCTGAATACAAAATATCTGGGAGAAAAAAATGTGACTACACAAATACAAATTTCAACAATACAAGAAAAACAATAAGGTGCAAGGAGACTGTACAGACCTCCAATTGAGAGTCCTCAACTTGACCTTCAACTTTTCTCTTCTTAGACACAAAATCATTTTCTGCATTAGTGTCATTGATTCGCCAAAGGTTGATGGTGCAATCCCAAGAACCGGAACAAACCTGATCATATGAGGCAGCAGACGAAGAATGATGTTACAGATTACACTACATAAACCAAGTGTGGAGAATCTCAAAATAGAAAAGCAGATATAAACCATTTCTCCATTAGTCTGTGCTGCAACACTTTGTACAGAAGACTTGTGACCACGCAAGATTTTGTAAGCTCTAACCCTCAAAGGATGGTCGGTAGCCTCCTCCTCGGTATTGATCTATAATATAAAAAAGAAAAATATAACATAGTAAGCATAAGGCGCAACATAAGGAATTCAGCTCAAAAGCTTCTTTTACTTACCTTCCATAGCCTTAGTGTCCGGTCTTTAGAAGCAGTTGCTAAAGTTACAGTTTCCACACCTGATTACAATACAAATTTTGATAACTTGGAACAATTCAAGTAAAATATTGAGTGTCTATATTTTGCCACATACGGATCGTCCCAAACATATTGATTTGATAACTTGGAACAATTCAACTAATACTCCTTTATTTATTTCTTACTTTTGATGATGCTGAAGCTAGGCGACTTTGCAAGCATAGAAGGCGAACCTCTAGGAGGCAATCTTCTGTGCCACAACCCGCTAATCCTCCCTCATTTCCTCCCACAGGATACCCACCCATGGATCCCCTTACTTTCCACAATATGGTTTCTTATAATTGGGATTTGCATGATGCAGGTTACAGGGCTATGCAGGCTGTGCATCAGTCCATCTATAATACTCAGGTTGTGCAGCCAGTCATGACTCCAAACCAGTTTGCCACTTATGTTCAGTGGCCTGGGGACAGGCCTTTTATTCCAGGAGGGGGTAGCACCTCAGGTACAAATGCTAATATGGGAGATACAGGTGCAGGTGTAGGAAGTGGAGCAAACACATTTGATGATCCTGGTGATTTTGACATTGATGATCAGACGACTTTGAGGCAGATGATGGATTCTTTGAACAGGGGTGGAAGCGATGACGAGATGGCTGAAGAGGACCAGACTTCAGTCTCAGATGAGTTTTGAGAGGAGATCAGATAACGACTGAAACTCGCCAAAAAAGAGTGATATTTTAAAATCTTTCAGTCGTTTATTTCTTATTTGTGATATATATAGTATACTTTTTGAAACAAAACTCTTGATGCATGCACTCTAAAAGAATGTTTTGGTGAACCTATGATGCATGAACTTTGAAAAATGTTTTGGTTTAAGACAAGCATGTATGGTTTTGTGAACTTTAATATCTTTGTAAAATAGTTTGGAAGCATGTGTTTAAATTTCTAAGTAAAAATAGTTTTAATTTATGCATGTATGTTAGAAACAAGCTTTAAAATTTTAAGTGAATCAAGAGGATGGGTTGTAAAATCAAATGATCAAGCATGATAATTTTGATTTGTAGAACTTTATGTCAACTTTTGATTAATGTTTGAAATATGCTTAGGAACTTAACATGTTCTTGAAGTGTGTTGTTTGTCCTAAGATGATTCTCATTATTTTTGTTAAACATGATTGAAGCTTGTGTTATCCAATCTAGCCGGGTGAGAATGTGTGAACTTTCCATTGTTTACATAAATATTTGAGAGCCGAAAATTGTGTATGCTCATTTGATTTTAACTTAATCTTGCTGTCATTGATGTGTTTGATGTTGTGGATATGATCAAGGCCCTGTTTCTTTTTGAGTGATAACTACTTGGCCAAATTTAACCTACCTTGTGAGATAGTGATCTTTTTGTGTCCCCTGTTGAGCCTTAAATTTTGAAAATTGTTTGTTAAACCCTGAAACCGAAAGAATGGAAAAACAACTACTCTACCCTTGTCTTAGGATAGGAGAGCAATTGTACTTCAACTAGGGTTATGATAAGGTTTAAGTTGGGGAAAAGTAGGTTACAAAAGTTACAAAAATAAAATGGTTTGAAGAGTAGTTGATTTGGTGATTTGCAAAAAAAAAAAAAAAAAAAAAAAAATCTCATTGTGAAGAAAGAAAAGGATCACCAATGAAATAGGGGAGAAAAGAAAAAGAAAGGGAGTAAATGAATGAAAATTTTTATAAGTTCTTTAAGTTTTATTTTTGCTCTCTTATCCTTGAGGCCTTTTGAAATCCAAAGAAAAACAATGATTTTTTTTGTAAGCCCAGCCCCGTTACAAGCTTTATGAAGTCCTTAGTGATCCACGACTGATAGCATGTTTTGTGATATTGCTTGGATAAATGTTTGAATTAAACTGTTGCATGCACATTGCTTGGATGGAGTGAAACACTTACCCTTGAGTGATATATTTGTGAGAAATTTGTGATAACACTTGAATCTTAATTGTTTGATAAGAATGTTGAGAATTTTGCTTAGGCATAGCAATCACTTCATGATCATGCTTTGTTTCTTTGAATATTTTGAGGATTAGTCTTTAGTAGGCATTGTTTTACTTATGCTAGAAGAAGAAGATTTTCAAACTTTGATTGATTACAAACCCACTCTTGAGATTGCAAATTTTAAATTTGTCTATATTGTGATATTACCTTTTGTTTGAGGACAAACAAAGTCCTAAGTTGGGGAGAGTTGATAAGTGCCAAAAAGTAGTTAAAATTCTTATTCAATTAAGGCAATTATCGACTTATTTTCAAAGATATTTATAGTTAAAACCCCAAAACGTTGTACATTTTAACTAAAGATGTTTTATGTCCTAATCCTAGCTTTTTAAGCTTTCATGATTAAAAGAGGAGCAAAATTTAATTCTTTTCCCAAGAGGCTGGTGGCTGAGCTACCAGGTGATGGCTGAGCGACCAATTTAAAAGAAATCTTGGGAAACAAGCAAAGAATTCCACACGTGTCAAATAACCTCTTCACCAAGCCAAGTTGGTGGCTGAGCGACCAGGTGGTGGCTGAGCAACCAAATTGAAGGAAATCTTGGGCATCAAGCTTCAACTTTTGTACGTGTCAAGAAAGCCCCTTCACCAAGGCAAGTTGATGGCTGAGCGACCAGGTGGTGGCTGAGCGACCACTTGATGCCTATAAATAGCAATTCACTCTCATTACAAAAGGGACGGGGGGAGAGAGTCATTTTGTTGAAAGTACAAAAGTAAGTTTTAGAATTATCGTCTCCACAGGGACTAGTGTGATATTAAAAACCGTTCAACAATTACCATAATTTTAAGTGAAGTATTTAAAGTTTGTTTTTGTTGTAAAAACTTGCAAAAGCATATAAATGTAAATAAAAATGTGATTAAAGATTCAGAGAGAAAAGGTTGTCGGGATTAGACTTCACTCTTTCACTTATATGTACGTTTCTAAAACATTCATATATATTTTAACTAATCATCAACATATCACGTATTGCTCACAGACGTTTCTGTGTCCAGATAACGACAAGAATCACGTTATACTTATTAATCCTCGATGTCTCGATTGAATAATTAATATAACGGCTAAATTGTATTATTTAAACTCCGATGTCTCGAAACATTTGAATAACACAACAGCATTAAGTTTCAATACAAAAGTGAATATTAAAAACCTAAATCTATGTCTAGAGTTTTAGGATTTTTAATAAGTGATTATCTTTTCCATTTGATTCAAAGTGAAATATGTCTATAACAATTCAAATCTTAAAGATAAACATGCAAATCAAAGATAACACTAAGTTGATGATAAATTAAAACATATATAACATGATTAAGAGTTGTACATATTTATGAATGAGCTACACCTAATCCCAACAACAAAAGATTTAGCCACTCATTGTCATGGTGGTAAACTTACAAATGTGGAAAGAGGAACAAAGAGTGCACATCAATCCCTTGATCTCTCAAGTTGGATGGATCCACCTTCTCTTGCCTATGACCTAAGCTTAATTCTAATTTAATTGCTCTGTTTTTTTTTTAACTCTCTCCCCCCGTCCCTTTTGTAATGAGAGTGAATTGCTATTTATAGGCATCAAGTGGTCGCTCAGCCACCACCTGGTCGCTCAGCCATCAACTTGCCTTGGTGAAGGGGCTTTCTTGACACGTACAAAAGTTGAAGCTTGATGCCCAAGATTTCCTTCAATTTGGTTGCTCAGCCACCACCTGGTCGCTCAGCCACCAACTTGGCTTGGTGAAGAGGTTATTTGACACGTGTGGAATTCTTTGCTTGTTTCCCAAGATTTCTTTTAAATTGGTCGCTCAGCCATCACCTGGTAGCTCAGCCACCAGCCTCTTGGGAAAAGAATTAAATTTTGCTCCTCTTTTAATCATGAAAGCTTAAAAAGCTAGGATTAGGACATAAAACATCTTTAGTTAAAATGTACAACGTTTTGGGGTTTTAACTATAAATATCTTTGAAAATAAGTCGATAATTGCCTTAATTGAATAAGAATTTTAACTACTTTTTGGCACTTATCAACTCTCCCCAACTTAGGACTTTGTTTGTCCTCAAACAAAAGGTAATATCACAATATAGACAAATTTAAAATTTGCAATCTCAAGAGTGGGTTTGTAATCAATCAAAGTTTGAAAATCTTCTTCTTCTAGCATAAGTAAAACAATGCCTACTAAAGACTAATCCTCAAAATATTCAAAGAAACAAAGCATGATCATGAAGTGATTGCTATGCCTAAGCAAAATTCTCAACATTCTTATCAAACAATTAAGATTCAAGTGTTATCACAAATATATCACTCAAGGGTAAGTGTTTCACTCCATCCAAGCAATGTGCATGCAATAGTTTAATTCAAACATTTATCCAAGCAATATCACAAAACATGCTATCAGTCGTGGATCACTAAGGACTTCATAAAGCTTGTAACGGGGCTGGGCTTACAAAAAACATCATTGTTTTTCTTTGGATTTCAAAAGGCCTCAAGGATAAGAGAGCAAAAATAAAACTTAAAGAACTTATAAAAATTTTCATTCATTTACTCCCTTTCTTTTTCTTTTCTCCCCTATTTCATTGGTGATCCTTTTCTTTCTTCACAATGAGATTTTTTTTTTTTTTTTTTTGGTGATCCTTTTCTTTCTTCATTGGTGATCCTTTTCATTGGTGATCCTTTTGTTCCACAGTTGCAAGCTTTAAGTAATTGTTAGAATATTGTGTTCATTTTCAATTTTCAAATCTATTTATCTATCTTCTATCTATTAAGCAAGCATTGTGATGATTTAACACCTCTAAAAAATTTCATGCAACTTCTTATTCTAGGTGAATAAATAAATAATATAACTTTTACAATTCTACAACTTTCTATCTATCTATCTATAATAAAAAAAAATTGATTTTGGATCATCATCGCTTTATTCAAACAACTATTTGATGATACTCTTCAAATTTTTCATTGGCTTTTCTTATAGGATTGAAGCTGAAGTCACTATATATTTAGATTAACCAAATCTTTTTCCATTATTTTATTTCATAATATTGTGGATATTACATTGTATATGTGCTAAAACTTTCCGGTAAAAAAAAATAAGTGCTAAAACTACAACCGTCTTTATGTTCTACATTTTTCATTCATAATCATTATGAATTATGTCTTCTAATAATTGTGGATTATGTTTTTCTATAATGGAGTTATGTGTGCAGTCAAAATCAACATGCATTTTTTGGAGCTAGATATATGACCAATAACATGTATGTGACGGTTCGTCTTCAACAAGCTGTGTATTTTACTCTTGGTTATTTTGAAGCCTCCATATTTTTGCCTATGTAGCATGCTTTAGAGAAAATTTTCTCTAGCTATATTTAAACATTACTCTAAAATTTATTTTGTGTCCATTCATCATCCAAATCATTGGTCTTGAGACTAACATAAATTACATCTAGGCAGATTATAATGGGTTTAAAACAAATGCAAATATTGTAAAAAATAAAATGCAAGTAACATAATATTACGTTTATATATGGTATATTATATCTATGCATATATACCTTGGAAGTATTGCAAATTAATAAGTAACAAATAATGTAAATTAATGGTGCTAAAATAAAAAAAGAGGATCAAAATTATAAAAGAAAAAAAATGAAAATACGTCACTAAAGTATGTATATATAAATTATATGTATGCTCAACATAAAAAATATACTATGTATATATAATGACATTTACTATTCTTATTCATTATTCAAAGGTTACATATTATTCACCTTCTATTAGAATGAAATAACTTTTTGCATTGAATACCTTATGGGTTGATGGTTACATTTCAAGTATTGGTTTTTGTGGTGGTTGATGAGTCAATCTCTTGAATATCAGGTATGTTACTCAATGATTAAAAAATTATATTAGTTTACATATATGTCTTTTATTGTTTATAAATTTCAATTTTTTATGCGTTCTCAAAATCTTTCAAGACATCAACTCTAATAATTTTCATGTGTAACCAGGTTACTGGATTTATAAATTGTATCCTTTATATTGCTTTTATGATCTTGCAAGGCTACAATTCGATCTAATAATTTTTTGTGCATAATATTTTGAGAATATGATTTAAGAGTACTGCTCTATATTATAAAATAAAAAAAGTACCCCTCTATAAAAAAAGAGTATTGCATTCTAATAAGCACTACTAAACTATACTGAAAACCCGAATAAAAATTATTCGATAGCAAAAGACAAAAAAAATGAGGGGACAAAAAAAATCATTAAAAAAAATGAAAGATAAAAAAAATGAATTAAGCATAGTAAAAAGAAGATAAATAAAACCGCTAGCTAAAAACATTATGAAAATTTTTGACCAATAAAATATGGGATATAAATATTCTACCAAGTGAATGTTTGAGAAGAAACTTCAATAGAAACAATTTATTATCAGAACAAGAATCGTCTTTTTTATAAATCTGAGAGACCTTAAATTGTGTGAAGGGGTAGAGTAAATAGTTATAATTTTTCAAGATTAAGATGAAAAATCATCAACTATATAAATTGTTGATGCTCATACGTCAAAATAAATTTTAGAAATTGTAGAAATTGTAGATATTAAAACATAATTACATACAAAATAATAAGGTGATTTAGATAATCTTATTCTTTACATATAGTGTGTGCATTTGATCTGAAATTCACTAAAATTTCCAAAATTATTGATTTGATTTAAATAATAATGCAAATATTTAAATAAAATAAGTACATATTCTATAAAGTGTTAAAAAAATGTTTAAGTTACGGCTCAAAATAAAATAGTGAGATGTTTGTAAGAAAAATATAACATTTTTTTAAGCAAATAATAAGATGACATGTGAAATTCTTCTAAAATAATAAACTTTCTTTACCTGAGCCAAATAACTAAGCCTAAATTCATATATATGAAATCATCATCCAAACTTATATATTGGCAACAAAAAATATTCACATTTATAACAAAAATAAACTAAGATCTTATAAAGAAAATCAACATCCAAACTAAGATCTTATTGAAAAAAAAATACATCAAAAATAAAAAGCAAAGTGATACATGTGACTATACAGTTGCAATTCATATAAAGAAAACTAAGATCTTATACGATTACACTATTAAAATAAAATATGATTCTAAAATATTATAAGAGATCTATTACATTAAGTTATAAACAAAACTACGATATAAATTAATGAAAAATCTCATATATCTAAACAACTTGTTTTTATTTTAATTTATACTTATATACTAATATTAAATATAATCATATTTTAAATTAATGTCTATCTTTTAACTATATATGATTATACTTATCACAATTATTATTTTTTATTTATAAAAATATTTTAATTATATATTTTAATCGAACCCGTGCAACGCACGGGTTTACCCCTAGTTTAAAAGAATGACAGAGATTGTTTCCCATTTCCGTGTTGTTTTAGATCATGACATATATCTCAATTTACAATTTTGTTCATTAATATTTTTAATTATTTATTATAAAAATTTATGATTTTTTTTTTTTAAAAAAAAAAATTATGAAAATTTTATATTTTGAAAATACTCGTCGAAACAAATTGATTATATGAATACTGCCCACGAATTTCGAACTACATTTTTTTTTTGGTTTTCACCACCAATTTAATTTGGTTCGGGGGTAAGTTATGGCATCAAGTGGTTTCAGCCCCTCCCAATCGCAGGGGATCGAATCGCGGTCCTCTCTACCAAATTCAGCACATCACCACTGAACCAACTAACGATTGGTAATTTTGAACTACATTTAAAAAAGGAACAAGAGGAAGTAGTATTTAATAGAATTTATTTATTGATGATGAGTATACAACGCAGCTTGAGTGGTAAAGTCTTGTGCTATAAACGCATAAGCAGGTAAAGAGTACATGTTGAGCTACCAAAGAAGAAATGATCCGAACGAGACTAAAGCAAGAAGTAATTGAAAATGAATTGAATTATTGATTGTGTCATAAAGACTTTTATGCCCACGCCCCAATCTACCCCCTAGAGGAATATGCGCTTCTAAAATATCTTTTATATTGTGCCCAATCTCAAAGTTAGTTCTATACATATGACCGACAATGAGAAAAAGAATTGCAATAGCTAAATGATGATGTGCCATATCGGTCAGCTCGTGAACATAGTTCAATTGGTAGGGATATTACATGTAAAATATAGTGATCGGGGTTCGAACTCATGTTAACTAATGTTCACGTGATACTAGTTAGGAAAACTAAAACTGTTTTATAATTTTGAAAATATAGACTACACAAGTTTTAAGATTATTTATTATATTAGGTTACTTAACTACTCTATTCGACCTTAATTATAAGCAAATTTCAATTTTTCAGATTTATTAGATAGTTAATGTATCTGACCTTTAATTATAGACCAGATACATTATTTGTTCAATGAATCTAAAAAGTAAAAATTTGCTTATAATTAAGGTCGAATGGAATAATGTTCTAAGGGCACTGGTTAACATTTCTTTCTTTTTTTGTTTGTATCAGGTGATATTCATTGTTTCATCTACGAACGAAAACGAGGGAGAGAGACATGGGAATATGGAGCACAAGTGGAAGTAGCCTAACAACAGACGCGTCAAATAAGGTAAACATTAGTAGGCCTAAAAGACGTTTTAGCTAAGAGAGTATGATGTCGTAATTTTGTCCAATTTTTTTGGGTTTATATAGCACATCATAGTAATAGACTTATAAAAAAAGTTTTTGCATGCTCTGTATAAAGAAATAGGTTGGCTGAACTGAGCCTATATATGTAGGCTAGACTGTAGTCCCTTATAAGCCGATCTGACCTGGCCTATTCTCAACCCTAATATGATACGTGTTGTCATGATAAAAAAACTTATAACACTCGACAAATAAAATTTTTAGAGCACATACCAATAGTCAAAACAAACCCAATTCAATCTAGAGAGGGATAGAAAGAAAACAATTTAAAAGATCTTTCGATCCCTCTTCCGGTTGAAATTTTTTATGATGATCCAAAGACATGACTTTTCAATGTAAATTTGAAAGTATTACTCATAGGCTATAGCATGGTAGTTAAACCACAAATTCAGCAAAACATCCAGACTTAGAGAATGATTATACTAGTTTCTCATAATTCCATTATGCTTGTATTTATTTTTTATTTGTACTTTTTACTTGATCTATAAACTATATATACAACTTCAAAAATGATATTTAAACACAAAGGCCAACAAAAATTCAAACAAAAATACGGTACTATTCATACATTTTTTTTTCTTTCTTTTTCTTCCTTCTTCTCCGAGTCAAACACAACCTCCATCTCTTCCAATTTTTTTTCCTTTCCTTCACAATCACCGGTCACCACAACAACAGTCATCACCTCCATCACCGTCGTCGCTATCACTCTCTCTTCGATCCTTCACATTGGCCACCATCGTCGTCCTCCTCCATCTCCGACGAGCACAGATTTTACTACAACCAATTTTTGCTTCGTCCTCCACCACCTGCTTTCTTCTTGGCGTCCAACTGTGTTTACGTCGATTGAACAACAATGAAGAAGAGAGTGGCAGTGACAGTTGTGGTGACGGTGAGAGAAGAGACGGATCAGACGGTGAGCAGATCTGGTGGTGGTGGTGGAGCAAATCTGGTGGTGGTGGAATAAAAAGGAAAGGGAAAGATGAACAGTTTGGTTTGACAAAATTACCCCTCTTTTTATGAGCAAAATGACAAACATACCCCTTTGTGTTGTATATTTGTTGGAGGATTTGTGTCTGGATAACATTTCTGATACAACGTAGGACTTGGGGGAAAAAAGTTTGAAATCAATATATCATTCTAATTTGATCAAAATCTTAACTTAATCTTTCCTTTTTGATTTCAAGGGGTAATATGAGCTATATACCTTACTCAGCCTAATCAATTTTTTCACAATAACTACATGAGATTGTGTGTACAACTTTTTCTAGTATTTATAAATAATATAACCAAAAATGAACTTATTCTACCAACAATGAATTGGTCCAAATGGTAAGGGTCTTGGTCCTCTTAAGCATGTGGTCAGGGGGTTTGATTCCTGGTTCCTCGATGGAGATTAGTCATCGCTAACGGCGGTGGAAACTTCGTATCAATATCATGGCAACCCAAAAAAAAATCTAACTTTTTTTTTATATATACAAGGGAAGCCATTAGGCTAAATTACAACGGAACTCTACGATTGAAATAAAGTCCAGCACAGTCCTACCATAAGAGGTTTGTGCAACCCGGCAGAGGACTATTGAAAACATGTATACTTGTGGGTAAAATTAAAGTGTGACTCACAAGCCAATCTGCAACCTGGTTAGCCTGTCGATAGGTGTGTTGGAAGTAAATATCACATTCCTGCATCTCAAGGCGATTGATGTAGGAAATAATAGAAGCACAAGGGTGATTGTCCGGACAACCCTTCACAATAAGGTCAACGGCGACAGTAGAGTCTGCCTCCAAAATAACTTTACGGTATCCTTTCTCTGTGACAAGTTGGAGTGCTAATAGAATGCCCCAGAATTCTGCCATAAGTGCCGAACAACTCCCCAACTTTTGAGAAAAACCCCCCAACCAAGCACCTGCCTCATTTCTAAAAACTCCACCGCAACCAACTTGTTGGTTCTGAGGTACTAAAGCCCCGTCCGTATTACATTTAATCAAACCTTGCCTAAGAAAACTCCACCGGACCTGAATGGATGTATAAGCTCTTTCCATATGAGGCTAATTACTTCCAGCTCTACTAATCTCATTATAAAGGTAACTAATATGCATGGATACATCCTGCCATTCAAAAGCCTTATTCTCAGACACGTGTTGGTTTCTATGAAGCCATATGCACCACCAAACTATAATCCCAAACATTACATGTTTGTTCTGGTTCATTGGATTTAAATGCATACCTAGCCAGCTTCGCACGTTATCGCGTTCTCTCCGATCAAAAGCAAAGTCAAGTTGGTGCCAAACCGGTTTTACCAACTCGCAGTCACGCAGCAAATGCAAAGTATTCTCAGTTTCAGTCAAACAAAGAGGTCAGTTTGACTGATTAGTCAATCGACATCTGCTTCTCTTGTCGTTAGTCTTCAATCCATCATTAATCACCAACCATAAGAAAGATCTAATTTTTTGGGGACCCTCCCATTTCCATACATTATTCCAAAGAGCTCTACCTGATGCATTATCTTGAAGCAAGAAATCATAAGCTGACTCCACAGAAAACATACCATTTGATGCATATGGCCAAGTTGGTTTGTCGTCGCCTAAGTATTCAGAAGCGGATGTGCATCCATGGATTTGCTCTACAATACTCTATGGAATCAGATGCAACCCTTTGCAGCTGCCAATTACCATTTCCATCTGAAAAATAGTCCACCGTTTTACAACTAATTCTAACTCAAATTTAAAAGTTTGATATTTCAATAGCTCTTTCTTAGTCTACATTTTAAGTAGTATTGTCACACAAATTCAACGCAACTAACAAACCAGCACTACCACCCTACTTCATTTCCAATTAATTTATAAAACTCATATTTAAGCATGATCTCTGCACACTTATGCAGAATGTTTGTAGTATATAGGAAGAGAAAAATATATGATGCTTGAAATCTTAAATTTTTAAACCATCTTGCATCATTGTGGTTTTCTTAACTAGCTATCCATATTTTGTGACGACCTAAATCACTTGTCATTTTTCAAAATCAGAAGTGATAATCCTTATACCCACTTCCAAAATCTGAAAACCTTTCATCATCATTTCACAAAACAACCATGATAATCATACTTATGCAGGTATACACCAATTATATATGCACATATTCATAGGGCACAAACAAAGCATGTAGTCTAAATAACATGTTGGTCATTCACACATCAGACCTTAATTAACTCATGAAATGTTGGCTATGATACTAATCTAGAGCTTTCAAATAGAAAATCAAGTCACACAAACCTCATTATGCATGATGCAAACCACATCTCAAATATATTGAGTAGTCACCATGCATATTTATAATTGCAAAAGCTCCTAATGCAGTTTACTTTAGGGTCATCAAGACATCCTATCCCTTACAAAAATCATGCAACAAAGTAATTTTCATTAATTTTGTTTTCCCATTAATTTTCATTTCATATCCTAGACTCCTATAGTCGTTACTTACTCATGTAATCTAGAGCCATACTGTTTACTATGCACATTGAAATACATACCAGCATTGTTGACTTTGTAGCTACAGCCTGCAGGTTATGTCCAATCAGTACATCTCTGCACAAGTCCCTTCACCAAGTTTTCATCCATATCCTGAACTGCACTTCAACTGGTTCCACTTCCACACCATACATGAAAAAAAGTAGTAGAAACCTTGATTGATATATGGTTCATCTCCATTATAAGAGTTGGCGAAAATAAAATTTAAAACTTGTTTCTACATTCACTTACAGCCTAAAATATGCCTAGAAACAAATCAAAAACCTTTGATATATGGTTTAACTCCTTGACAAAGTTCCTTGCATATGTTATCCTATGTCATTGTTATCACTTGTAGACTCATAATATAAGGATGAGAGATCAAAGTTTACATCACTGCACCGGAATATTTGAAGAAATGCAAAGTTTTGAATCTGCTCCACCACTGATAAAACTATCCCCTTTCCACCAGTCAGCACACAATACCTGAGTTAAACAAATTAAAATTGGTTAGCAACCATTTTAGCCCTTTTCTAGGGTAAATAGAAGTTTGTTCCAATTTCATAATACAACAGTGCTATAGAGCTGCTATAGCCGCAATATAGCAATTTGTTTAAATTCAGTTACGCCATAACGCTGCTATAACCACCTTCCCATTCTAAAACATGTTCCATACCTTACCTTGTCACTATGATTCAATGACTGAAAGAGACCACTGCAACGGTAATGAACGAAAGTTATTGGTTAAAAACACAAAGATGATGTATAATCACGTCAAAAGTAAAAATTACTAAGTTAAAATAAGTATATATTTAATTTACCACAGTTCTCAGATCCCATAATATAACTATCCCATCATAAGATAAGATGCAGACAGTAAATGAAACGGAGAATTATCATGCCATTTGCAGCTTGATACCCAAGAAGTGTGAGAAGCAAACTGAAGAACAGGAGCAGAAGTGCCTGCAGAAAAAAAAAACTTTATAAGATACTGGCATGCATATGATTTGTGTGTGGAAGTTAGAGGGGCAATTATTTGCTTTGTTTTACTGACCTGGCTTACGAGGATCCCAAATCCTAACAACACTGTCAAAACCACCAGCAGCTATCAATGCAGAACCATCCCATCCGATGTCAAGGCAGTTAAGAGCCTTCCCGCAAAACTATACAGAGGAAAAAGTCATCTTAAAATTTAACTCTAATGTTTTGGTGCTTATCTACTTCGAATTGCATTATGAAATTATTTTCAATAATAGTTTTTTGTATGAAAAAAAATTCCATCCAGTAAATGAAGGAAAAATAAACAGATCATCAGAAAATAATGAAACATATTTATGACCGTGAACAAGGTTACACTTCCTCCAGCATGGCATATTGGCATGTACTTAAAATGGGTTATAAAACAAGATGTACAAAACATTTAAGAGAGTTCCACAAAATTGTACTAATTAAGCATAACAATGATAGCTTCATAACAGGACCAACTAGGGCTAACTCATGATAGTCATAATCATAGTAAGACTAAGGAAAATAGTTGATGAACGAGAATACACAAAATGTAAAGACTAGACAATATTATTCAGAGAAACATAAATAATCTCAAAGATACCAGAACTTTGATCATCAACAAAAGAACAAGAAAAGAAAATGACCAGCATGCCTAATCCAGTTCTAATTTACCTGCCTGTTTACACACAAATAGTTAAGACCATACAGCACTAACGAGCATGGTGTCACATCACAGCTTAATTTGACGCCAAAATCTAAACTTCAATAGCATACGATTTCAACAATTGAAAGAAAAATAGTCGTGATTTGTTAACTTACTATGTCTGACACGTATTTTCCTTTCTAAACATCCCATTTCCTAATAGAATGATCCCAAGATGCGGAATAGATTGACCCTCTTTGTGGCCAAATCACAGAAGACACAGACTGTGTATGGCCAACAAGGGTTGTAAAAGCTTCTCCCTGTGATGAAACAATGTAATTATTAAAGAAAACTCGATTGTCAACAAAAAGGACTGAATGATAAGTCAAAAAAAGGAAAGAACAAAGAACTGCTACAAAGTACGAGAATATTAGGAGTTACACAATATATAAGGTTTACACTAACAACAATATTAAGAAAATTTTGAACATGTCTCCAAATAGATGATTATACACCTTTTTAATTAGTTTCAAGAGTTTTTCCAGACCTCCAGCAGTGTAAATTTTATAATAATCTAAAATATTTTTCTTCTTATACCTAAAGATGCAGCATGAAAGAATAAGTGGACTAGAGCACAGCAAACTAAACAAGTGGAAAACATCTTTAGATATTACTATTACATGCACCAATTAAAACAAAAGTAGAGTCAAATCAAATGCTAGCATTAATGATCTCTTGGGAGTTAAAATGGATTTCTGAATACAAAATATCTGGGAGAAAAAAATGTGACTACACAAATTCAAATTTCAACAATACAAGAAGAAAAACAATAAGGTGCAAGGACACTGTTACAGACCTCCAATTGAGAGTCCTCAACTTGACCTTCAACTTTTCTCTTCTTAGACATAAAATCATTTTCTGCATTAGTGTCATTGATTCGCCAAAGGTTGATGGTGCAATCCCAAGAACCAGAACAAACCTGGTCATATGAGGCAGCAGACGAAGAATGATGTTACAGATTACACTACATAAACCAAGTGTGGAGAATCTCAAAATAGAAAAGCAGATATAAACCATTTCTCCATTACTCTGTGCTGCAACACTTTGTACAGAAGACTTGTGACCACGCAAGATTTTGTAAGCTCTAAACCTCAAAGGATGGTCGGTAGCCTCCTCCTCGGTATTGATCTATAATATAAAAAAGAAAAATATAACATAGTAAGCATAAGCGCAACATAAGGATTTCAGCTCAAAAGCTTCTTTTACTTACCTTCCATAGCCTTAGTGTCCGGTCTTTCGAAGCAGTTGCTAAAGTTACAGTTTCCACACCTGATTACAGTAAAAATTTTGATAACTTGGAAAAGTTCAAGTAAAATATTGAGTGTCTATATTTTGCCACATTATGACATGAATGACAGCAATATGAGCAAAAGTTGGCATTTTCCAACAAGCATTCCCGGCTAAAATCATAAAATGTCTATCGATGATCTGTGTTGTGCATAAAAACATAATCATTGGATTAGACTGCACAGATTTATCCAATGCTATTGGCTAGATAACGTTTTTCAATGAAATTAAAACATCTTAAGTCAATAGCAGCCTCTATTGCAGCATAACGGCTCCTGGGCGCTACGCGAAATGTCATAGCAGTTACTTCAGCGGTGATTGTGAGAATACTCTCAAATTATAGACATTACTTGTGTTTTTTTTATGGATTCTTGTCATTTCAACAAGAACTTTCTTTTCAATCGTTAGCAGAAAAGATTAAACTTATTTAGATCATACATTCAACAATTAGAGCACAGAAGATTAAACTTATTGAATACCCCCCGACATTGAAAGTATGATATTTTCTTACTTACAAATTCATATTTTGTTGCTTTGTGGCAGAAAGGCTAGCAACCTTTTTCAGTGTTATCCTCCTTATTGTCCTCATTTTCCCGGGACAATTATATTCGTAGTAGTAGAGATCCTCAACCTCTAAGCCATCATAGTTATGAGAATTTCCTCCATTGATCTCCAACATGCAGATCAAGCATCCTTCAACAACATAAGTATATTAGTTCATAGGCTAATCCAACACACTTCATAACATTATATTTGCACAATCACTTTATATAGTAGTTGCATTTAGATACTAAAGTTTATAAGCTACAATAGATATACACATATCCATATTAAAGTGGGTTATTGTCATCCTTCAACTATCAGACTACGGCTTCATCTGAGATTTTAGGGTCATCAACACATTTCGCTATTAAAAAAAATCATTGAGCAAAGTATGTTCATCTTTCAGTTGAAGTTGGGGTTATTAAACTCACGCATACCACCCCATAGTTAGATTAAGAAAACATATTGTATCTCACAATGGCAATTCACAATACATAATTGCAAAACTCAGGGTTTAATAAGCAAAACTCAAGAAGCAAAAAATATCCATTGATTCCTGCAATCAAACTCAGGGTTATAATTGCATTTAGGGTCAAAAAAACAATATATCATTCTTAATACTTACAAAACTCAAGAAGCAAAAAATATCTATTGATTCCTGCAATCAAACTCAGGGTTATTAGGCTCATATATACCACCCCTTTCATGGAATATGATCCCATCTCATAGTGGCAAGTCACAGTCAAGAATTGTGTTTAGAATCATAAAAGCTTACAATAGATATTATCCATTACATTATGAATAAAAATTCATATCAAGTAATCATCCGACTTTTAAGTAAAATGTTCGCAATGCTTCTTTTAGAGGGTCGTCTACGCAGCTAATACTTACAAAATTAATTGAACCACTAATACTTGGATTCCTTCCCAGTCATCAAGACTTCCCAACAAAATGGAGCAAATTATGTTTCTCAGTGGTCATTCACATTATAGTATGGCATTCAAACTTATAAAAGCACAATATATATCATCGCTTATTGCTTATATTATAAATACAAATTCATACTCATACCAATATAATATTTAATGCATCATCCAACTTTTAGAACAAAAATTTCATAATGATTCATATAGGATCATAGAAGAAATAAATTATATCAATTCCTTTCTGGTCATTAAGGTAACCAAACAATTACAAAACATATGATCATGTTACGTTAATATATTGGCAATTCTCATACTAGAATTCATTTTCATAAAAACACAATAAATATCATTCCTAAGGGTCAATAAGGCATCCCATCACTTGCCAAATTTATAGAACAATACTTTTAAATTATGAGTTATGAGTAAAATGTTCATAATATTGCTTTTAGGATCAAGGAGGCATCTCGCAACATCTAAATTCATGGAAGCATCTCATATTTCATTTTATAGTGGCAATTTATATTTTAGAATTGCATTCAATTCAGGTCATAAAAAGCACAACAGATTCATCTCTTATATTATGAATCAAATTTCATATCAATATCTCATTTACATCAGCATCCAACTTTTACATTATGAGTAAGATTTTCCTTTAGGGTCAAATCAGGCATACCAACATTTCAAAATTCATGGAACAAATAATATAAATGATTCATTTCAAATCATCGAGACATCTCATGTTCTATCTCAAGCGACAATTCTCAATCTAGGATTGCAGTAAAAATCAGAAAGCACAATAGATTCATCCAAATTCAATTCATATAATATAACATTGAAGGTATCCGGCACCTTTTAAATTATAAGTAAGCTGACAATGCTTCCTTTAGTGTCATTGAGGCATCCCATATTTTATCTCACGGCGACAGTTCATATGCTATTATTGCATTTAGGGTCATTATATGATTTATATCTCAACGAATCCATCTCTTATATTATGAATGAATAAAATTCAATTCATACCAAATCGCATTGAACGGCATCATACAACGTTTATATTGTGAAGAAAGTGATTATAATGTTTCTTTAGGGTCAACGAGACATACTAACAACATTTTATGGAATATATAATATATAATATCCATGCTTCATTTCGGGCCATCGAGGCATCCAATAATCCATCTCACTTCGGAAATTCAGAATCGATCCTTATATTATGAATGAACAAAATTCAATTCATATCAATACCACATTGAAGGCATCAAACAACTTTTACATTATGAAGGAAGTGTTCATAATGTTTCTTTAGGGTCAACGAGGCATCCAAATACTAACAACATTTTATAGAATAAATAATATCCGTGATTCGCTTCAGGTCATCGAGGCATCCAATAATCCGTCCCTTATATTATGAATGAATCAAATTCAATTCATATCGATATCACATCGAAGGCATCAGACAACTTTTACATTATGAGTAAAGTGTTCAATAATGTTTTTAACGGTCAATGAGGCTTCCAAATACTAGCAACAGTTTATATAACAAATACTAATATTCATCGATTCCTTTCGGGTCATCAAGGCAGCGTATAGTCTCAAAATTTAGGCTCATATTTATATTCATTGATTCCTTTCGGGTCATCGAGGCATCCAATCCATCCCTTATATTATGAATGAATCAAATTCAATTCATATATCACATCGAAGGCATCAGGCAATTTTTACATTATGAGTAAAGTGTTCATAATGTTTTTTTACAGTCAATGAGGCTTCCAAATACTAGCAACAGTTTAGATAACTCTTAGAATTGGGAGACTTCTTAACAATAACAAATAATATTCATCGATTCCTTTCAGGTCAGGTCATTGAGGCAGCCTATAGTCTCAAAATTTAGGCTCATATTTTATCTCGCAGTATAGAATTGCATTCAAGTCACAAAATTTAGGCTCATATTTTATAAATAAAGTACATTTAAAGAATCATACACTTTTCTTTAAAATCACTTGGGCATCCCAACAATTACAAAATTTTGCAGCAAAAAAATATTCATCGATTCCTACCATCAAACTTGGGGGTTATATCATCCTTATTCAAATTGCAAACAGAGAATTCAAATCACGTGTACAATTCAAATTGATTCAAGAATGACAAAATTGGTAGCCAACAGCAGAAGATTTGAAACATGTACCAACTATAAATCGAAGGGGCAAATCTTTTGTAACGAAATTCCAACATTACAATTAAAGATCGAAATTGTATTACCTGAAAAGATGAATAAATTGGTTTTCGAAACTCAGCGTACGTTTGAACACTTAGCGCTGAAATCTTCGAAGAGGAACGCAAATTTGTGACACTGCAAGAATTTGAAGATTCCACGCAAGTTTTAGAGATGATCGAGAGACACAAGATTTAGGGTTTGGAGATGATCGAGAGATACAATTTTGTTAACTCTAATTTTGATTTTTAGGGTTTCTCTTCAGAAATCGTCTTTAACCTTTTCTTTGAAGAAAAATTAAAATTTCGGTTAGCTCTAAGAACTTAAGAAGAAACACGGAATGAATTTTTAGGGTGTACTGTACGCTATTTATAGGAAAACTTTACCCCATATACGGCCATACCTACCAACACACACTTATCCCCTTATTATCCCAACATTTTATTTTAAAAAATTCAAAAATTTCAAATCTGCCCCTTATTTTTAACATTTCGCTTTACAAATTTTCACCCCAACCCAATTTTACCAGGAAACTTTGCACCCAGACCCCTTCCCCAGGCGATCCTACATTGTAGCTAGAGGTGGAAATAGGCTAGGCCGAGCTAGGCTTTGCCAAGCCTGAGCCTGGCCTGTCAAAAAATCGAAGGTCTGAGCCTGGCCTGTGGCCTATCATAGGCTTAAATTCTAGGCCTGAGCCTGACCTTTTGAAAGTCTGATGTGGCCTGTTAGCCTGTTTAAAAGCCTATTTCATATGAACATATTTAAATAAATAATTATATTTATTTTGAAATATACTTATGAACTAATAAAATAATGTTTCATTTGATATTTTAGAGAATTTGACTCTATATGTCATCATATTTCAATTCTAGTTTATAATAATACATTTATATATGTTAAAAACTAATGTAGATTAATAAACTTAAATTACTTAAAAAGTTAATAGATTTATAATTTAATCAAAGTATAAATTTTAATATATAAATAATAATCGTAATAAAAATATTATTCATGTTAACTTAAATAAGCCGGCCTAGTAAGCCTCAAAGGCTTTTTTAATGGCCTGCGGCCTGGCCTTTTTAGCTAAATAGGCTTATAAAAAAGCATTGGCCTGCTCTATTTAAAGAAATAGGCTGGCCTGGCCTGAGCCTATGTAGGCTAGGCCTTAAGGCCATGTAGGCCGGCCTGGCCTGTTCCCACCTCTTGTACCTCATGATCTTCTCCACTCATATGTCTAGTAAAATTTTTGTTTTTCGTAGAAATTGAACCAAGTATCCTGCGGTTCAAGAACATGTTCAATTCATTCTCACTAGCTCAATTGATAGTCGGTTAGACACTATCAGTAACCTTTTTTTATATATATTATCTCTGTTCCTAATTGTAAGATCCTGTTTGACAAAAATGTACTATTCATTTACCTTGTTTTGACCGTATTTTTTTAATAATATATAAATGTAAATATTAGCATATAAGATCTTGTTCAACTTGTTTTGATGAGTATTTTCAAAATATTAAATTTTTATAATTTTTACTATTATACAATAAAAGATATTAGTAATCAAAATCGTGCATTGGCGTTCTTGCTGTGGTCAAACAGGGTCTTATAATTAGGGACGAAGGTAGTACATTTGAGAGATAAAGTCACACTACCGGTAACCTTAATGGCTCAAACTTTCACGTAGTTTAATTAAATAATATTATCGGTAATGTTATCAGGAAACATTTGGTTTCGCTTCGAAATTAAAAAAACAATATTATCGGGTATCGAAAACCTTGAAACAAGTTTACCAGTAGCTCAAATAACACTACCGACAAACTTGAACTAAGTTTACCGGTAGGCATAATTCTTTTAGAAACCAACATGTGATCTTGGTAAACTTGTGCTCATATTTTCAGTTGGCAAAAATTTTCATGTTTCCGGTAATCTTAATCCAACCTCATTGGTTGATATTTTTAATTCGTTTTTAAATGAGGGTAAAATAGGTATTTCCTATCAAATGTTGGGGTACAAGGGAAATTTTTCTATTTATAGACTTTATTGGGATTTTTTATTTTAAAGGAATGGTTGGCTTCGGGCGGAAATATATAGTCTTTTTTTGTTTAAGTTGAAGAGGTAAACCATTGAAATTAAATTAACGCATAACTTTAAAGTTTCGGGTTCGAATTCGGATCATGGTATTCTACCTTACAATTTCTTGAACAAACCCCACTCCTTCATATACGTCAGGCGTCCATTGATGAGAAGGGGCCGGAGAAAGCTTGAACCCAATTCCTACTGTAATTATAAGTACAATTGAAATTTTTGGAGAGTTATACATTTTTGTATTGATAAGACCATTTACCATTTCTTGAAGTTCTATCTCTCCCTCGAATAAACCATATAGCCAAGAGAAACCATGAACCAAAATAGAAAAACTTGACCCGCTCATGAGTAAATATTTCATAGTAGCTCATTATTATTTTTTTCCATCTATATTTTTAAAGCTTTAAAGGGGTGATGAGATTTGAATTTTTAAGTAAGTTCCACTAATTAGGTCTAATATTATGTGCGAGAACAACTTTACTGAAAAGGTTAAGGTAAGATTTTTAGAAGGATTTTATGTACGTGTCGGTCCATAAAGACCAAAGTGATGTTAATAGTATTTTTATTTTTAACCTTAAATAAACAAAGGTGTTTTTCTTTTTAACCTTTGTCCTTTGTCTCTAAATACTAGTATAAAGGTTCTAAAATGTTGAATCACAAGTGCTGCATTGTGTAGATATGAGTTGAGGGTCCAAAGCTGGAGATTTTCTTTTGCAGCATTGTGTAGATATAAGTAAGCAAGGTAAGCTTCCGCCTTCGGAGGTGGGAAGATGGTGGTTTTATGAAATACTCCTTCCTGTTCTTTTTATAATAAACATTTTGGAGAAAAAATTTGGTCATTTATATAAGAAATTTTGAATAAATTTCAAATGTTTTAAATGTTTAATTTCACTTATGCCCTTATTTATTATAAGAGATAATATAAAAAATAAGTAAGTTAGTTGAATTAAGAGTAATTAAATAAGGGTATACATGGAATAAATTTAAATTTATAAGAGTATTAAATGAAAATAGCTATTTACAATATGCTTCATTGATTTGTGTAATTTTTTCAAAGTGCTCTTAGAAAAAGAACCGGAGAAAGTATATACATAAAATTAACATTATGACTACTCCTTACATGAGAGTTAAATTTGTAAGAATTAAATACTTATACTTTAATAAGTAAGTCTATCTTTCTCCTCCCAATAATAATGGAGAAGAAATTCAAATGATAATAATCATAGATTTGAATTCTCTCCATTTAAAATTTCTAAATTCATCTATATTCACTTGTATTTAGTATAAAAGTATTAGGAGAGAGAACGAAGAGAGATAATATGATATGTGATAATGACAAAATCAACCTTAAAAATAAACTAAATGTAGGTGAATGTAAAATTTTTGAATGTAGAAAATTCAAATCCGTCATATCAACAACTACCAAAAAAATAATTGACTTTAAAAGATTCCTCGGGTGATTGTATATTTTCTCATCATTATCATTCTCGTCATATTGTTTTTTCTAAAGCTACGTCTCTTTGTTTGAAGTGTCGGCTTTATACTCGTATATCAAATAAAAGACTTTTGACATTATACTTTTCATTTTTTCATTGTAATCCAATGTACATTAATTTAGATTGTAACTTCTTATATATATTATTGTAAATATAAACCTAAAATATATTTAAATTTAAAATCTTTAAAAGATATTTAGGCATATTATTTTCAACACCTAAGAATTTTGGTATTTTTAGGGACCCCTAAAAGCAATTATTTTGGGCCCCTAATTTTTAAGGACCTAGAGCAGTCACCCTCTTCGCCCTCCCTCGGATACGACTCTTGTGGTGGATGTATAAATTGATTGGAAAAATTGTCAAACAAAACCTCACTCTAGCTAAAAAGAATCTCACTACTCATCAGGGACGGACACACTTATAAGGGGTTGTGTGTGGCTAAAGCCACACCAGATTTTTCATTTTTTTTTTTTTTATAAAAATATATGTAGTGAAAGAGAAAAATTGTGTAAGTAGTTATCGTGTGGCATTGGTTAGCCCAACAACCATTTTGCATGATTATTTTCATTCTTTATATAATATTAGTTGGTATAAGTTGGATACAGTCTTTTTCATTATTATTATTATTATTGTTATTCATCAAATACATCATTTAGTTTTTTAGGACATATCGTTTGGTAGAATTCGAGTTCGATTTTTAGTGGGAACAATTCTTAGCCAGATTTTTCTAACCTCGCGGCCAGACTCTATATTATCGGACTCCCTTCGCCCGGAAATCAGAGGACTAATGCCAAAAAAAATATATCATTTATTCAATTAGTTTAAAAAGTTAATATTTGATTATAATTAAAGTAGGAGAAAATAGTTTCTTAAAAATATACAATTTTTAGTCATAACGAAAATAATTGTACCACTTTAGTTCTTATGTTCGAGAGGACACAAATTTTGCAAATTTAAAAGGACTTTTAGATCTTTGTGCAAAACTTGTGTAAACAAATAAGTGCAATACATATGATTTGGTTTATAAGCTTTTGAAGTTGGCTTCAGCTATGAATTAATTTAGTAAAGATATAGTTTGCTATGTAACAAAATGAGTGATCAATGATTAAATAACCGTCTTGTAACTCTTATAGAAAGAGATGTTCTTGCAACAATTGACAATGATGTCAGTTTAATTAGCTCATTTGCAACAAATGAATGGTAGATGATTTTCGTTGTAAATGTATTGTACTTAACAATATTATATCTTATTTTCAGTATAATTTAGTTCATTGTTTCTTCATTTTTATATTTTTTTTTGTCACATTTTCTTTAAGATTTTAGCCACACCAGATTTTCATGTCTATATCCGTCCCTGCTACCCATATGTAAGACTCTGATTTTTAGAGCGTTGAAGATGGAATCCAACCTCTAAAATATGGGATAATTTTGAAAGTAAATATATTTTCTCTTAAATAAGCCGGTCTTACACTTGACAGAATAACTAATTGTCACGATATAACGAATTATTGGTTAAGCCACTAAGATTGGTCCAGTTGTGAGGAGTTTGAGTAATATGTTGTAGGTCATGGTTAAGCCACTAAAAAAAGTTATATTGGTTATTATGCATGCAAGTAAGGAACTGAATCAAAACTTTTTCAAAAATAAAAGGTAGGGTTCAAATCTAACAACTGCGATATGATAGATCCATAGTTTTTATGGTAAAGAAAGTTTGCTAACTACATGCAAGAACTCCATTTGCATGTAAAACTAAGATCCTTAAGATTATCTTTATTTATTTGTTTTTTTATTTTTAAGAAGCTAAATTAGCCCACCTAAATTGGCGTCAGAGAGAATCAAATATCCAATGTTTTAAAAACTGGACCGGACCGGCCGGTCCGACCGGTTGAACCGGGAACCGGAGGGTATTCATAGGGTAAAGCAGCATTTGACTGGAATACCCGGGGATACTGAAATTTGCAAGGATGTGCCTCCAGAAGTTCGTTTTTTGGTGAAACAAAATTATGATGAAAATAGCAAGAAAAGAAAAGCCTCAGAAGCGGGTGAAGTTTCAGCCACCGCAGAGGGGGTGGATTACAACAAGTAGAAGCAAACTCAACACCGACAACTTCTAAAAAAGGAAAGAATGTTGGTCGAATTGGTACTTATTTTTTACCTAGAACAACACCGGGAGCTCAACCTACTTTAAAAAGTGTGATACAAAGTAAAGAAGTGGTAGAAAGGTGTGATCTTGCTATTGCGAAGTGGTTTATTGATGCATCTCTTCCTTTCAACGCTGCAAATTCCCCTTATTTTCAACCTGCAGTTGATGCTCTTTGTTGCATGGGTCCTGGATATAAAGTACCTACTATGCATGCCCTTCGTGGTAACTTGTTAAATAAGTGGGTTGTTGATGTGAAGAAACAAATAGAGGAATATCGTACTTATTGGAAAGATACGGGCTGTACTCTTATGGCAGATGGTTGGACCGATCGATGCAGGAGAACTCTTATCAACTTTTTAGTTTATTGCCCTAAAGGAATAGTTTTCATCAAGTCTGTTGATGCTTCTCAACATTCTAAGACTGCAGACATGTTGTTTAAGCTTTTCAAGGAAGTAGTGTTATATGTTGGCCCTGAAAATGTTGTTCAATTCGTCACGGATAATGCTGCGAATTACGTTGCTGCTGGAAAGTTGTTGGAAAATGAGTTTCCGAGATTGTATTGGTCTCCTTGTGCAGCACACTGTATCAATTTAATGTTGCAAGACATGGGTAAATTAGAGGAAGTAAAGGAGGCGGTGTCACATGCTTCAAAAATTACCAAATTCATATATAATCATTGTTTTGCATTGTATTTGATGAGGCAATGCACAAGAGGAAGAAAATACTTCGTCCTGCTCCAACTCGCTTTGCTACTAATTTCATTGCTTTGCAAAGTATTTTGAATCATAAAGATGCTTTGAGAACCATGGTAACATCCAAAGAATGGACAAGCACACATTATTCCAAAGATGCCAAGGCAAAACAATTTGTGGAACAAGTCTTAGACTCAAAATTCTGGTCTGAATGTGCTGACATAGTGAAAATCACAGAACCACTTGTACGTGTGTTACGTATTGTTGATAGTGAAGATAAGCCTGCTATGGGATATCTCTACCGAGCTATGTATAAACCAAGAGAGGAGATTGAGAAGAGGTTTAAAGAAATAAGATGAAGGTGGAGCCTTATTTGAAGATTTTGGATAACCGTTGGGATGCACAACTTCGCAAAAATCTTCATGCTGCTGGTTATTGGTTAAATCCTTCATGTAGATTCAGTCCAGAATATGAAAACCACGAGAACACCACATCTGCCACGTTGGATGTCATTGAAAAGTATGCTTATGATAGTAGAGAACTTCGTGCAAAATTAACAGCTGAGATGAGATCGTTCGGAAATTGTCGAGGTAGTTTTGGAAGGAAAACAGCAGTAGAAGATCGAACTAAAGTGTTACCAGGTAAAATAAATTGATAATCTCTTTTTGTATTTTAGTTCAATGTCAATATGTAATATGTATTTTAAAATGTTTTTATTTTTTATTTTATCACATAATATTGTAGATCAATGGTGGGAAATGTATGGGACTGAAGCACCCCATTTGAAAAAATTGGCTATTCGGATTTTGAGTCAAACTTGTAGTGCCTCCGGTTGCGAAAGAAATTAGAGTGTGTTTGAGCACATTCATTCAAAGAAAAAGGAATAGGTTGGAGCATCAAAAACTTAATGATCTCGTCTTTGTTCGTTACAACTTAAGGCTACAAAATAGGTATTACAAATTTACAATTATTATGCACAAATTTATAATTCATATATAATCAGTTTGGGACTGCTGGTTTTTTTTTTCTTTTGGTGCGGTTTTGCCTTTGTTAGGGGACAACCTTGGCTTTTTAATAGCTACTCTAGCACTTGTTGATTATTATAGCAAATGGAAACATTAATCTATAAAGCTGTTGGTGATGCATTTTGATAAATTATGAGTTCCAACTGTTACACCAGTAGCACCATTTGAAACTTGTTTTTCCAAAATGAGACCTGGTGTGCCTTTTATTGATTTGGTTTTGCATAGTGAGAATGTGAGCTGCTATTGTTAGTGATTCTGTTTAGAACTTCAATATTCTGGTTTATGTGAAATCTATAGTTAGTGAATAAGTGAGCTGCTATTGATGTATTGCCTCCAAAGTTTAATTTCTTTTTGCAAAATAAATACTAGTATAAATACTTATATCTTTTCTTGTATACTGATTTTTTATTTGTAGCATATAATCAAATTCTCTTTCTAATGATTTGTAGAAATCAGAAGAAACAAAATTATGACCCTATCAATTTTGAAACACTCGGTGACCATTCTGATTGGGTGTTGGAGGATTCACCACCATTTTTAACTATTGAGGAAGTGGAAGCACTACACACCGAGCTTGCTAGTATGACAATTGAACCTGTTTCGAATGATATTGGTAAGTTAGTTATTGTGATTGCATTTTTCTTATTTTAATTCATTACTATGTCAATTGCTAAAATAAATCTCTAAATTGATTTTATTGTAGATTTGAATTTGGATGAAGTTGAAGATGATACATGATGACGGATCGTCACACTCTCTAATCCATGCCTATTTTAGCAACATTAGATGCATTTTATTAGGTTTTAAGCAATAAATGTAAGAGAAATCTATTCATAAGCATGATTACTTGTTTTGCAAGAAAACAGGAAAAATTGCAGGAAATTGCTGATTTTCACTACGCTGGGGGCGTAGCCCATCACGCGCTGCGTGATGGAGTTCACAGGGAGCCAAGTTTTTCACCATGATCACGCGCGGCGTGATGCCTGACCACGTGCGGCGTGAAGCTTTGATCAGAATTGGATTGCTCTCTGCCTTGATCACGCGCGGCGTAGCACTTTAGTCTCTCGATGTGTGATATCCATTCATGTATTGTCTCTCGATTTTGCTTGTCGTCTTTTTATTTGATTGGTACTTTTGTAGCACACACGAGGCATGTTCCTTGGTACCTTTGAGCTTTTCTATCCACCCTTACATAGTATTATCCTTTGCTTAACCAATTTGAGCTGAAAAAGAAAATGTTATTTTGCACAACCTTAAGAAATGTTTGATGTAAAAAAAGGAATGACTTTCTTGGAGGTTAGGCACCTAATTAGTGGTTGATGCGCATTGCTAACCACTAAGTTTGGGGTTGCTCTTTGGAATTAGCAACAAATAAAGTTTGGGGTGAGGGTACTAGAGAACTTATACAAAGTTTTGATTGAAAAATTTCAAAAAATTTTGCAAGGCTTTAGTCATGAGAAAGATAGAAGAAAAGTATGAAAAAGAGAAAAAAAAAAAAAAAAAAAAAAAAGGGGCATGAACATGGAAAAAAGAAAAGAAATATTGAAAAAAGAAGTACAAAAAGAAGTGATAGCCTTGATTTCAAAAGAATTACAAAACTTTATTTGATGAATTGAAAAAGTTCTCTAGTCCACTATAGTTCAAAAGAAGAAGTTGGTTTATGAAAATTTTTGACCTTAGGGGGATCTAACTCCAAGTTTTTCTACTACTTATCCCAAAAATGTCACCATCCACCCTAGCCAAGCCACGTTATAACCCTAAAAGACCTCTAAAGTGTGTGCACAAAGTGAACCGAATGAATTCTTAGACTACTTGCAAAATTATTGTTGACTTGCATTGATGTGTTGATTTGAGTGAATTACCAAAATTGAAGAGTGTATGCGAGTAGTGTGATGGAATCATAGAGCCTTGGTTGAAAAGTGTGAATTACTTGAAAATGCCTTGCGGGAACGATTGTGCAATTGAGAATTGTTTGCAGGTGGATCATTGATCATCAGGTGATTCTCACGTATGTATGATTCGAGTGAATCTAAGGAAAATGCCAAGGTCTTGACACAAAAGCTTGAGGTAAAAGTTGTTTCCTTGAGGACAAGGAAAGGTTTAAGTTTGGGGTTGTGATGACGGATCGTCACACTCTCTAATCCATGCCTATTTTAGCAACATTAGATGCATTTTATTAGGTTTTAAGCAATAAATGTAAGAGAAATCTATTCATACGCATGATTACTTGTTTTGCAAGAAAACAAGAAAAATTGCAGGAAATTGCTGATTTTCACTACGCTGGGGGCGTAGCCCATCACGCGCTGCGTGATGGAGTTCACAGGGAGCCAAGTTTTTCACCATGATCACGCGTGGCGTGAAGCTTTGATCAGAATTGGATTGCTCTCTGCCTTGATCACGCGCGGCGTAGCACTGACCACGCGCGGCGTGAAGAAAGGAAAGACAACTACGCCGGGGGCGTGGAGCTATCACGCGCGGCGTGAAGATTGCAGAGTTGAAGATCAGAGACCTCAGATTTGATCACGCGCCGCGTGATACCGTTACACGCACGGCGTAGTTGAAGGATTTGCAACCACGCGCGGCGTGGTTGCGATTATTATATAAGGATTCTGCATTTTCTGTGAAAGGGGTTGGAAAATCTGCTACATTCATCTACTTTCTGGTTTTGGAAGCTTTAAGAGTTGGATCGAGACCTTTATAGGATAGCTTCAAGCTCCTCAATAGCATGGAATCTCAAGCCATGAAGTTGAAGCTAGGACGCGATCGAAGCAACATGAGGAGCTAAATTCCTTGTGGAGGTAGGATCTAGGATAGCTTAGGATGTAGTTGAATCTCATGTAATCTGCTCAATTGTAAGGATTTACTCTGTTAACAGTGTTTACTTAATGCAATTCTTCTCTTAATGCTTTATGATCCTTCATTAGTGTTGTAATGATTTTGAGTTAAGTCACGTATGAGAATATTGATTTAATGTCTGAACTGAATTGCATTGAGCACTCGAGTGTTTCCGGTCGAGAGATTGAAACATAGAGTGTAGCGAACGATCGACGCGCTTTCATATCATTCGTTGTAGGTAGCATCCGCCCGAGAGATCGGGGAAGTATCGACAACGAATAGAGTGGATTTTGACAAGAGATTGCGATTCACTAATTTGTTGATCCAGTTGTGAACACTTGAGTAAATTCGTATGATGCGGTAGATTGCATGTGATTTAGCTATAGACTAGGTGATTCCGATGATTCTACCTCGTTTTTCCACTTATCACAAAGCACGTTTTCTAACAATTCATCACTCAACATACCCCCAATTTATGTGTATTTCTTGCATAATGTTTATGAACACTATTAGACTAGTTTAATCACACAATCCCTGTGGATCGATATTTTATTACTACGTGGTATTTCGTTCACTTGCGAAAATTATCCATCAATACACAACTCAATTCCGGAGAAAACTTGGAACAAAGGGATAATATTGTTGATGGGGGACATGATGTGGATGCTTTTGATGTGGATGCTTTTGATGAAGGAGAGCCCCAACATTGAAACAACTATGCTGCCTCCTTGGAATTAAATTTATTAGACACCGTTTATGTTTTATGTTTAAAACTTATTTGGATTTTTATTTTGTACTATTTTAATGTGTGTGATGTGATGACAATGTTTAAGATTTTAATTTAAGAACTTGTGACATTGTGAGTTTATGGCAGTTTCAAATTTTTATATTTTTTATGCTTTTTTTTCAAAGACCGATTTATCTTATTCGACCGGTTTAATACCTATATAGTATTATTATAGAGACCGGTTCATTCTGCCGGTTTAATCCGGTTTAATCCGGTTTGTCATGCGGTTCGACCAGTGACCCAATGGTTCGACCAGTGAACCAGTGCCCTCGTCAGTTCGATGTCCGGTCCGGTTTTTAAAACACTACAAATATCTTTATTTATCTTTATTTATCTGTAACACGAGCATTAAAACATATAAATCAATTTTTTATACAAGATCATTTATAAGTCTCATGAACAAATATAACGATGCAAATATCTTTATTTATCTTTATTTATCTGTAACACGAGCATTAAAACATATAAATCAATTTTTTATACAAGATCATTTATAAGTCTCATGAACAAATATAACGATTTGCCCTCTTTGTTCTTCCAACTCTCGTAGAAATGAAATTTCTCCATAATTAACCATAAACAATATTTTCAATTAAGTACAAATGTCAAAACCCAACTTTCTAGCTCATAATCAAAACAAGTTGGTAAAAAGTGAAAACTTTATGATCTACCATTTAAAAAATATATGCATGATTCAGAGATTAAACATATTACCGTTTATTTAAGGAGTTTAAATTTCTTACCATTTACATCAATTTATTGTTAATATATAAAATATTTTACTCGCAGGGACAGATGCATTAAGAGGCATGGTGTGGCTAAAGCCACACCAGATTTTTTGATATTTTATTTATACACATGTATATAAATATATATTGTGTTAAATACTATTTTTCGTTACTAGTTAAGTGTATTAATAAAGAAATTTATGTCGTATTTTATGCGTTTAATACTTTAAAAATATACTACTAAAAAATTATTTTTTTAATATTAATTTTATCTTTGATTTTCTCTTTGGTTACTAGTATGCTTAACAAGTGCCCCGGAGCACTGTTTAACATGACTCATAAAAAAAAGTTAAATTGGACAATTGGGCCTTAACTTATTTATGGGTTTCGTATTGGTCTCTTAACTAATTAACGTTACAAATCGGTCTCTTAACTAATTAAAGTTACAAATTGATTTCTTAACATTAATTATGTTGGGCATATTTGTCATTTCCTTTAATTTTACTCAAAAAAACGTTAACTTTATCTTCGGTCTAAGAAAGAGGTCTGAACTCGTAATTATATTTCTTAGCATGCCTATCAATATTACTCATAAATAAATTATTTATGAGTACATATAACGAATAACATAAAACAATGTTAACTTTTTTGAGAAAAACTAACGAAAATGACCAATATGACAAACAAAATTAAAGTTAATTGGTCAATTTGTAACGTTAATTAATTAAAGGACCAATATGAAACCAATAAATAAGTTAAAAAACCAATTGTCCAATTTGGCCAAAAAAAAAAACACATTGTCTTCAATTGAAGTAGTAAACACAAAACACGTATGTTTCTCTCCCTCTTCATCAATCAACTTTATCGCTCACCCTCACGATAGCCACCACCCACCAAATTTGAGCCTCTCATTGTCATTTGGAGCTTTAGATGTGAAAAAATTATTGAGAATGGTTGAGCTTTATCCAAGTGATTTTGTAGATGAGCTAGAAATGGTGGTGCGACATCAACTTCAAAATTATATTAGAAATGTTTAATTTTAGCCACACCAGTATTTTATGTCTGGATCCGTCCCTGATCATACCTATTTCATTGCAAAAGAAAATAAATTATTGTACATATTTTCTCATAATGTTGGGCATGTATTCTTTTCTTTGTCTGAAATATGAAACATGCATCTATCAATACACATACATATTTTTCCACCCCAACATGAGTTTAAATGTACTTATTTTTAAACTGCCTATGACTAATTAAAAATTTGGTACATCTTGAAAAAAACCAAGGAGCATTTCATAGTCATATGACTCAATGTCAGGAATCTCGTCTGAAATAACAAAATCAGCAATGCTCTCGGTCTTGGTCCGACGTTTTTTCACAATCTTTTGCGGTTGATAGAACTCGCACCAGATCTGGTTTGTGGTCTTCGACGACCTGTTTCTTTGCTCCATGTTGAGTTTTTCTTGAACTCATTATTGCCTATATATTACTCCCTTATTAGTTTATAATTGATATGTATGATGAATATAATGTGCAAATAGAAGTAGCTATATATACATGAAGAAAAGAAATAGATTTTTTTCTCCCTGAACCCCCACTTTTTAATTTTATTTCCGTAATACCCCATTCTAAAAACAATTATCGTAATACCCCTGTTTGGAGACAAAACTGCTGCGCAGCAGGCACCTGCACATGGCGGAACTGCCAACCGCGCCATGTCTGTATACATGGCGGAAAAGGCAGGCTTGCCATTGACAAAGGATGGCGGAATTGGGAATGGTGCCATGTGCTCAGAATGGCGGAACTGCCACTGATGCCATGTGCAGGAGATGGCGATATGCAGAAGCACGCCATTGACTATGCTTTCCAACGCTGCTCATCATACCAGTTTTGTTTTTTTTTTTTCCATTTTCCACACTCTCATACCATTTTATATAAATACACACTTTACACTTTCATTTTTCACCCACTAACTTCATCTTCTTCATTTGAATTTTTCCTCATTCACTTTTTATTATACAAAAGATGGCATCTTCTTCCAATGTTTGTGACAACTATTTATCATCAACACCTCTATTTTCTGTGAAATTTGAAGGCCGCCAAAAACATTTTAAATTAATGATTGACAAATTGAGTTCTCTTTCGGCTTTAAAGAGTAAGATTCAAGAAATGTTTTTGTTGAAAAACAATGAACATATAGAAATCGAGCATATGGCCTATTTAAATTCATGCACGGACATCACAAGTGACTCACTCGAAGCTACAACGACAAAATATTGGTACAAATTGAAGGGTGATTTGGAAGTGCAATTGATGTTTTCCTTTGTTGAAAATGAAAAAGAACCACATCGTGGGGAGCCCCTAATATGGTCCTTAAAAATTTAGGTGCACTGGTGATCCTCTTAATTTGACCTGCTACAACAGGTTTCCTTAACTTTTTTGTTGGTGGGTCTCATAACAGTAAAAAAAATTAAAAATTTGTTGATATTAAATTAGGATGATAGATTCCGTTAATGCCTTTGCATTGAACCGTGAATCTAAGTAGTAGTAAGTACAACTCTATCAAAAAACAACCAACAGCCAATCTCACAGTATCAATGCTTCATTGCAAATAAAATCCAAACAGTTTAACAAGATTTCCATTCTCATTGGACCTGTTAATTATCACCGCTCATGAAACTGAAACTTTCTATTTTCATATTATCAAAAATAGATATTTCTTTAATAGATCTTTCTCCTTCTCTATCACGTTTCCCACTCCCATAAGAAATAACTTTAACATACTTGCAGTCTCCAACAACTGATAGTATTGGATCTGTCTTATTCATTGCAAAAACATCTCCTAGACCAACTGGTACATCATCACGACCCATCATATGAAGTATGTCATAAATTATGTCTATTGTTGCAAAGGACGCGTGCGTTTGATGTGGTGTTGCACGAATAGAAAACAATAGCACGAATGAGGAGATGGAGGTGCGGCGTCACTGTTGGGTTGTTCGTCGACGGCGGCGGCGCGGTGGCGCTTGAAAACAGAGGACGCGTGAGATCGAAACAGAATACGATCTGGTTCGCGACGGTTCTTGCAAGGACTAAGAGCAGAGTCACGATAGAGAATATCAGTGTTGGATGAGAACATAAAGCGTTTTTTATATGTTGATGAAATTCTGGGTTGTAGTTGTTCAATTGATGATTTTCTTTTTATGGGTTTACTTTAAAAAAAAATATATTGAGTTTATACGAAGATCGTGATTAATTTGTGGATTTTTACGAAGTTTATGATGAATTTCTGTTTTTAATTAAAAATATTTGTAAAATTGAAATTATTAATATTTCAACATTTTTCCTAACATTATATTATAGTATTAAAAGGAACTACTACTACTAATGCATTAATAAAAAGAAAAAGAACTACGGTTAAAAAAAAAAGATTTGTTCTCATCAATTTTAATAATATTTTATATCTTTTATCTTTAAATGTAATTTTATCTTTAAAGATAAAAATATAAAAAAAATACAAAACATAAAGTCAGGAACAAAAAAATAATTAGTTAAAATAAAAGAAATCTACCCATAAAAATAAGAACCAAAACCATGATAAAATATATGCATAAAAAATAGGTCCTTTATTTTTTATACTGTAAATAAATAAGGGATCAAAGTGTTACAAAAAAAAACTAAAGGACTAAAGTGTTACAAAAAATAAGATAAATGACATGTAATGTAATTTTGCCTAAAAAATAAAAATTTGGGGAAAACATAATTTAGGGATTTAGGGTTTGAAGTTGGGTTACCCTTTGATTAAAACTAGGTTTTCGATTAGACTATTATTACGATCTATCTATACATTTGGAGTTCAATGATCAAAATTTTTTTTCTCATTTGTTTGTTGGTCCAATTAGGTGATATTGAATGATCAGATTGATAAAATTCGAAATCTCCAATCAAAATCGGTAGATTTTGTCAAACTTCACGGCTCATTAATTAAAACTAAGTTTCATATGAGACTTTTTACAATCTGTCTATACATTCGGAGTCTAATGATAAAAAAAAAAAAATCTCATTTGTTTGTTAGTTCAATTATGTGATATTGAACGGTCAGATTGATAAAATCCGAAATCTCCTATTAAAATCAATAGTTTTTGTCAAACTTCACGATCTTTTCATTTAAAATAGGTTTCCGATGAGAGCCCAATACTAGAGCTGTCAAAATGGGCTAGCCTGCCAAGCCTGATAGTTTCCCGGGCTCGGGCCTTGAAAATCCTAGCCCGAATTATTTCCAGGCTTTTTAGCCCGGCCCGATAAAGCCCAATAAAAATATGGGCCGCGGGCGGCCCGCAAACCCGAAAAAATTATAATTTTAAAAAATTATAATTAAAAATAAATATAAATAATCTGTTTTGGATGATTTGAACTTAGTTTGTAATATAAATTACAAAATATCGTCTACTAGACTAGTACTTAAGTAGCGGATGAGTAAAAATAAGGCACCCAAGAAACTCGTAGGTAGTGGATGAGTAAAAATAATATGCGCGAGAAACTCGTACGTAGCAGATGAATAAAAATAGGGCGCGGGAGAAAGTCGTAGATAACGGATGAGTAAAAATAGTGCGCGCGAGAATTATTATTATATATATATAATATAAGTAACAGATGAGTAAAAATAGGATGTGCGAGAATTATTAATCCTAGAAGTAAAAAAAAAAACAAAAAAAAACCGGGCCGGGCTCGGGCACTAATTTTGGTAGCCCATTTTTTATTCGGGCTTTTTAGCCCGGCCCGACGAAGCCCAAAGCCCGACCGGGACGGCCCGAAATCTGTCGGGCCGCCCGTTTTGACAGCTCTATATGAGACTGTTATTATGATCTGTCTATACATTCGGAGTCCGATTATCAAAATTCTTTTTCTTATTTGTTTGTTAGTCCAATTAGGTGATATTGAACGGTCGGATTGATAAAATTCAAAATCTCCAATCAAAATCGGTAGTTTTTGTCAAACTTCATGACCCTTTCATTAAAAATAGATTTCCGATGAGACTGTTATTACGATCTGTCTAAACATTCGGATCTGATGATCAAAATTCTTTTTCTCATTTGTTTGTTAGTCAAATTAGGTGATATTGAAGGGTCAAATTGATAAAATTTGAAATCTCCAATCAAAATCGATAGATTTTATCAAACTTCACGGCTCTTTCATTAAAACTAGGTTCCCGATGAGACTTTTATTACGATCTGTCTATACATTCGGAGTCTGATGATCAAAATTCTTTTTCTCATTTGTTTGTTAGTCCAATTAGGTGATATTGAACATTCATATTGATAAAATTTAAAATCTCCGGTCAAAACTTAAAGTTTTAGTAAAAAAAAAAATTTAGATTTTGAAATATTAAAAAAATTCTTCTTCATTGAAAGCCAACATGACAACACAAAATGGTCATAAAAGGGAAAAATTAATTCATATTCGTATTTTAATTTATACTAAAATACAACACCCAAATAATTTTGGAAATAATCAACGATTTAAAAAAAGTTATACATTGTGTGTAAAAAAAAAAAAGGTTATACATCCAATAATATGTAGTTCTTTGCTAATCGAAAAACAAAATTATATAATGAATTTATGTTTTTTAGTATTTAATTCACCGTAAATATTAGATAAGAAAAAAGATGAACAAATAAAAAAACTAAAAAAATTTCAAAACCAATATTATTTCAGATGAAGAAGATGAGAGCATTATGAAGTTTTAGATATATGACTATGACTAGTTAAAGGGGCAAACATGTAATCAACTACTCATCTCTAAAAAATTTGTTTTTTTTCTTTTAAAAATTTTGTGGGCCCCACTCACCAATAAAAGGAGCAACCTGCTATAGCAGGTTCAATAGAGAGGTTCATTGGTGGACCTTTTATTTGGGGGTTCATATTAGGGGGACCCTTGTACGCGACCTTGAAAAAAATTGGTTAAGTTGTTGTTGTATGTGGTTTATTTTTTATATTATGTCATTTTTTTATGTTTTATGTTTGTGTAATTTTATTAACGATGTAATCCTAAATTTAGCAATTTAATTTTATTTCCTGATTTCGTATGAATGTGGAAAATAATATATATGTGTGTTTTGTTGCGAAATATTAAAATATAATATATTGATAATAGATAGAAAAACACATAGAAATTACATAAAAAAATAAAATTAACTACGATTAATTAGAGGGTCCGGCTGCATTAGGACATTCTCGATAGTTATGACCCGGCACTCGACATAAGCCACATCGGAACTCTCTTTTTTCAAAATCGTCCATTTCAGTTCGGATGCGTGTCTTTTTGGGACGTCCTCTCTTGGTTCTTTTCATATCGGCGCGAGGACAAACAACGTCACCTTCATAAATGGGCCATAAACTCTTGCTTCGAACTACCGGGAAGGCCTCGTCATACACAGCATTTACAGTGGTAACTCGGTACACGTCGTCAATGAATGCTTCATATGAAATGTTAGCATGATTACATGCAGCAATAACATGCGAACATGGCAAGTGTAACGCCTGAAACTTTCCACAGTCGCACATCTTTTCTCTCAAGTGTACCCAGAAATGATCCTTTGGTCGGCCTTCATGGGGATCCTCAGTTTCCTCCACTGAGAAACTATAATTTCGCCGATCAAACTCAGTGACGATACATGAGTTTGACTTACCGAGTGCATCTAAATTCCGCCCTCCTTTGTCAATGGCAAGCCTGCCTTTTCCGCCATGTATACTGACATGGCGCGGTTGGCAGTTCCACCATGTGCAGGTGCCTGCTGCGCAACAGTTTTGTCTCCAAACAGGGATATTACGATAACTGTTTTTAGAATGGGGTATTACGGAAATAAAGTGAAAAAGTGGGGGTACAGGGAGAAAAAAATCAAAAGAAATATATAGAAAATACATAAAATGTTAAAATAATAAATGAGATTCAAATAAGATAAGATCACAGTCTGTCATATTTAAATTTTTTAAAAATAAATAATATTTTCAGCATCTTAATAAGATTAAAAAAAAGAAAAATTGTTTCCAAAGAAAAAAGGAAAAAAGAAAAGAAAAAGAAACCTCCTTGCCTTAATTATTCGATAACTTCCTTTTAGATTTTATGTCCTAAAAGAGATCCAGTAAAAAAAGAAATAATCTAAAAGAGATCCATTATAAAAATTTCAACAAGTTTTGATTCTCAAATATTTTCTATCGTGATTTTTGGTCTCTACTTTTCAATCAACTCGTGTATATTATTCAAAATTTTATTTTATTTTTTTTGCATTCATGTTTAGGACATTATAAAAATATGTCTTGCGAAAGTTTAAATTTTATTAACAATGGATAAATTAAATATGAATTTTTTTAGTTTTTTGAGCTTAAAAATTCATAAATAATTCATCTTATGTTAAAAAATTCTAAATTTTTGTGGGAGAGGTTCTTATAATCTTGAATATCAGAGCCTGGTGAATTGAGATGTAATCTCATTCTATTGATCAATAAAAACTCAATATATTACATGGAGAGTTGCTACTAATTTATATACAAATCAATAAACCTTTAAAGTATTGTAACATATGTAAACTAATAAATAGGAAAAGACTAACAGACTTCCAAACTATAAATGAGATGAAATAGCATCCTTATCATGTAATATCCCCCCACAAGCTGGACTATGTATGTCACAAAGGCCAAGCTTGGAAATTAATGACCCAAAAGAGGGCGCCAACAACGGTTTGGTCAGCACATCAGCAAGTTGAGCAGACGAAGGAATAGGAAGGAGATGAATGAGTCCACTCTGGATTTTCTCGCGGATCACATGACAATCAATTTCGATGTGCTTAGTTCTCTCATGGAAAGCGGGGTTGTGAGCAAGATAAATAGCAGATTTGTTGTCGTAGTAAACGGACGCAGGTTGTGGAAAATTAACACATAGGTCACGAAACAAATATTGTAGCCACTGCAATTTACAAGAGAGACTAGCAAGAGCGTGATATTCGGCTTCAGAACTTGATCGAGAAACCGTAGATTGTTTCTTTGATTTCCAAGAGATGAGAGAAGAACCGATAAATACACAGTAACCAGAAACAGAACGACGGGTAGTAGGGCAAGATGCCCAATCCGAGTTAGCAAACCCCGATAGCTTCAAAGGAGAATTGGCAGAGAAGAAAAGTCCCTTTGTTGGGCAACTCTTTGGATACTTCAATACACAAGTAGCAGCCTGAAATGAATGTTTTGGGGACGAGAAACAAACTGACTAAGTTGTTGGACAGCAAAGGCAATATCTGGGCGAGTTGTAGTGAGATACAAAAGGCGTCCAATCAAACGTCTAAAAGCAGATTCATCATGATATAGAGGAGAATCTGCATCATGTAGTTTCAAGGAAGAATCATAGGGAGTAGAACAAGGCTTCACAGCAAGATATCCGCTGTCAGAGAGTAAATCCAAAGTATACTTGCGCTGATTGAGCAAGATACCACTTGGAGATCGAGCTATCTCAAGACCAAGAAAGAAACGAAGTTTTCCAAGATCTTTAATACAGAACTGGTGATCCAAGAAAGTTTTGACATGCTGAATTTGAGCAAGATCATCACCCGCGAGAACAATATCATCTACATAAACTGGAAGAGCCGTTATTTTGGTTCCAGAAGTCTTTGTAAATAAAGAATAGTCAGCAGAGGAATGTTGGTAACCAATGGGAACAAGAGCTGTTGAAAGAAAGTTTGGCATACCACTGATGGCATGCTTGCTTAAGGCCATATAGAGATTTGTGAAGCTTACATACTTTGGTTACCCCTGGAGAAGAGTTGGGAACCACGAGGCCAGGAGGGAGTTTCATGTATACCTCTTCATGAAGATCTCTGTGAAGAAAGAAATTATTGACATCATGTTGTTCAAGAAACCAACCTTTGATAGCAGCCAAGCTGAGAAGAGTTCTAATAGTGTTCAATTTTGCCACAGGAGAGAAAGTGTCAAAATAGTCTACACCTTCCATTTGAGTGTAACCCTTGGCGACAAGGCGAGCATTATAATGCTCAATGGATACGTCATCATGAAATTTTACCTTATAGACCCACTTGCACCCAATTGAGATTTTGCCAGGTGGAAGGTCCACAATTGACCAAGTATTAGTGGCAGCAAGAGCTGTTAATTGAGATGTAATTCTCATTCTATTGATCAATAAAAACTCAATATATTATATGGAGAGTTGCTACTAATTTATATACAAATCAATAAACTTTAAAGTACTGTAACATATGTAAACTAATAAATAGGAAAAGACTAACAGACTTCCAAACTATAAATGAGATGAAATAGCATCCTTATCATGTAATATATAATATTATAAATATGAATAAAAAAATCATTCAAAAATGTGAAAGTATAAAAACGTTGATATAAAAATAAGGACAAAAAGTTGTGATAGAAAATATTTAAGGGGCCAAAATTTGCTTTTTTTTTTTTTTTGAACAAGAATTTGCTAAAAAAAATTATATGGACTAAAAACAAAATTTGAGATATTTATAAGGACTCAAAACTTATTTAACCCAAAAATCTTTCCGAGTTATGTTCCCTAGGCTATGTTTGGATTGATGAAATGAGATGAAATGTAAAGTGATGAAATAGAAGAATGTTTCATTGTTTGGATTTTAAAAATAATAATGGAATGAAATGGAATATGATAAAATGAATTTCATCTCATACCACCACTTATCTTCAATATTATGTTCATCTCCTTTTTAAAATATCTAAATATGGAATGGAAGATTTATGTCATTCCGCTCAATTTCATTTCACTTCACTTTATACTGCTCCGCTCAATTCTATTATATTTCATCAATCCAAACAGTGTCTTACCCTAACAAATTCTCCTTGTTGATTCTTTCAAATGTTGTATGATCGAATTAAACTACTTTACAACAATCATCTTCCGTTCATTGTATAATGAAAAAAAGAAGAAATATCAATTGTAGTGCGGTGCATGGTTAGATATTGTAATAGCAATATATAGATCTTTTGTTTTTTTTTTTTTGTTACAATATATAGATCTATTTTATTTTACAAAAGATTATGAAGCATTTATTAACCATTGATCAAATGATTCCTAGGAACATCGTACTAGTTATAATTAATTAATTAAATACGCCATTGTCTAAGACTAGATATATGTAGTACGAGTGCGATATGATGATACAAATATGTGGAATTTTTTAAATTCAGATTATGATATGACTTGTATAAAAAAAAAATATATATGATATGACTAAAATACATTACAAAATTTTAATAATAAGTTAAATTTATATGCATGTAAAATACATGATAGAAATATACATCCATTATTTTTCCTTAACACACATGAGCAAATAATGAGCAGATAGAGCTCCAATATGGCACCTCAAGATTAACATTTTTTTTTTGGGGGGAAGGAAATCTCAAGATTAAAACATGTGTCACAATACTAGTTATATAACTAATTAATAGTTAAACAAATAATTCAAACAATTTATTCTGCACCTCTAAAAAAAACAGTAAATTGGATAAAATACTATCTCATAATGTTGGCCATATATTCTTTTCTTTGTCTGAAACATGCATCAATACACATTCATACATGAGTTTAAATGCACTTATTTTTAAACTGCCTATATGACTAATTAAAAGTTTGGTACAAATAGAAAAAATCCAACCAACAATTCATACTCATATGACTCAATGTATGGAATCTCATCTGAAATAACAAAATCAGCAATGCATTTCGAAGATAGATTAATGGTCTTGGTTCTACGCTTTTTCACTATCTTTTGTGGGTATAAGGTTGACAGAACTCACACCAGATCTGGTTTGTTGTCTTCGACACTCTGCTTCTTTCGCCTGTGTTGAGTTTTTCTTGAACTCATTATACCTATGTATTATTCCTTTATTAGTTTATGATTGATATGTATGATGAATTTAGTTATCAAATATGAATATGCAATAATAAGTAGTTATATATACATGAAGAAATCGAATATATGAATATAAAATGTTAAAATAACAAATGAGATTTAAAATAAGATAAGATCACAGTCTGTCATATTTAAAACTTTTAAAATAAATAACATTTTCAGCATTTTAATAAGATTAAAAAAAGAAATTGTTACCCAAAAAAAGGAAAAAAGAAAAGAAAAGAAAAAAAACCTACTTGCCTTCATTATTCGATAACTTCCTTTTAGATTTTATGTCCTAAAAGAGATCCAATAAAAAATAAATAAAAACAGTGAGGTTTCTCTTTCAAATTTTTATAGTAATAAATTTAAATTTTAAATAAATTTTTCCTGCTGGATACCAATACCCAACCAATTTTTAGAAAATCTAGAACTTTACCATCTAAATTCAATAATTAGTAATTGCATGGTAGTATATTTTAATAATTTTTCTTATATCTTAAAAATATTTTAAATTTCTAAATATTTTGAAATAGTTATTTGTTTATTTTAATATTATTACTCCCTCCATGCCAAAATATAAGAAAAAATGAGAACAAAAGTTAATATATATGGCTAAATTTTACACCAAATACATCAACTTTTACTTATATTTTTGGGTGGATTAAGTAAAAAACTACTTTCAAATCTAATAAATAATTTTATCATTTTATCTATCAACTAGAAATATGCAAACTCGTTCATATTTGACTTCTTGGGATTGATATAAAGATTACACGAGATTTTATTTAAAATTTTAAATTAAAATTAGATCAAACTTTTGATTTGATTGAAATTATATTAAATTCAATTATTTAATTGGGTAAAGGAAAATAAAATTGTAAATAACTTTTTTAAGACGGACTTTTTCGTGCATTCAAATTTGAAAATGTATTGGTACATCTATGACGTGACGCTCATCCACCCTCACATCTCTACTAATAATATGGTGAACCTTGCTTACATGATCACCACTCCTACACCAACATTTTGTCCCTTCATCTCGAGATTTTTCTCGTGACAAACTAATGAACTCCTCTACAAAGGTCATTTTCGGCCACCACGACACTAGATCATTAAGATGGATACAATGTTGGCGCAGCTGAAGCTTAATCACAAAATCACTTAGGCCTGCACAGGCTGGCTTGGGCTGGCAAGAACACACGCGCGCGCTGCACAGTCTCTAGGCCTTGCCTATGAGCACGATATGCAGGATCTACGGTTCTTGCAGCAACAATGGTGTTTGAATGAAAAGAATGAAAAGCATTGAATGATTGAAAGGATTGAAGAAGAAGATGATGATTAGGGAAAAGAGAGATCAATTTTATTCATCCACATAGGGGGAAAAGAGTTGATTACACACACTAATTGAGCCAAACACTTATATACTAGATCACCACATTGATTGGTGATTCTCTTAGGCCCTAACAAACTAATAACAATCTAACCAACTCTAACAACCTATGACAAACAAACTCTAACTGACTCTAGTTAGTTATTCTAACAAATTCACTAACTAACTTGCCACATAAGCAATTAGTTACACTTTCTCTTAATTGCTTGCACACCAAGCAATCTCATCACAATATGAATTAACCACTAGAATCAACTTAGATTCAACACTCCCCCTTAATTCATGTTGTCCACTGTCTCAATTCCCATTTCACTTCTTAATTTTTCAAACACTTGTACTGTCACAGCCTTGGTTAACAAGTCTGCAATTTGCTCTTCACTTCTGCAATGCATTAGAGCCAAGTTACCATTGCTTACCTGCTCTCTTAAGTAATGGAACCTCAGCTCTATATGCTTGCTTCTTCCATGAGCAATAGGGTTCTTTGCAAGATTGATAGCAGACACATTATCAATCTTCAAAGTAACTGTCTCACACTTGTTTTGACTGATCTCTTCAATTAGGTTTTTCAACCAAATGGCTTGACAGGTGCTGAGTGATGCTGCTATATACTCTGCCTCACAGGAGGATAGGGCCACTACAGGTTCCTTCTTTGAACACCATGATATTGGTGATCCACCATAGAAAAACATATAACCAGCAGTTGATTTTCTATCTTCATGATCACCACACCAATTTGAATCTGTGTAGCCAACTAGCTTGCATTTTTTGTCTCTGTCACTTGCAGGGAACATAATACCATAGTTTATGGTCCCTTTCACATATCTAAGTATTCTTTTCACTGCTATCAAGTGTGAACCTTTAGGCCTTTCCATGAACCTGCTAGCAATCCCTACACTGTAAGCCAAGTCAGGCCTTGTATTGCACAAATACCTCAAAGAACCAATCAGCTTTCTATAGAATGTAGGATCTACATCCTCTTCTTCTGCACATTTTGTTAACTGTGACCTTGGCTCAGCAGGTGACAATGCAACATTGCATTTGTCCATCTCAAACTTCTTCAAAATCTCTGATGCATATCTAGTCTGATGCATTAAGATTCCTTGCTCATTCCTCAGAAACTCAATGCCTAGAAAATATGTCATGAGGCCTAAATTTGTCATTTCAAACTCTTCTTTCAAGTCATGGTGCGAAAATTAATCCAGAAGAGTTTGAAATCAACACAAGTGACATTCAAAAGGGAGTTAATGGCGTGGGGGCTGTTGTGAGTCATCATCAAGGGCTGAGTTTAATTACTTGGCTATTTTAATCATTTTTCATCAATTAAGACAAATAAAATTCAGCCATTTAAAAGCCTATCCAGAGTGGTTACACAAGGAGCATAAAAAGGACAATCAAAGCCTTAAATGGCGTGTGGCTAGTTATAGAGAAGGAGTTACAATAGCTGATTTCATAAATGTCATTTTTATTACTAGTTTAATTGCATTTTATGTTGCATTTTTATTTTGTGTTGTAATTTGGCTATGCATTTTCGGCCATATAAGCCATGTATGATCATTTTTGAAGCATTCAATAAACAAGAACAATTTCAGTCAAATTAGAATTTGTGTCTACATTTTCACCTGATTATTTGCAAGTGTCACCTTGAAAATAGTCCGATTAGCTCAATTGGTGTTGAGTGCTAATCTCTTTGTTAGGCTATTGGTGTAGTTTAACATTGCCTATCCCTTGCTGTTTTCACTAAAACAAAAGAAACAAATACCCAAAACACTTAATAGAATACGACTAATAAGGGTGGTACCTAGTACCTTCGTTATTGGTTGTTTGCTTCCGCTATCCTTACGAATTAAAGCACTCTAATTCGTATCATTAGTGGTATCAGAGCACGGCTCTGATTCCTTGTTATGTGACAACAATGGATTTCGACAGCGATGATTTCATGGACAGATTGCGTGAAGCCTTAAGGAACGTCGATTTGAGAGATGAACGATGGAGGCCTAGAAGGGGTGAACCACGTCCAAACGTGGATGAGTTCAAAATCACCGAACTACCTGAATTCAATGGTAGTGCAGACCCGGAGGTTTATTTAGAATGGGAGCGCAAGATTGATAGAATGTTTGACTTCAAGGATCTTGATGATGAGAAGCGTTGCAAATATGCTATTCTGAAACTTGGCAAAAGTGCATCGTTGTGGTATGAGGGATTGAAGACTAGAAGAACACGAGATGGGAAGGAGAAAATCCGCTCTTGGCAGTCCTTGAAGAGGAAGTTGCGCAAAAGATATGTACCATCAAACCACCGACTGAATTTGTATAAGAAGATTTCAGATTTGGTGCAAGGCAAAATGAGTGTCACTGAGTACATTGATGAGTTTGAGAACCTATGCCTAATGGGTGAAGTGGAGGAAAATGAAGAGCAAAGAATGAGCCGTTTCCTTCGTGGGCTGAATAAGAACATAGCCTTTGCTGTGGAGCTATGTAATTACACGGATTTCAACACTTTGTGCACCTTGTGCTTGAAGATTGAAAATCAAAACAAGAGTAGGTATAATGCTGGGAGTTCATGTGGTTGGTCCAAGGGAGGTGTGTCGGGTAGTGCAAATCCAGCCCCTAGCACTAAACCAATGGTGAATCAACCAAAACAAAGTGATCCTACTCCTAAACAACCCATTGCCACGGCCAAGGAGACTAACCTGTCAAAGGTTAGGTGTTTTAAGTGTCAAGGCTTTGGACACTTTTCTAGAGCTTGTCCTAATCAACGAGTTGTGACCCTCCGAGAAGCAATTAGCATGCGTGATGAGTTGGTTAAGGAAGAGGAAGAATCTGGTGGTTCATTTGGTGGCAATATTGAAAGTGATGGAGTTGAAATTGTTGAAGATGATGATGATGAGGTAGAAGTATATGGACCTCCCATATATGATACTTTGATGCTCAGAACTTTGCAAGCCAAGGCTGTACCCGTGGAAGGAGATCAAAGGAATCAAATCTTCTATACTAAGTGTCAAGTGAAGGATAAGTGGTGTAGTGTCATTGTGGATGGAGGTAGTTGTACCAATGCAGCTTCAACTGAAATAGTGTCTAAATTAGGATTGCTCACAACAAAACATCCTAAGCCTTATGCACTACATTGGTTGGACAATGGAAGTAGTATAAATGTCACAAGGCAGACGCGTGTGGGATTGACCATGGGGTCTTATGTTGATGAAATCTTGTGTGATGTGGTGCCTATGGATGCAAGTCACATACTTTTGGGACGCCCTTGGCAATTTGATAGAGATGTGACGCATAGAGGAAGGTCCAATGAGCATGAATTGAACTTCAATGGCAAGAGAATTGTGTTGAAACCAATGGCATCAAATGAAGTCCGTTCCATGATTACAAAAAGAGGTAAAAAGCCTAGTCTCGCTATGTTTGCTACTGAAAATGAAGTGAAGGATGCTATTGATAATGGTGAATTAGTCTACATGTTGGTTGCAAAGAATGCTAAACAAGATAATGTAGAGACTCCTCTTAAACAACAATTGGAGGCTGTCTTGGGTGAGTATGAAGATGTGTTTCCAATTGAACTACCAATTGGTTTGCCACCTATCCGTGGGATTGAGCATCAAATTGATCTAATTCCGGGAGCCCCATTACCAAACAAGGCTGCCTATAGGTGTAATCCAGAGGAGACAAAGGAGTTGCAACAACAAATTGAAGAATTGATAAGCATGGGTTATGTGCGCGAATCAATGAGCCCATGTGCTGTCCCGGCATTGTTGGTTCATAAGAAGGATGGTTCATGGAGAATGTGTATCGATAGTAGGGCGGTGAACAACATAACCATCAAATATCGTTTTCCCATTCCAAGACTAGATGATATGCTTGATGAGTTACATGGGTCGGTTATCTTTTCAAAAATCGATCTAAGGAGTGGATATCACCAAATCAGAATGCGTGAAGGTGATGAATGGAAGACGGCATTCAAGACTAAGCATGGTCTATATGAATGGCTAGTTATGCCATTTGGGCTCACAAATGCACCTAGCACCTTTATGAGGCTCATGAACGAAGTACTCAAGCCTTTTTTGGGTAAGTTTGTTGTTGTTTATCTTGATGACATATTGGTGTATAGCAAGTCTATTGAGGATCATTTCACTCATTTGAAACAAATCTTTGAAACCCTAAGAGCACAAAAACTCTATGGGAAGAAGGAAAAGTGTGATTTCTTGGTTGAAAGTGTGGTGTTTCTTGGATATGTGGTGTCTAAAGATGGAGTATCAGTTGATCAAACAAAGGTGGATGCTATCAAGACTTGGCCGAGCCCTACAACAGTTTCGGAGGTGAGATCTTTCCTTGGTCTTGCATCATTTTATCGGCGCTTTATCCAGAATTTTAGCACTATAGCAAGTCCCATGACCGAATGTTTGAAGAAGGGTGCGTTTGTGTGGAATGAGCAAGCACAAAAGGCTTTTGAATTGATTAAGTTAAAGCTTTGTGAAGCTCCTGTTTTAGCTTTATCCGACTTCACTCAACCATTTGAAGTTGAATGTGATGCTAGTGGAGTTGGCATTGGGGCTGTTTTGATACAAAACAAAAGGCCTATAGCTTATTTCTCGGAGAAACTGGGGGGAGCCAGATTGAACTATTGCACCTATGACAAAGAGTTCTATGCCATTGTGAGAGCTCTTGATTATTGGAGTCATTATTTGCGTTCTAATCACTTTATATTGCATTCAGATCATGAGTCTTTGAAGTATATCAATGGGCAACAAAAGTTGAGTCCAAGGCATGCTAAATGAGTGGAATTTCTTCAATCTTTTAATTTCTCTTCAAAATACAAGGATGGTAAGAGTAATGTGGTGGCTGATGCACTTTCAAGGAGGTATGCTTTAATTTCAATTCTTGAAACTCGCTTACTTGGTTTTGAGACTTTGAAAGATTATTATAAAGAGGATGTGGATTTTGGTGAAATATACTCTAATTGTGAAAATGGAGCATTTGGAAAGTACATAGTGCAGGGTGGATTTTTGTTCAAGGAGAATCGGCTTTGCATCCCAAGGCATTCAATTCGTGAGTTACTAGTTCGTGAAGCTCATGGTGGAGGTTTGGCTGGTCATTTTGGCATTACAAAGACCTTGGAGATTTTAAAAGAACACTTTCATTGGCCAAAGATGTTAGGAGATGTGCAAAAAGTCATTAGCAAGTGTGTTACTTGTCATATGGCAAAGAGTTCTTTCAAACCCGGGGCATATACTCCATTACCAACACCTAGTGGTCCTTGGATGGATGTGAGCATAGATTTCATTGTGGCTTTGCCCCGTACACAGCGAGGTAAAGATGCTATTATGGTTGTTGTTGATAGGTTTTCAAAGATGGCACACTTTGTAGCTTGTCACAAAACAGATGATGCTAGTAATGTTGCTGATTTGTACTTTCGTGAGATTGTACGTTTACATGGAGTTCCTAAAACTATTGTTTCCGATCGTGATTCAAAGTTTTTGAGTTATTTTTGGAACACATTATGGAGGAAATTGGGTACTAAGTTGTTGTTTAGTACTTCCCATCACCCTCAAACCGATGGGCAAACCGAGGTGACTAATAGAACTCTTGGTACTTTGCTGCGTGGTTTGGTTAGCAAGACTCAAAAGGATTGGGACTTGAAGCTAGCTCATGCTGAATTTGCCTACAACCGGTCCCCTACATATGCTACTAATCATTCTCCTTTTGAAGTTGTTTATGGTGTGAATCCTTACTTGCCATTGGATTTGATAACTATGCCAAAAGAGGAATTAGTTCATCCAGATGCCGAGGCCAAACTCAAATCAATGATCAAGCTACATAAGCAAGTGCAAGAAAGAATCAAGGCGGTAAATGAAGTCTACAAGCAAAGGTCCAAGAATAAGAAGCCTAAGTTGTTCAATGAAGGTGATCTTGTGTGGGTCCATTTGCGAAAAGAAAGATTCCCAAGCAAGAGAAAGAATAAGCTCATGCCTAGAGCTGATGGTCCTTTCAAAGTTATATCAAAGATCAATGGCAATGCATACAAGATTGAGCTGCCCGGAGAATATGGAGTACATGCTACTTTCAATATTGGAGACCTCTCACCATATTTAGATGATGATGGTATTCAAGAATTGAGGTCAATTCCTTTCAAAGGGGGAGGGGATGGTGCGAAAATTAATCCAGAAGAGTTTGAAATCAACACAAGTGACATTCAAAAGGGAGTTAATGGCGTGGGGGCTGTTGTGAGTCATCATCAAGGGCTGAGTTTAATTACTTGGCTATTTTAATCATTTTTCATCAATTAAGACAAATAAAATTCAGCCATTTAAAAGCCTATCCAGAGTGGTTACACAAGGAGCATAAAAAGGACAATCAAAGCCTTAAATGGCGTGTGGCTAGTTATAGAGAAGGAGTTACAATAGCTGATTTCATAAATGTCATTTTTATTACTAGTTTAATTGCATTTTATGTTGCATTTTTATTTTGTGTTGTAATTTGGCTATGCATTTTCGGCCATATAAGCCATGTATGATCATTTTTGAAGCATTCAATAAACAAGAACAATTTCAGTCAAATTAGAATTTGTGTCTACATTTTCACCTGATTATTTGCAAGTGTCACCTTGAAAATAGTCCGATTAGCTCAATTGGTGTTGAGTGCTAATCTCTTTGTTAGGCTATTGGTGTAGTTTAACATTGCCTATCCCTTGCTGTTTTCACTAAAACAAAAGAAACAAATACCCAAAACACTTAATAGAATACGACTAATAAGGGTGGTACCTAGTACCTTCGTTATTGGTTGTTTGCTTCCGCTATCCTTACGAATTAAAGCACTCTAATTCGTATCAAGTCACCCTTGAACTCACTAATATAAGATTCATTGCTTCCTGTGATAAGCAAATCATCTACATATAGACAGATTATAATAACTCCCTTTGCAGCATCTTTCTTGACATACACTCCATGTTCTGTGACACATTTCTTAAACCCTATTTCATTTAAGAACTTGTCAATCCTTTTGTTCCAGGCTCTTGGAGCTTGTTTCAGTCCATAGAGTGCTTTCTTAAGCTTGTACACTTTAAGCTCTTGACCTTTCACTTCATAACCAGGTGGCTGGGCAACATACACTTCTTCTTCTATAGGACCATTCAGAAATGCTGACTTCACATCCATTTGATACATTGGCCAATCATTTAGGTTAGCAATAGCAGTTACTAACCTTATTGTTTCCATTCTAGTAACAGGTGCAAACACTTCATCATAGTCAATTCCTTCTTTTTGAAGGAATCCCTTTGCCACTAGTCTTGCTTTATATCTGGTTATTTCACCCTTTGAGTTCACTTTCAGCTTGTAAACCCACTTCACATCTATTGCTTTCTTTCTCTGTGGAAGATCCACCAGCTCCCATGTTTGATTGCTTTCAATTGAATCCAATTCTTCTTTCATAGCACATCTCCACTTTTCACTTTGTAGAGCACTATTCACATCAATTGGTTCAGATTCAGCCATGAATGCTAAATGGATCAACTCACCATCATTGTTCACTTGACCATCTGAGTTCATTTCACACTCTTGTAATCTTGCTGGTAGAACTCTAGGCCTATTTGATCTTCTTACCTCAGGCACTGGTTGATTTACTTGTTCTTCACTAACTTCTTCAATCATCACACTAGTTGACTTCTTTCTGTCATTAGTGTTCCAGTCTCATTCCTTAAGTTCATCAATTATCACATCTCTACTGATCACCACATTGTTATTGATTGGATCATAGAGTTTGTAACCTCCAGTTGAATGATAACCAACCAATATCATCATTGTTGACTTATCATCCAGCTTCTTTCTCAATTGATCTGGTGTGTGTCTGAAAGCTAGTGAACTAAACACTCTCATATGATTCACATTTGGCTTGTGTCCTGACCAACATTCTTCTGGTGTGATACCCTTCAATCTCTTTGTAGGGCATCTGTTCAATGTATAAGTAGCAGTAGACACTGCTTCACCCCATAACCCCTTAGGTAAATGCTTCCCTTTCAACATACACCTCACCATATCCATTATTGTTCTATTTTTTCTTTCAGCAGTCCCATTTTGTTGTGGAGTATATGGTGGTACTATGTCATGCACAATGCCTTCATTGTCACAGAATTTTGCAAATTCATGTGATACATACTCTCCACCCCCATCTGTTCTTAGGGTTTTGAGTCTTTTACCACTTTGTCTTTCAACTTTTGCTTTAAATTTCTTAAAGATTTCAAACACGTAACTTTTCTTACTTATCAAGTAAGTCCATAGTTTTCTGCTAAAGTCATCTATGAAACTTACAAAGTACTTGTTACCTCCAATTGAGCTCACTTGCATTGGTCCACATACATCTGAATACACCACTTCAAGCACACTAGTGGTTTTACTTGCTGCATATTTGCTGAAGCTCCCTCTGTGCTGCTTTGATTGCACACATTCTTCACAAATTTCTTCAGGAACTTGCAGGCTTGGCAAACCTGTCACCATCTTTGATTTTTGCAACAAGCTGAGGTCCTTGAAATTCAAGTGCCCCATTCTATAGTGCCATCTCCACTATTCTCTACTTGATGCAGTCATCAAGCACTTGTGATTCAGAACATTGAGCTCAATATTGAATGTCCTATTCTTTGACATTTCAGTTTTTAACAACAAGTTACCTTTAGTGTTGTACACTTTCAGCAACCTATTCTCCATTACAATTCTATAATCTTTCTCTAGTAATTGGCCTATACTGAGTAGATTACACTCCATACCTGGTATGTACAATACACCAGAAATCACTGAGCACTTACCATCCTTTCTTTTGATGGTCACATCACCAATAGCTTGTACTGCAAGGCTGCTATTGTCTGCAAACTTTACATTGTGATTCTGAGTAGCTTTTAGGCTTGTGAACCAGTCTTTCCTCCATGCCATGTGTGTTGTACATCCAGTGTCAAGATACCATTTCTCTTGAAAGTCACTTTCATCCTTTGTAGTTACAAGAAGCGTCACTGAACCCTCATCATCATCATCATTTCTAGCCATTTTGGCCTCAACATCACTTGATTCCTCTCTGAATCTACATTCATCTGCAAAATGACCATAATTTTGGCAATTATAGCATTGAATGTTTTTCTTGTCAAACTTTCCTCTTCCACCTCTGCCACCTCTTCCACCTCTATGACCTCCATTGTAACCACCTCTTCCACCATTAGATTGTTTCTTCTGATTTCCACCACCTTTGGTATCTTGATTTTCTTTTCCATTACCATTATGATAACCATCTTTTCCCTTATTGCCTTGCCATTTTCCCTTTCCTTTCTTATTCTTATTACCCTACTGAACTTGTAATGCTATCTCACCATTGGATTTATCAGAATTTCTCTGATTCATCCTTTGTTTATGTGCTTCTAAAGATCCTTGCAGTTCCTCAACTTTTATACTGTCAAGATCTTTAGATTCTTCTATAGCAGCTACCACATAGTCAAACTTAGGAGTTAAAGATCTCAATATCTTTTTTACTCTCATTGTACCAGACACAATTTCTCCACAGGCTTTCATCTCATTAACTATTTTTGCAATTTTAGTGAAGAATTCACTTACAGTTTCTTTCTCTTTCATTTGTAGCTGTGCAAACTTGCTTCTTAGGGTTTGTAACTTCACTTTCTTCACCTTCTGATCTCCAGCATAAGCTGTAGCCAAGATATCCCAAGCTTGCTTAGCTGATTCACAATCTCCAACCTTTTCAAAGATATCAGGGCTTACACTTTGATGAATTATGAACAATGCCTTGTAGTCTTTCTTCTTCAATTCTTTGTGTTGTGTTCTTTGAACCTCTGTTGCACCTTCTGAAAGTGGTTCCACACCACTAATCACTTGTTCCATCACATCTTGATAATTGAATAGCACTTTCATCTGCTTGCTCCAATTATCATAATTCTTTCCATCCAAAACTGGTAGATTCGCAGGGAATTGACCATTGTTAAAGGTTGCCATGGTTAAAGCACCAACCAGGCTCTTGATGCCAGATGTTGGCGCAGTTGAAGCTTAATCACAAAATCACTTAGGCCTGCACAGGCTGGCTTGGGCTGGCAAGAACACACGCGCGCGCTGCACAGTCTCTAGGCCTTGCCTATGAGCACGATATGCAGGATCTACTGTTCTTGCAGCAACAATGGTGTTTGAATGAAAAGAATGAAAAGCATTGAATGATTGAAAGGATTGAAGAAGAAGATGATGATTAGGGAAAAGAGAGATCAATTTTATTCATCCACATAGGGGGAAAAGAGTTGATTACACACACTAATTGAGCCAAACACTTATATACTAGATCACCACATTGATTGGTGATTCTCTTAGGCCCTAACAAACTAATAACAAACTAACTAACTCTAACAACCTATGACAAACAAACTCTAACTGACTCTAGTTAGTTATTCTAACAAATTCACTAACTAACTTGCCACATAAGCAATTAGTTACACTTTCTCTTAATTGCTTGCACACCAAGCAATCTCATCACAATATGAATTAACCACTAGAATCAACTTAGATTCAACATACAAGACTCTCGCTATTCGTCATGAAGCCTCTCTATTGAATCACTTGTTTATCTTTTCTTGGAGGAGTATTCAACATTCAGCTTGGATCCTTAAAAGAGGCAGCTATTATTGGCATATAGATGGTGCTTCTATTATTAGAACGGTTTAAAGTGTGGAGCAAAGAACTAAGTCATTCAGCTACAATGCTATATATATATGAGTCAGGATCCGTTGACACCAACTAGTTTGACACCAAATGTTACACCTCTCAATAACGTTTTAACCGATATAAATTTTATAAAATCCACCGTTGGATTGAAAGTTTACATCATATAGATCATTTGTGTAAAATTTCAGACAAATCCAAAATCATTTGATATGCTATTGAGACACATAAAGATTAACGGCATTTAAAAAAATACAAAAACCGTTAATTTTGATGTATCTCAATAACATATCAAATGATTTTAGATTTATTTGAAATTTTACACAAATGATCTATATGATGTAAACTTTCAATCCAACGGTGGATTTTATAAAATTTATATCGGTTAAAACGTTATTGAGAGGTGTAACATTTGGTGTCAAACTAGTTGGTGTCAACGGATCCTGACTCTATATATATATATATATATATATATATATATATATATATATATATATATATATATATATATATATATATATATGTGTGTGTGTGTGTGTGTGTGTGTGTGTCTGATAAAAGAATTTCCTAGGTACATTTGTCTTATGGTTGGAGAGCATGTGCCCTTAGCGAAGGTTTGTCTTATGGGGTTACCCTTTTTGTGTTGGTCATATTTTGCTAACCAATTTTATGACAAGACATATTTGTGATGAATTGAAAGTTCGGTTGGGATTTGACAAAGATGAAAAAAATGGATTAGTGTCAAGTAAAAAGTTGATCAATTGCTTAGTGATGAGAACATAAGGTTAAGGTATATGGAGATAAAGGGGGAGGGTGAGGTCATAAGGAACTTAGCACAAGGATGTGGATCTTCAGAGAATTTTAGCAGGTTTGTTGAGTGGCTGAAAAAAATAAGAACTGGCTTTTTTTATTGGCTGCTTAAGTATCTAGCATGTGTACTCCTAAAATGGTGAAGTACTTGTATCGGGTACGTACCAGTATCGGATACTTCATTGTACAAGTATGGTACGCACTGATTCCGTACCCATTTTTATTTGGTTGATTTATGATGATGAATACAGAAAAAACATATTGACTATTGAAAAATCTCTTAAAATATTATAATTTTTTATTATATTTTAATTAGCTCTTATTTTTTATGAAAATAGTTGAGACGTGGACCAAAAAAAATTAAATCTTCTAAGCATGATGATAATAATTCACTTAAAAATAATTTTTCTAATATTTTACGTACCCGTACCTTAAATTTTCTAAAATGTAGTACCACGTACGGCGTACGAGTACCCGTACCAAATACCGTACCCGTACCTAGGCAACATAGCTTCTTAATGACGATTAAATCAAACAAGGTGTTCAATGGTCATGAACAATAATTCAGCAACAACAAGAAAAATACTTTTCAAATAGTTGAAATAGTTAGAGTGGATTTTATTTGCTCAATCATGAAATGTTTTTCTAAGATGAACATGCATTATCTAGATTGATTGTTTTAGCAACACTTGATTTACTTTGTTTGCTAGATTAATTTCATGATTTACTTTGTTTACTAGATCCATTTCATTTTTAGGAATTTTTATTAGTTTTTCTTTTTTTAACTAATAATTGTGATAGTAATTTAGATATTTCCTCCCCTTAATCCTTACTTTTCCTATGCTTTAAAAATGGAGGGCAATTTTAAGTATTCAGCGCTGCATCTTTGAGCATCGTCTCAAGTCGTATTAAACAGTGTGCGGTAGAAACACGGACTTCTATTTTTGACGTGACAAAGTAAGAATGTTGTTTACAATTGATCACATGTCTTACACTGAACACGCCCTCAATATGAAGTGTATGTGTTATATAGGATAAAACACTAGCAGTAGTTCTGCCTCACAAAATTGGCTTCAAACTCAAACAGTTCCATGTATGAGAGATCAAAGTTTACGTCACTGCACCGGAATATTTGAAGAAATGCAAAGTTTTGAATCTGCTCCACCACTGATAACACTATCACCTTTCCACCAGTCAGCACACAATACCTGAGTTAAACAGATTAAAATTCATTAGCAACCATTTTAGCCCTTTTCTAGGGTAAATAGCAGTTTGTTCCAATTTCATAATACAACAGTGTGGTCCTTGGGAAGGATACCGAGTTTTCAAAAAAAAAAAAAAGTGTTATAGTACTGCTATAGCCGCAATATAGCAATTTGTTTAAATTCAGTTATGCTATAACGCTGCTATAGCCACTATTTAACAACATTGTTTACTTCCCATTCTAAAACATGGAAAGAAAGTTCCATACCTTGTCGCTGTGTGATTCAATGACTGAAAGAGACCACTGCAACAGTAATGAACAAAAGTTATTTGTTAAAAACACAAAGATGATGTATAATCACACCAAAAGTAAAAATTACTACTTAGTTAAAATACGTAGATATTACCGCAGTTCTCAGATCCCATAACATAACTTTCCCATCATAAGATGCAGACAGTAAATGAAACGGAGAATTATCATGCCATTTGCAGCTTGATACCCAAGAAGTGTGAGAAGCAAACTGAAGAACAGGAGCAGAAGTGCCTGCAGAAAAAAATAAAAAACTTTATAAGATACTGGCATGCATATGATTTGTGTGTGGAAGTTAGAGGGGCAATTATTTGCTTTGTTTTACTGACCTGGCTTACGAGGATCCCAAATCCTAACGACATTGTCAGAACCACCGGCAGCTATCAATGCAGAACCATCCCCTCCGATGTCAAGGCAGTTAAGAGCCTTCCCGCAAAACTATACAGAGGACAAAGTCGTCTTAAAATTTAACTCTAATTTTTGGTGCTTATTTACTTCTAATTGCCTTATGGAAATATTTTCAATAGTACTTTTTTGTATGACAAAAATTTCCATCCAGTAAGTGAAGGAAAAATAAACAGATGATCATAGAATAATGAAACATATTTATGACCATGAAAAAAAAATTACACTTCCTCCAGAATGGCAAGTACTTAAAATGCGTTATAAAACAAGATGTACAAAACATTTAAGAGAGTTAAACAAAATTGTACTAATTAAGCATAACAATGAAAGCTTCATAACAGGATCAATTAGGGGCTAACTCATGATAATCATAATCATAGTAAGACTAAGGAAAATAGTTGATGAACGAGAATACATAAAATGTAAAGATTAGACAATATTATTCAGAGAAACATAAATAATCTCAAAGATACCAGAACTTTGATCATCATTTAAAGAACAAGAAAAGAAAAATGACCAGCATGCCTAATCCAGTTCAAATTTACCTGCCTGTTTACACACAAATAGTTAACGCAATAAATCACTAACGAGCATGGTGTCACATCACAGCTTAATTTGACGGCAAAATCTAAACTTCAATAGCATACGATTTCAACAACTGAAAGAAAAATAGTAGTGATTTGTTAACTTACTATGTCTGACACGTTTTTTCCTTTCTCAACATCCCATTTCCTAATAGAATGATCCCAAGATGCAGAATAGATTGACCCTCTTTGTGGCCAAATCACAGAAGACACACACTGTGTATGGCCAACAAGGGTTGTAAAAGCTTCTCCCTGTAACGAAACAATGTAATTATTAATGAAAACTTGATTGTCAATAAAAAGGACAGAATGGTACATCAAAAAAGGGAAAGAACAAAGAACTGCTACTAAGAGAATATCTAAAATATTTTTCTTCTTATACATAAAGATGCAGCATGAAAGAACAAGTGAACTAGAGCACAGCAAACTAAACAAGTGGAAAACATCTTTAGATATTACTATTACATGCACCAATTAAAACAAAAGTAGATTCAAATCAAATGCTAGCATTAATGATCTCTTGGGAGTTAAAATGGATTTCTGAATACAAAATATCTGGGAGAAAAAAATGTGACTACACAAATACAAATTTCAACAATACAAGAAAAACAATAAGGTGCAAGGAGACTGTACAGACCTCCAATTGAGAGTCCTCAACTTGACCTTCAACTTTTCTCTTCTTAGACACAAAATCATTTTCTGCATTAGTGTCATTGATTCGCCAAAGGTTGATGGTGCAATCCCAAGAACCGGAACAAACCTGATCATATGAGGCAGCAGACGAAGAATGATGTTACAGATTACACTACATAAACCAAGTGTGGAGAATCTCAAAATAGAAAAGCAGATATAAACCATTTCTCCATTAGTCTGTGCTGCAACACTTTGTACAGAAGACTTGTGACCACGCAAGATTTTGTAAGCTCTAACCCTCAAAGGATGGTCGGTAGCCTCCTCCTCGGTATTGATCTATAATATAAAAAAGAAAAATATAACATAGTAAGCATAAGGCGCAACATAAGGAATTCAGCTCAAAAGCTTCTTTTACTTACCTTCCATAGCCTTAGTGTCCGGTCTTTAGAAGCAGTTGCTAAAGTTACAGTTTCCACACCTGATTACAATACAAATTTTGATAACTTGGAACAATTCAAGTAAAATATTGAGTGTCTATATTTTGCCACATACGGATCGTCCCAAACATATTGATTTGATAACTTGGAACAATTCAACTAATACTCCTTTATTTATTTCTTACTTTTGATGATGCTGAAGCTAGGCGACTTTGCAAGCATAGAAGGCGAACCTCTAGGAGGCAATCTTCTGTGCCACAACCCGCTAATCCCCCCGTCCCTTTTGTAATGAGAGTGAATTGCTATTTATAGGCATCAAGTGGTCGCTCAGCCACCACCTGGTCGCTCAGCCATCAACTTGCCTTGGTGAAGGGGCTTTCTTGACACGTACAAAAGTTGAAGCTTGATGCCCAAGATTTCCTTCAATTTGGTTGCTCAGCCACCACCTGGTCGCTCAGCCACCAACTTGGCTTGGTGAAGAGGTTATTTGACACGTGTGGAATTCTTTGCTTGTTTCCCAAGATTTCTTTTAAATTGGTCGCTCAGCCATCACCTGGTAGCTCAGCCACCAGCCTCTTGGGAAAAGAATTAAATTTTGCTCCTCTTTTAATCATGAAAGCTTAAAAAGCTAGGATTAGGACATAAAACATCTTTAGTTAAAATGTACAACGTTTTGGGGTTTTAACTATAAATATCTTTGAAAATAAGTCGATAATTGCCTTAATTGAATAAGAATTTTAACTACTTTTTGGCACTTATCAACTCTCCCCAACTTAGGACTTTGTTTGTCCTCAAACAAAAGGTAATATCACAATATAGACAAATTTAAAATTTGCAATCTCAAGAGTGGGTTTGTAATCAATCAAAGTTTGAAAATCTTCTTCTTCTAGCATAAGTAAAACAATGCCTACTAAAGACTAATCCTCAAAATATTCAAAGAAACAAAGCATGATCATGAAGTGATTGCTATGCCTAAGCAAAATTCTCAACATTCTTATCAAACAATTAAGATTCAAGTGTTATCACAAATATATCACTCAAGGGTAAGTGTTTCACTCCATCCAAGCAATGTGCATGCAATAGTTTAATTCAAACATTTATCCAAGCAATATCACAAAACATGCTATCAGTCGTGGATCACTAAGGACTTCATAAAGCTTGTAACGGGGCTGGGCTTACAAAAAACATCATTGTTTTTCTTTGGATTTCAAAAGGCCTCAAGGATAAGAGAGCAAAAATAAAACTTAAAGAACTTATAAAAATTTTCATTCATTTACTCCCTTTCTTTTTCTTTTCTCCCCTATTTCATTGGTGATCCTTTTCTTTCTTCACAATGAGATTTTTTTTTTTTTTTTTTTTTTTTTTTTTGCAAATCACCAAATCAACTACTCTTCAAACCATTTTATTTTTGTAACTTTTGTAACCTACTTTTCCCCAACTTAAACCTTATCATAACCCTAGTTGAAGTACAATTGCTCTCCTATCCTAAGACAAGGGTAGAGTAGTTGTTTTTCCATTCTTTCGGTTTCAGGGTTTAACAAACAATTTTCAAAATTTAAGGCTCAACAGGGGACACAAAAAGATCACTATCTCACAAGGTAGGTTAAATTTGGCCAAGTAGTTATCACTCAAAAAGAAACAGGGCCTTGATCATATCCACAACATCAAACACATCAATGACAGCAAGATTAAGTTAAAATCAAATGAGCATACACAATTGTCGGCTCTCAAATATTTATGTAAACAATGGAAAGTTCACACATTCTCACCCGGCTAGATTGGATAACACAAGCTTCAATCATGTTTAACAAAAATAATGAGAATCATCTTAGGACAAACAACACACTTCAAGAACATGTTAAGTTCCTAAGCATATTTCAAACATTAATCAAAAGTTGACATAAAGTTCTACAAATCAAAATTATCATGCTTGATCATTTGATTTTACAACCCATCCTCTTGATTCACTTAAAATTTTAAAGCTTGTTTCTAACATACATGCATAAATTAAAACTATTTTTACTTAGAAATTTAAACACATGCTTCCAAACTATTTTACAAAGATATTAAAGTTCACAAAACCATACATGCTTGTCTTAAACCAAAACATTTTTCAAAGTTCATGCATCATAGGTTCACCAAAACATTCTTTTAGAGTGCATGCATCAAGAGTTTTGTTTCAAAAAGTATACTATATATATCACAAATAAGAAATAAACTACTGAAAGATTTTAAAATATCACTCTTTTTTGGCGAGTTTCAGTCGTTATCTGATCTCCTCTCAAAACTCATCTGAGACTGAAGTCTGGTCCTCTTCAGCCATCTCGTCATCGCTTCCACCCCTGTTCAAAGAATCCATCATCTGCCTCAAAGTCGTCTGATCATCAATGTCAAAATCACCAGGATCATCAAATGTGTTTGCTCCACTTCCTACACCTGCACCTGTATCTCCCATATTAGCATTTGTACCTGAGGTGCTACCCCCTCCTGGAATAAAAGGCCTGTCCCCAGGCCACTGAACATAAGTGGCAAACTGGTCTGGAGTCATGACTGGCTGCACAACCTGAGTATTATAGATGGACTGATGCACAGCCTGCATAGCCCTGTAACCTGCATCATGCAAATCCCAATTATAAGAAACCATATTGTGGAAAGTAAGGGGATCCATGGGTGGGTATCCTGTGGGAGGAAATGAGGGAGGATTAGCGGGTTGTGGCACAGAAGATTGCCTCCTAGAGGTTCGCCTTCTATGCTTGCAAAGTCGCCTAGCTTCAGCATCATCAATTTCTTTTAATTTGAAATCTACTGCTTCTTCAGGAATAGTCATGTGGGCTTGTTCTTTAATTAAGCCCATAATGAGGCCTGGATATCCTAAAGAAGCATTGCCTCTGAGCTTGGTTGGTCGGAGTCCTGTTAACACTATCTCCTTCATTTGATCAGCAATTACCCGAGCAACATCAATCTCTTTGTTATTTTCCACGAAATGCATGAACTGTAGCACTCTCATAGTAGCATCTGAGGTGTGGGAACGAGGGATGATATTATGAAGAGTGAAAAGCAGCAAAAGTTGGCTTGGAATTGTTAAATCCTCCTTCAAAGCACGGATAGGGTGAGTGTTGTTTCGGTTCCACACGAACTCGTGTCCAGGTTCCAATAGTGTCTGGGTGATAGCAGGAATGTCCCAATTTCTTTGGACTACACTTCTGGTATAAGCACAGTAAGTATCAGTGGGAAGGTCACTTGGTTGGCCAAGGAAAGTGTTAATTGTATCTCGGTCAAATCTGATGGTGTGTCCTCTCACCATGATTTTGAAGGACACTGGATCTTGATCGTCCAAAGGCATGGCATTAGCATAAAATTCACGAACTAAATCCTCATTGATCTCTTCAACTGGGCTGGCTAAGACGCCCCAATTCCTTTCATCAATAATCTCTTGGAAGCGTGAAAAGATGCCTCTCCTTTCAATTCTGAAAACATTTTCTCCCCAAATAGTTCTTGCTTCCAACTCTTCGAACCGAGCGTATTGTGGGTGGCCAAGGAAACGGATGGGATCAATTTGGGCACGTGAAGAACTACATTGGTTGGTTGCTGCTTTTTTTGGTGCCATTACCTGTTTACAAACACAAAGTGTTACATGTGCAAAACAGATCAGAATGTGAAAATTTTTCAGAACTGAGGCCTGGTCGCTCAGGCCAGCAATGGTGGCATAGCGACCAGAACAGGAAGCAGGCAAAAAGTTTTTCATGGTCGCTCTGGCCAGCAATGGTGGCTCAGGCGACTGGGCAGAACAGGGGAAAAAATTAGCGGGTTAAGCCACATTCAAATTGAAAAACAGAGCAATATCAAACAAAGTTACAAATAAACACCCATTTCATCACAAATACTCAATTAAATGTTGAATAAATCACAACTAAGTATGTAGAGCTACATGCATTTCTCATGACCTTTTAACAACTTATGGGTAAGTGATTTTCAAAGGTTTTGCCAAAACATGTACAAAGTGTGATTTCTACCTTAAATTTGGATAAAAAAAAAAAAAAAAAAAATGGGTATTTCCTAAGTAGAACATGTAACATTGAAATGGTTTTGCCCCTTTCTAACCCTAACCTTCAAGATTCAAAATTTAATTTTGAAGTGAACATACCTTTGAAAGATGAACTAAAATAAGAATAGAAGGTGTGGAAGAGATTGCTTAGAAATTGCTTGAAACACTTTGGATTTGATAAAATTTTTGAAATGGAGTTGATTTAGAATGAAATGTGGAAGTGGGTGTTTAGAGAGAATGAGTTTTGGGATGAGAAAGAGTTGGGGTAGTTTGTTTTTAGGGTTTTCTAAGCAAAAACCGTGTTTTGAGTGGTGAGGGTGATGAGTCATCAAGTGACTCAGTGAGTGGGCCAGCTGGCGCCATTCTGCAGAGTGCAGGTGTCACTCTGGTCGCTGAGCCAAGGATTGGTGGCCTGGGCGACCAAATCTGAATTTTTGCCTAGTTCCTTTATTCATGTTACCCTTGCTGAAAATAAAAAAAAAACACAAGGTTGGGTTGCCTCCCAACAAGCGCTTGTTTAACGTCATTAGCTCGACGCCTTTTCGTTGAAATTATGGATCGGAAAGTGGCATTTTTGTGGTGAACCGATCAAATTCGCCACCAAAATAGAGCTTGAGCCTTTGTCCATTGACAGTCCATGTATCCTTTGTCTTTGGATCCTCCAAAAGAACTGCACCATAGGGTTTTATTTCTTTGATTCTAAAAGGTCCGGACCATTTTGATTTTAATTTTCCGGGAAACAATTTTAATCTTGAATTGAACAAAAGAACCATTTGCCCGGGCTTGAATTCTTTACTGAGAATTTTTTTATCATGGTAACTCTTGACTTTTTCTTTATACAATTTGGAGGACTCATAAGCTTGAGCTCTCATTTCCTCAAGTTCATGTAGCTGCAGTTTTCTCTTATCTCCTGAAAAACATGGATCAAAGTTAAGAAATTTCAAAGCCCAATAGGCTTTATGTTCTAACTCGACTGGCAGGTGACATGCTTTGCCGTATACCATCTGGAAAGGGGTGAGACCTATTGGTGACTTGAAAGCAGTTCTGTATGCCCACAATGCATCATCAAGTTTTGAAGACCAATCCTTTCTTGATGTAGAAACCGTCTTTTCAAGAATCCGTTTTATCTCACGGTTTGAAACTTCTGCCTGCCCATTTGTTTGCGGATGGTATGGGGATGCAACCTTGTGTCTGACTCCATAGTGTTCAAGGGCTTTTTCCAGTTGTGAATTACAAAAATGTGACCCTCCGTCACTTATGAGCACCCGAGGAGTTCCAAAGCGAGTAAAAATGTTCTTTTTGAGAAATTTTATCACCGTCTTGCCGTCAGCTTTAGGTGATGCAATTGCTTCAACCCACTTTGATACATAATCTACTGCCACAAGTATATATTCGTTTGAGAATGATGAAGGAAATGGGCCGACAAAGTCAATGCCCCAACAATCAAACACCTCAACCACAAGAATGTTTTGTAATGGCATTTCATTCCGCTTTGAAATTCCACCCGTCATTTGACATTTGTCACATTTCTGAGCATGTTGATATGCATCTTTAAACAATGTTGGCCAAAAGAACCCTGATTGTAACACTTTTGCAGCTGTCCTTTCTCCATTGTAATGACCCCCATATGGTGAATTGTGGCAATGCCATAGAATGCTAGTGGCCTCCTCAGTAGTAACGCATCTTCTTAACAAGTTATCAGCTCCTATTTTGAACAGATACGGATCGTCCCAAACATATTGATTTGCATTACGGAGGAATTTCTTCTTTTGATGCCAATTTAAATCTTCCGGAATCAATCCAGAAGCTTTATAATTAGCCATGTCAGCAAACCACAGCCTTTCCTGCATCATTAGTAATTTTTCATCTGGAAACTCCTCACGAACTTCATGCTCATGCTTGGTCACCTCTTTGTTCACCAATCTTGACAAATGATCAGCTACCAAATTTTCTGTACCTTTCTTATCTTTGATCTCAAGATCAAACTCTTGCAACAAGAGCATCCATCTAATGAGTCTTGGCTTGGAATCAGATTTTGTGATGAGATACTTGATAGCTGCATGGTCAGTGTATACAACAATTTTTGAACCAATTAAATAAGAACGAAATTTTTCCAGCGCATACACTATTGCAAGCAATTCTTTTTCTGTTGTTGCATAATTAATTTGAGCTTCATTTAGTACTTTGCTTGCATAGTGTATAGCATGAAAAATTTTGTCCTTTCTTTGACCAAGGACTGCACCAACCGCATAATCACTAGCATCGCACATAAGTTCAAATTTAAGTGTCCAATCGGGTGCTATGATTATGGGTGCAGTGGTCAATCTCATTTTTAATTCTTCAAAAGCATTTAAACAAGAGTTATCAAAGTTAAAAGACTTATCTTTATTAAGCAGGTTGCTTAAAGGCTTTGCAATTTTGGAGAAGTCTTTGATGAATCGCCGGTAGAATCCTGCATGGCCAAGAAAACTTCTGATTCCTTTCACATTGACTGGTGGTGGAAGCTTTTCAATTACTTCAACTTTTGCCTTATCCACCTCAATACCTTTTGCAGAAATTTTGTGGCCTAACACGATGCCTTCCGTTACCATGAAGTGACACTTCTCCCAATTAAGAACCAAGTTAGTTTCCACACATCGCTTCAGAACGGTGTCCAAATTCTTCAAACAGCCATGAAAAGAGGGGCCAAACACCGAGAAATCATCCATAAACACTTCAATGCATTTCTCAATCAAATCAGAAAAAATAGCTTGCATACATCTTTGAAATGTTGCTGGAGCGTTACACAACCCGAATGGCATTCGTCTGTACGCAAAGACACCAAAGGGACATGTGAAGGCTGTTTTCTCGTGATCTTCGGGATTGACTGTGATCTGATTGTACCCCGAATAACCATCTAAAAAACAATAGAATTCTTGTCCTGCCAATCTTTCAAGCATCTGGTCCATGAATGGTAATGGAAAATGGTCTTTTCTGGTGGCTTTATTGAGTCTCCGATAATCAATGCACATTCTCCACCCCGTAACTATTCTTGAAGGGATCAACTCATTTTTGTCATTTGCGATCACCGTCATCCCTCCTTTCTTTGGAACTACTTGGACTGGACTTACCCAGGTGCTATCTGAAATTGGATAAATCATGCCAGCTTCAAGCAACTTTAAAACTTCTTTTCTCACAACCTCTTTCATTGTTGGATTCAGACGACGTTGAGGCTGTGCCACGGGCTTATAGTCATCTTCCATCATGATGTTGTGCATACAATAGGATGGACTAATACCTTTTAAGTCAGATAAAGCCCACCCAATTGCTTCTTTATTTTCTTTCAAAACTTTGATCAACTCCTTCTCTTCTTGATTTGTCAATGAACTACTGATAATCACCGGCTTCTTGTTATCTTCTTCAAGAAAGGTATACTTCAAGTGTGACGGCAATGTCTTTAATTCGAGCTTTACTTCCACCGGTTTTGGTTCATTTGAATCAATCTTCAATTCATCTATTTTGGCTTCAAGAGGAGATACTTCTTCAAAATCATCAAGCTTTTTCAAAAAATCTTCAATTTCATTCTCTTTGTCTGGATCAAGTTCATTGAACGCATCAGTCAAGGCTTGTTCAAGAGTCGAGCGGTTGTCCATTTGTATTCTTACATCAAGAATAGCCTCTTCAGCCATCTCGTCATCGCTTCCACCCCTGTTCAAAGAATCCATCATCTGCCTCAAAGTCGTCTGATCATCAATGTCAAAATCACCAGGATCATCAAATGTGTTTGCTCCACTTCCTACACCTGCACCTGTATCTCCCATATTAGCATTTGTACCTGAGGTGCTACCCCTCCTGGAATAAAAGGCCTGTCCCCAGGCCACTGAACATAAGTGGCAAACTGGTCTGGAGTCATGACTGGCTGCACAACCTGAGTATTATAGATGGACTGATGCACAGCCTGCATAGCCCTGTAACCTGCATCATGCAAATCCCAATTATAAGAAACCATATTGTGGAAAGTAAGGGGATCCATGGGTGGGTATCCTGTGGGAGGAAATGAGGGAGGATTAGCGGGTTGTGGCCCAGAAGATTGCCTCCTAGAGGTTCGCCTTCTATGCTTGCAAAGTCGCCTAGCTTCAGCATCATCAATTTCTTTTAATTTGAAATCTACTGCTTCTTCAGGAATAGTCATGTGGGCTTGTTCTTTAATTAAGCCCATAATGAGGCCTGGATATCCTAAAGAAGCATTGCCTCTGAGCTTGGTTGGTCGGAGTCCTGTTAACACTATCTCCTTCATTTGATCAGCAATTACCCGAGCAACATCTATCTCTTTGTTATTTTCCACGAAATGCATGAACTGTAGCACTCTCATAGTAGCATCTGAGGTGTGGGAACGAGGGATGATATTATGAAGAGTGAAAAGCAGCAAAAGTTGGCTTGGAATTGTTAAATCCTCCTTCAAAGCACGGATAGGGTGAGTGTTGTTTCGGTTCCACACGAACTCGTGTCCAGGTTCCAATAGTGTCTGGGTGATAGCAGGAATGTCCCAATTTCTTTGGACTACACTTCTGGTATAAGCACAGTAAGTATCAGTGGGAAGGTCACTTGGTTGGCCAAGGAAAGTGTTAATTGTATCTCGGTCAAATCTGATGGTGTGTCCTCTCACCATGGTTTTGAAGGACACTGGATCTTGATCGTCCAAAGGCATGGCATTAGCATAAAATTCACGAACTAAATCCTCATTGATCTCTTCAACTGGGCTGGCTAAGACGCCCCAATTCCTTTCATCAATAATCTCTTGGAAGCGTGAAAAGATGCCTCTCCTTTCAATTCTGAAAACATTTTCTCCCCAAATAGTTCTTGCTTCCAACTCTTCGAACCGAGCGTATTGTGGGTGGCCAAGGAAACGGATGGGATCAATTTGGGCACGTGAAGAACTACCTTGGTTGGTTGCTGTTTTTTTGGTGCCATTACCTGTTTACAAACACAAAGTGTTACATGTGCAAAACAGATCAGAATGTGAAAATTTTTCAGAACTGAGGCCTGGTCGCTCAGGCCAGCAATGGTGGCATAGCGACCAGAACAGGAAGCAGGCAAAAAGTTTTTCATGGTCGCTCTGGCCAGCAATGGTGGCTCAGGCGACTGGGCAGAACAGGGGAAAAAATTAGCGGGTTAAGCCACATTCAAATTGAAAAACAGAGCAATATCAAACAAAGTTACAAATAAACACCCATTTCATCACAAATACTCAATTAAATGTTGAATAAATCACAACTAAGTATGTAGAGCTACATGCATTTCTCATGACCTTTTAACAACTTATGGGTAAGTGATTTTCAAAGGTTTTGCCAAAACATGTACAAAGTGTGATTTCTACCTTAAATTTGGATAAAAAAAAAAAAAAAAAATGGGTATTTCCTAAGTAGAACATGTAACATTGAAATGGTTTTGCCCCTTTCTAACCCTAACCTTCAAGATTCAAAATTTAATTTTGAAGTGAACATACCTTTGAAAGATGAACTAAAATAAGAATAGAAGGTGTGGAGAAGATTGCTTAGAAATTGCTTGAAACACTTTGGATTTGATAAAATTTTTGAAATGGAGTTGATTTAGAATGAAATGTGGAAGTGGGTGTTTAGAGAGAATGAGTTTTGGGATGAGAAAGAGTTGGGGTAGTTTGTTTTTAGGGTTTTCTAAGCAAAAACCGTGTTTTGAGTGGTGAGGGTGATGAGTCATCAAGTGACTCAGTGAGTGGGCCAGCTGGCGCCATTCTGCAGAGTGCAGGTGTCACTCTAGTCGCTGAGCCAAGGATTGGTGGCCTGGGCGACCAAATCTGAATTTTTGCCTTGTTCCTTTATTCATGTTACCCTTGCTGAAAATAAAAAAAAACACAAGGTTGGGTTGCCTCCCAACAAGCGCTTGTTTAACGTCATTAGCTCGACGCCTTTTCGTTGAAATTATGGATCGGAAAGTGGCATTTTTGTGGTGAACCGATCAAATTCGCCACCAAAATAGAGCTTGAGCCTTTGTCCATTGACAGTCCATGTATCCTTTGTCTTTGGATCCTCCAAAAGAACTGCACCATAGGGTTTTATTTCTTTGATTCTAAAAGGTCCGGACCATTTTGATTTTAATTTTCCGGGAAACAATTTTAATCTTGAATTGAACAAAAGAACCATTTGCCCGGGCTTGAATTCTTTACTGAGAATTTTTTTTATCATGGTAACTCTTGACTTTTTCTTTATACAATTTGGAGGACTCATAAGCTTGAGCTCTCATTTCCTCAAGTTCATGTAGCTGCAGTTTTCTCTTATCTCCTGAAAAACATGGATCAAAGTTAAGAAATTTCAAAGCCCAATAGGCTTTATGTTCTAACTCGACTGGCAGGTGACATGCTTTGCCGTATACCATCTGGAAAGGGGTGAGACCTATTGGTGACTTGAAAGCAGTTCTGTATGCCCACAATGCATCATCAAGTTTTGAAGACCAATCCTTTCTTGATGTAGAAACCGTCTTTTCAAGAATCCGTTTTATCTCACGGTTTGAAACTTCTGCCTGCCCATTTGTTTGCGGATGGTATGGGGATGCAACCTTGTGTCTGACTCCATAGTGTTCAAGGGCTTTTTCCAGTTGTGAATTACAAAAATGTGACCCTCCGTCACTTATGAGCACCCGAGGAGTTCCAAAGCGAGTAAAAATGTTCTTTTTGAGAAATTTTATCACCGTCTTGCCGTCAGCTTTAGGTGATGCAATTGCTTCAACCCACTTTGATACATAATCTACTGCCACAAGTATATATTCGTTTGAGAATGATGAAGGAAATGGGCCGACAAAGTCAATGCCCCAACAATCAAACACCTCAACCACAAGAATGTTTTGTAATGGCATTTCATTCCGCTTTGAAATTCCACCCGTCATTTGACATTTGTCACATTTCTGAGCATGTTGATATGCATCTTTAAACAATGTTGGCCAAAAGAACCCTGATTGTAACACTTTTGCAGCTGTCCTTTCTCCATTGTAATGACCCCCATATGGTGAATTGTGGCAATGCCATAGAATGCTAGTGGCCTCCTCAGTAGTAACGCATCTTCTTAACAAGTTATCAGCTCCTATTTTGAACAGATACGGATCGTCCCAAACATATTGATTTGCATTACGGAGGAATTTCTTCTTTTGATGCCAATTTAAATCTTCCGGAATCAATCCAGAAGCTTTATAATTAGCCATGTCAGCAAACCACAGCCTTTCCTGCATCATTAGTAATTTTTCATCTGGAAACTCCTCACGAACTTCATGCTCATGCTTGGTCACCTCTTTGTTCACCAATCTTGACAAATGATCAGCTACCAAATTTTCTGTACCTTTCTTATCTTTGATCTCAAGATCAAACTCTTGCAACAAGAGCATCCATCTAATGAGTCTTGGCTTGGAATCAGATTTTGTGATGAGATACTTGATAGCTGCATGGTCAGTGTATACAACAATTTTTGAACCAATTAAATAAGAACGAAATTTTTCCAGCGCATACACTATTGCAAGCAATTCTTTTTCTGTTGTTGCATAATTAATTTGAGCTTCATTTAGTACTTTGCTTGCATAGTGTATAGCATGAAAAATTTTGTCCTTTCTTTGACCAAGGACTGCACCAACCGCATAATCACTAGCATCGCACATAAGTTCAAATTTAAGTGTCCAATCGGGTGCTATGATTATGGGTGCAGTGGTCAATCTCATTTTTAATTCTTCAAAAGCATTTAAACAAGAGTTATCAAAGTTAAAAGACTTATCTTTATTAAGCAGGTTGCTTAAAGGCTTTGCAATTTTGGAGAAGTCTTTGATGAATCGCCGGTAGAATCCTGCATGGCCAAGAAAACTTCTGATTCCTTTCACATTGACTGGTGGTGGAAGCTTTTCAATTACTTCAACTTTTGCCTTATCCACCTCAATACCTTTTGCAGAAATTTTGTGGCCTAACACGATGCCTTCCGTTACCATGAAGTGACACTTCTCCCAATTAAGAACCAAGTTAGTTTCCACACATCGCTTCAGAACGGTGTCCAAATTCTTCAAACAGCCATGAAAAGAGGGGCCAAACACCGAGAAATCATCCATAAACACTTCAATGCATTTCTCAATCAAATCAGAAAAAATAGCTTGCATACATCTTTGAAATGTTGCTGGAGCGTTACACAACCCGAATGGCATTCGTCTGTACGCAAAGACACCAAAGGGACATGTGAAGGCTGTTTTCTCGTGATCTTCGGGATTGACTGTGATCTGATTGTACCCCGAATAACCATCTAAAAAACAATAGAATTCTTGTCCTGCCAATCTTTCAAGCATCTGGTCCATGAATGGTAATGGAAAATGGTCTTTTCTGGTGGCTTTATTGAGTCTCCGATAATCAATGCACATTCTCCACCCCGTAACTATTCTGGAAGGGATCAACTCATTTTTGTCATTTGCGATCACCGTCATCCCTCCTTTCTTTGGAACTACTTGGACTGGACTTACCCAGGTGCTATCTGAAATTGGATAAATCATGCCAGCTTCAAGCAACTTTAAAACTTCTTTTCTCACAACCTCTTTCATTGTTGGATTCAGACGACGTTGAGGCTGTGCCACGGGCTTATAGTCATCTTCCATCATGATGTTGTGCATACAATAGGATGGACTAATACCTTTTAAGTCAGATAAAGCCCACCCAATTGCTTCTTTATTTTCTTTCAAAACTTTGATCAACTCCTTCTCTTCTTGATTTGTCAATGAACTACTGATAATCACCGGCTTCTTGTTATCTTCTTCAAGAAAGGTATACTTCAAGTGTGACGGCAATGTCTTTAATTCGAGCTTTACTTCCACCGGTTTTGGTTCATTTGAATCAATCTTCAATTCATCTATTTTGGCTTCAAGAGGAGATACTTCTTCAAAATCATCAAGCTTTTTCAAAAAATCTTCAATTTCATTCTCTTTGTCTGGATCAAGTTCATTGAACGCATCAGTCAAGGCTTGTTCAAGAGTCGAGCGGTTGTCCATTTGTATTCTTACATCAAGAATAGCCTCTTCAGCCATCTCGTCATCGCTTCCACCCCTGTTCAAAGAATCCATCATCTGCCTCAAAGTCGTCTGATCATCAATGTCAAAATCACCAGGATCATCAAATGTGTTTGCTCCACTTCCTACACCTGCACCTGTATCTCCCATATTAGCATTTGTACCTGAGGTGCTACCCCCTCCTGGAATAAAAGGCCTGTCCCCAGGCCACTGAACATAAGTGGCAAACTGGTCTGGAGTCATGACTGGCTGCACAACCTGAGTATTATAGATGGACTGATGCACAGCCTGCATAGCCCTGTAACCTGCATCATGCAAATCCCAATTATAAGAAACCATATTGTGGAAAGTAAGGGGATCCATGGGTGGGTATCCTGTGGGAGGAAATGAGGGAGGATTAGCGGGTTGTGGCACAGAAGATTGCCTCCTAGAGGTTCGCCTTCTATGCTTGCAAAGTCGCCTAGCTTCAGCATCATCAATTTCTTTTAATTTGAAATCTACTGCTTCTTCAGGAATAGTCATGTGGGCTTGTTCTTTAATTAAGCCCATAATGAGGCCTGGATATCCTAAAGAAGCATTGCCTCTGAGCTTGGTTGGTCGGAGTCCTGTTAACACTATCTCCTTCATTTGATCAGCAATTACCCGAGCAACATCTATCTCTTTGTTATTTTCCACGAAATGCATGAACTGTAGCACTCTCATAGTAGCATCTGAGGTGTGGGAACGAGGGATGATATTATGAAGAGTGAAAAGCAGCAAAAGTTGGCTTGGAATTGTTAAATCCTCCTTCAAAGCACGGATAGGGTGAGTGTTGTTTCGGTTCCACACGAACTCGTGTCCAGGTTCCAATAGTGTCTGGGTGATAGCAGGAATGTCCCAATTTCTTTGGACTACACTTCTGGTATAAGCACAGTAAGTATCAGTGGGAAGGTCACTTGGTTGGCCAAGGAAAGTGTTAATTGTATCTCGGTCAAATCTGATGGTGTGTCCTCTCACCATGGTTTTGAAGGACACTGGATCTTGATCGTCCAAAGGCATGGCATTAGCATAAAATTCACGAACTAAATCCTCATTGATCTCTTCAACTGGGCTGGCTAAGACGCCCCAATTCCTTTCATCAATAATCTCTTGGAAGCGTGAAAAGATGCCTCTCCTTTCAATTCTGAAAACATTTTCTCCCCAAATAGTTCTTGCTTCCAACTCTTCGAACCGAGCGTATTGTGGGTGGCCAAGGAAACGGATGGGATCAATTTGGGCACGTGAAGAACTACCTTGGTTGGTTGCTGCTTTTTTTGGTGCCATTACCTGTTTACAAACACAAAGTGTTACATGTGCAAAACAGATCAGAATGTGAAAATTTTTCAGAACTGAGGCCTGGTCGCTCAGGCCAGCAATGGTGGCATAGCGACCAGAACAGGAAGCAGGCAAAAAGTTTTTCATGGTCGCTCTGGCCAGCAATGGTGGCTCAGGCGACTGGGCAGAACAGGGGAAAAAATTAGCGGGTTAAGCCACATTCAAATTGAAAAACAGAGCAATATCAAACAAAGTTACAAATAAACACCCATTTCATCACAAATACTCAATTAAATGTTGAATAAATCACAACTAAGTATGTAGAGCTACATGCATTTCTCATGACCTTTTAACAACTTATGGGTAAGTGATTTTCAAAGGTTTTGCCAAAACATGTACAAAGTGTGATTTCTACCTTAAATTTGGATAAAAAAAAAAAAAAAAAAAATGGGTATTTCCTAAGTAGAACATGTAACATTGAAATGGTTTTGCCCCTTTCTTTCAAAATTTAATTTTGAAGTGAACATACCTTTGAAAGATGAACTAAAATAAGAATAGAAGGTGTGGAGAAGATTGCTTAGAAATTGCTTGAAACACTTTGGATTTGATAAAATTTTTGAAATGGAGTTGATTTAGAATGAAATGTGGAAGTGGGTGTTTAGAGAGAATGAGTTTTGGGATGAGAAAGAGTTTGGGTAGTTTGTTTTTAGGGTTTTCTAAGCAAAAACCGTGTTTTGAGTGGTGAGGGTGATGAGTCATCAAGTGACTCAGTGAGTGGGCCAGCTGGCGCCATTCTGCAGAGTGCAGGTGTCACTCTGGTCGCTGAGCCAAGGATTGGTGGCCTGGGCGACCAAATCTGAATTTTTGCCTAGTTCCTTTATTCATGTTACCCTTGCTGAAAATAAAAAAAAAACACAAGGTTGGGTTGCCTCCCAACAAGCGCTTGTTTAACGTCATTAGCTCGACGCCTTTTCGTTGAAATTATGGATCGGAAAGTGGCATTTTTGTGGTGAACCGATCAAATTCGCCACCAAAATAGAGCTTGAGCCTTTGTCCATTGACAGTCCATGTATCCTTTGTCTTTGGATCCTCCAAAAGAACTGCACCATAGGGTTTTATTTCTTTGATTCTAAAAGGTCCGGACCATTTTGATTTTAATTTTCCGGGAAACAATTTTAATCTTGAATTGAACAAAAGAACCATTTGCCCGGGCTTGAATTCTTTACTGAGAATTTTTTTATCATGGTAACTCTTGACTTTTTCTTTATACAATTTGGAGGACTCATAAGCTTGAGCTCTCATTTCCTCAAGTTCATGTAGCTGCAGTTTTCTCTTATCTCCTGAAAAACATGGATCAAAGTTAAGAAATTTCAAAGCCCAATAGGCTTTATGTTCTAACTCGACTGGCAGGTGACATGCTTTGCCGTATACCATCTGGAAAGGGGTGAGACCTATTGGTGACTTGAAAGCAGTTTTGTATGCCCACAATGCATCATCAAGTTTTGAAGACCAATCCTTTCTTGATGTAGAAACCGTCTTTTCAAGAATCCGTTTTATCTCACGGTTTGAAACTTCTGCCTGCCCATTTGTTTGCGGATGGTATGGGGATGCAACCTTGTGTCTGACTCCATAGTGTTCAAGGGCTTTTTCCAGTTGTGAATTACAAAAATGTGACCCTCCGTCACTTATGAGCACCCGAGGAGTTCCAAAGCGAGTAAAAATGTTCTTTTTGAGAAATTTTATCACCGTCTTGCCGTCAGCTTTAGGTGATGCAATTGCTTCAACCCACTTTGATACATAATCTACTGCCACAAGTATATATTCGTTTGAGAATGATGAAGGAAATGGGCCGACAAAGTCAATGCCCCAACAATCAAACACCTCAACCACAAGAATGTTTTGTAATGGCATTTCATTCCGCTTTGAAATTCCACCCGTCATTTGACATTTGTCACATTTCTGAGCATGTTGATATGCATCTTTAAACAATGTTGGCCAAAAGAACCCTGATTGTAACACTTTTGCAGCTGTCCTTTCTCCATTGTAATGACCCCCATATGGTGAATTGTGGCAATGCCATAGTACAAAAGATCACTAGTCCCTATTGGGCTTTGAAATTTCTTAACTTTGATCCATGTTTTTCAGGAGATAAGAGAAAACTGCAGCTACATGAACTTGAGGAAATGAGAGCTCAAGCTTATGAGTCCTCCAAATTGTATAAAGAAAAAGTCAAGAGTTACCATGATAAAAAAATTCTCAGTAAAGAATTCAAGCCCGGGCAAATGGTTCTTTTGTTCAATTCAAGATTAAAATTGTTTCCCGGAAAATTAAAATCAAAATGGTCCGGACCTTTTAGAATCAAAGAAATAAAACCCTATGGTGCAGTTCTTTTGGAGGATCCAAAGACAAAGGATACATGGACTGTCAATGGACAAAGGCTCAAGCTCTATTTTGGTGGCGAATTTGATCGGTTCACCACAAAAATGCCACTTTCCGATCCATAATTTCAACGAAAAGGCGTCGAGCTAATGACGTTAAACAAGCGCTTGTTGGGAGGCAACCCAACCTTGTGTTTTTTTTTATTTTCAGCAAGGGTAACATGAATAAAGGAACAAGGCAAAAATTCAGATTTGGTCGCCCAGGCCACCAATCCTTGGCTCAGCGACCAGAGTGACACCTGCACTCTGCAGAATGGCGCCAGCTGGCCCACTCACTGAGTCACTTGATGACTCATCACCCTCACCACTCAAAACACGGTTTTTGCTTAGAAAACCCTAAAAACAAACTACCCCAACTCTTTCTCATCCCAAAACTCATTCTCTCTAAACACCCACTTCCACATTTCATTCTAAATCAACTCCATTTCAAAAATTTTATCAAATCCAAAGTGTTTCAAGCAATTTCTAAGCAATCTTCTCCACACCTTCTATTCTTATTTTAGTTCATCTTTCAAAGGTATGTTCACTTCAAAATTAAATTTTGAATCTTGAAGGTTAGGGTTAGAAAGGGGCAAAATCATTTCAATGTTACATGTTCTACTTAGGAAATACCCATTTTTTTTTTTTTTTATCCAAATTTAAGGTAGAAATCACACTTTGTACATGTTTTGGCAAAACCTTTGAAAATCACTTACCCATAAGTTGTTAAAAGGTCATGAGAAATGCATGTAGCTCTACATACTTAGTTGTGATTTATTCAACATTTAATTGAGTATTTGTGATGAAATGGGTGTTTATTTGTAACTTTGTTTGATATTGCTCTGTTTTTCAATTTGAATGTGGCTTAACCCGCTAATTTTTTCCCCTGTTCTGCCCAGTCGCCTGAGCCACCATTGCTGGCCAGAGCGACAATGAAAAACTTTTTGCCTGCTTCCTGTTCTGGTCGCTATGCCACCATTGCTGGCCTGAGCGACCAGGCCTCAGTTCTGAAAAATTTTCACATTCTGATCTGTTTTGCACATGTAACACTTTGTGTTTGTAAACAGGTAATGGCACCAAAAAAAGCAGCAACCAACCAAGGTAGTTCTTCACGTGCCCAAATTGATCCCATCCGTTTCCTTGGCCACCCACAATACGCTCGGTTCGAAGAGTTGGAAGCAAGAACTATTTGGGGAGAAAATGTTTTCAGAATTGAAAGGAGAGGCATCTTTTCACGCTTCCAAGAGATTATTGATAAAAGGAATTGGGGCGTCTTAGCCAGCCCAGTTGAAGAGATCAATGAGGATTTAGTTCGTGAATTTTATGCTAATGCCATGCCTTTGGACGATCAAGATCCAGTGTCCTTCAAAACCATGGTGAGAGGACACACCATCAGATTTGACCGAGATACAATTAACACTTTCCTTGGCCAACCAAGTGACCTTCCCACTGATACTTACTGTGCTTATACCAGAAGTGTAGTCCAAAGAAATTGGGACATTCCTGCTATCACCCAGACACTATTGGAACCTGGACACGAGTTCGTGTGGAACCGAAACAACACTCACCCTATCCGTGCTTTGAAGGAGGATTTAACAATTCCAAGCCAACTTTTGCTGCTTTTCACTCTTCATAATATCATCCCTCGTTCCCACACCTCAGATGCTACTATGAGAGTGCTACAGTTCATGCATTTCGTGGAAAATAACAAAGAGATAGATGTTGCTCGAGTAATTGCTGATCAAATGAAGGAGATAGTGTTAACAGGACTCCGACCAACCAAGCTCAGAGGCAATGCTTCTTTAGGATATCCAGGCCTCATTATGGGCTTAATTAAAGAACAAGCCCACATGACTATTCCTGAAGAAGCAGTAGATTTCAAATTAAAAGAAATTGATGATGCTGAAGCTAGGCGACTTTGCAAGCATAGAAGGCGAACCTCTAGGAGGCAATCTTCTGTGCCACAACCCGCTAATCCTCCCTCATTTCCTCCCACGGGATACCCACCCATGGATCCCCTTACTTTCCACAATATGGTTTCTTATAATTGGGATTTGCATGATGCAGGTTACAGGGCTATGCAGGCTGTGCATCAGTCCATCTATAATACTCAGGTTGTGCAGCCAGTCATGACTCCAGACCAGTTTGCCACTTATGTTCAGTGGCCTGGGGACAGGCCTTTTATTCCAGGAGGGGGTAGCACCTCAGGTACAAATGCTAATATGGGAGATACAGGTGCAGGTGTAGGAAGTGGAGCAAACACATTTGATGATCCTGGTGATTTTGACATTGATGATCAGACGACTTTGAGGCAGATGATGGATTCTTTGAACAGGGGTGGAAGCGATGACGAGATGGCTGAAGAGGACCAGACTTCAGTCTCAGATGAGTTTTGAGAGGAGATCAGATAACGACTGAAACTCGCCAAAAAAGAGTGATATTTTAAAATCTTTCAGTCGTTTATTTCTTATTTGTGATATATATAGTATACTTTTTGAAACAAAACTCTTGATGCATGCACTCTAAAAGAATGTTTTGGTGAACCTATGATGCATGAACTTTGAAAAATGTTTTGGTTTAAGACAAGCATGTATGGTTTTGTGAACTTTAATATCTTTGTAAAATAGTTTGGAAGCATGTGTTTAAATTTCTAAGTAAAAATAGTTTTAATTTATGCATGTATGTTAGAAACAAGCTTTAAAATTTTAAGTGAATCAAGAGGATGGGTTGTAAAATCAAATGATCAAGCATGATAATTTTGATTTGTAGAACTTTATGTCAACTTTTGATTAATGTTTGAAATATGCTTAGGAACTTAACATGTTCTTGAAGTGTGTTGTTTGTCCTAAGATGATTCTCATTATTTTTGTTAAACATGATTGAAGCTTGTGTTATCCAATCTAGCCGGGTGAGAATGTGTGAACTTTCCATTGTTTACATAAATATTTGAGAGCCGACAATTGTGTATGCTCATTTGATTTTAACTTAATCTTGCTGTCATTGATGTGTTTGATGTTGTGGATATGATCAAGGCCCTGTTTCTTTTTGAGTGATAACTACTTGGCCAAATTTAACCTACCTTGTGAGATAGTGATCTTTTTGTGTCCCCTGTTGAGCCTTAAATTTTGAAAATTGTTTGTTAAACCCTGAAACCGAAAGAATGGAAAAACAACTACTCTACCCTTGTCTTAGGATAGGAGAGCAATTGTACTTCAACTAGGGTTATGATAAGGTTTAAGTTGGGGAAAAGTAGGTTACAAAAGTTACAAAAATAAAATGGTTTGAAGAGTAGTTGATTTGGTGATTTGCAAAAAAAAAAAAAAAAAAAAAAAATCTCATTGTGAAGAAAGAAAAGGATCACCAATGAAATAGGGGAGAAAAGAAAAAGAAAGGGAGTAAATGAATGAAAATTTTTATAAGTTCTTTAAGTTTTATTTTTGCTCTCTTATCCTTGAGGCCTTTTGAAATCCAAAGAAAAACAATGATTTTTTTTGTAAGCCCAGCCCCGTTACAAGCTTTATGAAGTCCTTAGTGATCCACGACTGATAGCATGTTTTGTGATATTGCTTGGATAAATGTTTGAATTAAACTGTTGCATGCACATTGCTTGGATGGAGTGAAACACTTACCCTTGAGTGATATATTTGTGAGAAATTTGTGATAACACTTGAATCTTAATTGTTTGATAAGAATGTTGAGAATTTTGCTTAGGCATAGCAATCACTTCATGATCATGCTTTGTTTCTTTGAATATTTTGAGGATTAGTCTTTAGTAGGCATTGTTTTACTTATGCTAGAAGAAGAAGATTTTCAAACTTTGATTGATTACAAACCCACTCTTGAGATTGCAAATTTTAAATTTGTCTATATTGTGATATTACCTTTTGTTTGAGGACAAACAAAGTCCTAAGTTGGGGAGAGTTGATAAGTGCCAAAAAGTAGTTAAAATTCTTATTCAATTAAGGCAATTATCGACTTATTTTCAAAGATATTTATAGTTAAAACCCCAAAACGTTGTACATTTTAACTAAAGATGTTTTATGTCCTAATCCTAGCTTTTTAAGCTTTCATGATTAAAAGAGGAGCAAAATTTAATTCTTTTCCCAAGAGGCTGGTGGCTGAGCTACCAGGTGATGGCTGAGCGACCAATTTAAAAGAAATCTTGGGAAACAAGCAAAGAATTCCACACGTGTCAAATAACCTCTTCACCAAGCCAAGTTGGTGGCTGAGCGACCAGGTGGTGGCTGAGCGACCAAATTGAAGGAAATCTTGGGCATCAAGCTTCAACTTTTGTACGTGTCAAGAAAGCCCCTTCACCAAGGCAAGTTGATGGCTGAGCGACCAGGTGGTGGCTGAGCGACCACTTGATGCCTATAAATAGCAATTCACTCTCATTACAAAAAAAGACGGGGGGGAGAGAGTTAAAAAAAAAAAACAGAGCAATTAAATTAGAATTAAGCTTAGGTCATAGGCAAGAGAAGGTGGATCCATCCAACTTGAGAGATCAAGGGATTGATGTGCACTCTTTGTTCCTCTTTCCACATTTATAAGTTTACCACCATGACAATGAGTGGCTAAATCTTTTGTTGTTGGGATTAGGTGTAGCTCATTCATAAATATGTACAACTCTTAATCATGTTATATATGTTTTAATTTATCATCAACTTAGTGTTATCTTTGATTTGCATGTTTATCTTTAAGATTTGAATTGTTATAGACATATTTCACTTTGAATCAAATGGAAAAGATAATCACTTATTAAAAATCCTAAAACTCTAGACATAGATTTAGGTTTTTAATATTCACTTTTGTATTGAAACTTAATGCTGTTGTGTTATTCAAATGTTTCGAGACATCGGAGTTTAAATAATACAATTTAGCCGTTATATTAATTATTCAATCGAGACATCGAGGATTAATAAGTATAACGTGATTCTTGTCGTTATCTGGACACAGAAACGTCCGTGAGCAATACGTGATATGTTGATGATTAGTTAAAATATATATGAATGTTTTAGAAACGTACATATAAGTGAAAGAGTGAAGTCTAATCCCGACAACCTTTTCTCTCTGAATCTTTAATCACATTTTTATTTACATTTATATGCTTTTGCAAGTTTTTACAACAAAAACAAACTTTAAATACTTCACTTAAAATTATGGTAATTGTTGAACGGTTTTTAATATCACACTAGTCCCTGTGGAGACGATAATTCTAAAACTTACTTTTGTACTTTCAACAAAATGAATGACAGCAATATGCACAAAAGTTGGCATTTTCCAACAAGCATTCCCGGCTAAAATCATAAAATGTGTATCGATGATCTGTGTTGTGCATAAAAGCATAATCATTGGATTAGACTGCACAGATTTATGCAATGCTATTGGCTAAATAACGTTTTTCAATGAAATTAAAACATCTTCAGTCAATAGCAGCCTCTATTGCAGCATAATGGCTCCTAGGCGCCACGCGAAATGTCATAGCATTGCAGTTTCGAGTAGTGGCTGTAGTGCCGCACATAGCAACCACTTCAGTGGTGATTGTGAGAATACCTGAGAATACTCTCAAATTATAGACATTACTTGTGTTTTTTTATCAATTCTTGTCATTTCACCCTAATATTCTGATTTCTTCTCCATTGAACCCTTAGTTCTTTCCCCATAAAACCTAAATAGTGTCTACTCTCTATGCAACATTCCGGTGGCCCTCTATATATAGTCGTCTCCTCTCTGTGTCCAATTATCTCTGTTCTCTATCTATAATAAATAAAACCCCATCAAACGAGTCCCAACCCCTAGCCACAACTCCTCTAAAACTTATTTTCTTTATATTGGTTTTGTATATTATTACAATAAGATTTGATTATTAGTTATGAGTGCGTTTATACCGCTATAGCATTTTGGAGGCAAATGCAATCTACAATTAACTAAAATTTGACAACTGGCAATCAAAATTAAACAAAGTTAGTAGCATGAGGGGGAGAATCTATGTCTTCATACCTTCCGGATTAAAAACACTAACAGCAGTTACACCGTCGCTATGTCCCTCCAATATATGTGTACATAATCCGGGACCATTCCAGACCCTAATTTTTTTTCCCATGTCATGGTAAAATAGAAGGATCAATAAATGGAAATTAATCAAATTACAATATCAAATAATCTCAAAGTACGTGAACAACTTAAGAAGAACCAAACAGTGTAAGAAAAACTAGTACCTTCCAAAACCATCATAACATCCTGTCAAAATAAACCTGCACAAAATAATGAAAGTCAACCGTAAATTCTTAGTGAATGGGACATTCAGGTCAAAAATTAAGTTAATTAACATACTAAAACAGAACTAAAATTCTTATATTTCAGACAATTAAAATAACACAATGTCAAGGATTGAACTCGCAAGACTACAAAAGACTTGTTAACCCAATGGCAAAAAAATTGAGTCCTGCAAACGAGGTCCATTAGAACATTGATTAATGAAATGAGAAATAGAAAGTTTTTATTTAAAAGTGTAGCACACTAGCACTCAATGCATTAATAAAATTTGATATTTTACGAGCATGGTTAGATATTTAGGATGTATCTTCTGACTACAGTCATGCACCACATTACAAATAAACCCCATATGGTGAAAAACTAATCATGATGATATACTCAAACCCTGTGTTATCAAAAAAATAATTCAATCAATCTTGCCATTGTCACCAAATAGGATAAAAAAATTAAGGGAAGCCAATAAAAACCAACCACACTTACTTAAATTTAACGTTTCCAACTCAGTAAAATCATTCACAAAAAACAGTTAAGTATTGGAGTTTTTCATACAAAAAATATTAGTTGTCGGCAGTAATAAAGGTAAGAGTTAATAAATAACTAAAACTTGGACCATTATTATGAATAGGCTAAATCATTAGAAGTCTGAGAAATTATCCATAAAAAATGTACACAATCACAAACTTACCGAGAAGAAGAACCATCAACAGCACTGACCCAGTCATCATGTAAAGAAGGGTCTTCTTCCTTTCGTGGGGCTACAGCCCTTGTGTACTCAATTTCCAATATCCTTTCCTAGAATTGATCATTCACAATGGTTAGCTGTGAGATTACAACATCAGAGACAAAATAGCCATGGTTTGTGTAAAGATTAAAAGAATGAATGAGTTATTGTTTCATATATCCTGATTCAATCCCAGAAATTTCAACAATTTCACCATAATATTGAGATTTCCGATTTAAAACTAAACAGAACTGTTCAGTAGTCATCAAATTCACAATTCAAATTGAGTACATAAATCTATGCAAGTATACCCAAACCATTTTATAAGTGACTTAAACTAATTTATGATAGCTAAAGTTGTCGACTCGTAGGATTTTATGAGTTACCTCGACATTTTGACATCCATGTCACAACCATAAACTCTTTCACTTCATTTTTATTTATACTTCGAAATACTACAATAGAGTTAGTGGTTGCTAATATCCTACTACCTGATTTAACATCTTCTAGTTATGTATACTACAAACAATTACAGAACATATACAGCAACAACCGAACCTTATAATGCATTAAATGATGATGACAATATTCCCTATAATGTATTCTTTCAAATTTATAAAATCAACGACTATTTTTTTGTAACTCTGTTAATCAATGGTGCAACATGCAGATTGTTTTTAAACTGACAACATGAAATATAACAGGTTAGGTTCTTGGATTGACCTATTTGAGCTTATCTACTGGCACGAGCACTTATGAGACTGCTTGAGATAACTTATGGAAACAACTTATGATATGCCCATAAACTCTTAAGAATAGGCTATGAAAACACAACTTATAGCTTATATGAAAACAATTTGACTAGCTTATACATAAGCACTTATACGACTAACACTTATATTAATCAAACTATTTATTCAAACCAAACCTAAGTGTGTTTGAAACAAGTTCTCAACTTAAGCCAGGTTAGAACTATTTCTAAACCTCAACAAAACCTATGGATAAAAAGTTAAACACATTCTTGCCTTCTAAGAAAACAACCAAACCATAATCATTGCTTACCGCGGAGATTCCCTTCGCGAGAAGAAACTGCTCAAGCGACATACGAACAAACTCGCCATCAATCAAAAAATCAAAAGCTTCGGTTTCATAATCTTCATCTACCAAAATAAAATCAACCTGATATCAACAATCACTTAACTTCAAATAACAATGATAATAAGACGGTGAAAACAGTGTAATTGAGAATTGTTGGATTCAATGTGTACCGTTGGATTTGAGAAGGCCGTTAACAATAGAGGAGAGGCCGAATCTGGTGAGATCGGAAGGAATGGAGATGGTTGGTGGGTTTGAAAGTTTGAATGGTTCGGGTAAGTTAGTTATGAAACGGACTTGGATTATTCTTGTGCTGGTTTTGCCATTTTCTTCGGCGGTGTTCATCTTTCTCTGCTCTGTTTGCTCTGTTTTGGGGGTTTCGGTGTGTAATGGGTTTTAGGCTTGGCAGAGGTAGTGGACAGGATATGCAAATAACGGGTAAATATTCTTTTTTTTTAACAGATGTAAACTTAATGCATTTCATTTATTTATTACTAGCGGGCCAGGCAGGCGATGTACCCAAAAAAAAGATACGCCTTATGTTATGGTGAGTTTGTTAATAAAAGATTTTTGTTGCTACTAAAAAAAAGCAAGGGTAATGTTGGTATTATGAAAATTTTACCCCAAAACTCATGTATTCTTTTTATATATTATAGTATAGAATAGATATAGTTGAAAAAACCATAAAAAAAAAAAAGAGGAAGTTAAGGGCAATTATGGAATAATTAAAAAACCATAAAGGAAGTTAAGGGCAAAATGGACCCAAAAAAATCCAGCCCAAACTCCCTTATCCCCTTTATATATTGTTATAGAAGTATAGAATAGATATAGATAAAAAAACCATAAAAAAAAAAGAGGAAGTTAAGGGCAATTATGGAATAATTAAAAAACCATAAAGGAAGTTAAGGGCAAAATGGACCCAAAAAAATCCAGCCCAAACTCCCTTATCCCCTTTATATATTGTTATAGATTTATATATTGTTATAGATATAGTATAGAATAGATATAGATGAAAAAACCATAAAAAAAAGAGAGGAAGTTAAGGGCAATTATGAAATAATTAAAAAACCATAAAGGAAGTTAAGGGCAAAATGGACCCAAAAAAATCCAGCTCAAACTCCCTTATCCCCTTTATATATTGTTATAGATAATAATAGGAGTAATACAAATAGGAATTGAATCAAGAGTATTGCGAGAAACATGGCAAGAAGATGAGCGCTCCTGTTTGTTTGTTTTCCGCCTAGCAAATACATCTACACATATTTTTTAGAAAAAACTGAGAAAGAAAAAGATAAGTTTTTACGATCATTACATTGGCTTTTAGAATTTCTTTTGTACCAACTTTTTTAAAGAATTATATAAAAGTATTTAAATTTTAACAATTGTTGTCAAAAAAAAATTAGCCATTTATATTGATCTTATAGTAATTTTACAAGAATTGAGTCAAAAAATAATAATTTTATAAGAACATCCGCACATTGGTTGATTAGTTCCCTTTGCAAAGAGTATGTTGCAAGGTAGTAGTTTGATCTTTCGCCTAAAATTCACGAATAGACACCAAAAGTTTGACATAATAATGATGAAAATTTAACTTTTTAAAATTTGTTTGCGAACATAGTTTAATATCAAACAAGCAAACTTGGATCTCTACATGAAGCACATTAGAAATACCAACACTACCGTAAAAGGCGAACTCGAAGGAGCTTTCGTAGTTCCTAACTAAAAATCCAAAGCCTGTTTTTCCTAGATTTGTAAGGGCGCTTCCATCAACATTAAGGACCATAGTATATACATCACCATGTTGCCAGCGGACTTCCTATGCTGGTCGAGGGCCATGTGAGGGATTTTAAGAACCAAACATCTGACTCACAACTTGAAGCTGAGTATGAACCGCCAAAACTGTTAAACTCAATACGGAGTTAATGAAGATGGACCTTTGGAGCTTGTACCATTAGCCACATCATATCAGTTGATTCCGCCACAGTTGTGATCGATTTGTTTGGAACCCGAAATATCCATAAGCCACATTGTACCAGTTTGCATGTCTCATTTTCTCTTTTTTTTTTTTCTCTTCATGCTCTATGTTATTGGAGTGTAATGACACTCAATTAGTAAAAAAAAGTGACCTTTTAGTTCTAAAGAAAAATGAGACCTGATAATTTATATATATGGCAATGGGGGCGGGGCAAGGAGGATTTTGCCTTTCCCAATCAGGGGCGGATCCAGGAATTTTAGTAAGTGGGGTCAAAATTATAACGTAAAAAAATATAAATTGTTATTTATATAATTTTAACATTTTTTTAATACAAAATTACTTATTTTGGTTTATTAGTCAATACTCTTAAGATACTCATTAGTATTATAAATCAGTCTTATTAATTTTATATTTGTTATAGTGCAATAAATTGACTATATAAAAACGATAATATCAAATATATGGGGTCACATTGCATAAATAATACTAGTATTAACTAAAAATATAATAGGCAAGTGGGGTCAGCTGACCCCACTGCCCCCAGACTAAATCCGTCCATGTTCCCAACCCAAACCCGTAAAGTTTAGATTTTCCTAAACCTGTCTCAATTCTCAACGAGTATGAAAATTGAAAAGTAGAACCTCAAACCCATATCCTACGGGATTCGGGTATCCCCTATGTTTCGGGTATCCCAATTCTGCATCACTTCCATATGAACTTGGTTAAGTGTTGATATTTTTTTTTTTAATAAAAAATGGGTAACAATATGATTTTATCGAATACTCAACTTTGTTTTTGTTACTATATATTGAATACTCAACTTAAAAATAAACACAAGAATATAATTTAAGACTTTATTTAAGCGTTTATAATTTAAGAGATGTAAAATGTAATTATTATATATAACGGGGAGTGATGTTCGGAGTGAGTATCAATGTGTTCATTACCCGCCTCACCTCCGGTCTTTTAAAATCGGAAAAACCCAAATCCAAACTCAGTCAATTCAGTTTTTCTCGTCAAAATCGAGGCAAAGCGGGGGGACAGGTACCCACACGAGTATGAGTTATATTGTCATGAGTAAGTAAAATTTTCTACTTATGTACAAAAAAAAAAAAAAGTAAAATTTTCTACTCAAATCAAATTCAGATTTTACTAAATAATTCGTCTTAAATGAACTCGTTAATCTTTTAAATTCGACCAAAAATGTTTTTTTGCATCACTAATATCTGATTCACTTAACCGTCTAATTAATTCGGGAATCCCGTTGAGGCAATGTTTTTTTTTTTTTTTTTTGATAATTGGCAATGTTTTTTCTTTGAACATAAAAAGAAAGACAAATAAAGTTTAGGATTGAAACACATCTGGCTCGGATATTGCGGCAACCGCGTAAGAGAGCAATGCTGTGTCCGTAATCACTTATATATACTTCTGCCTGCGTGTGGTTTTCATTCTTTCTCTTTTCAAAAACGCCGTTCTCCTCTCAATTTTCTGTATTTTATTTTCTAACAAACAAACGAAACCCTTGTTTCCCTCTCAATCAAAAATCATCAAATTTCTCTCTATTCTGCAACAAATCAATCAAAGCAGCGTGAGAGGTAGAGAGAGAGAATAATGAACTGCGATTCCATTCACTGAGAAAGATCTGAGTTTTTTTGTGATCAATTTGACGCGCTTATGGGTGCTTCTGGTTCCAAACTTGAAAAGGCTCTCGGTGACAATTTCCCTGAAGGAGAACATTACTTTGGCCTTGAGAATTTTGGCAATACTTGTTATTGCAACAGCGTTTTGCAGGTTTATATCTATCTTACAACTTCTTTTACTTCCAGATTCAGATTTTCATTCGCTTATTTACAAAATAATCACTTTTTGTTACTTAATTTAATTGTTGATTTGATTAATTCTATGAATGTTTTTGTTTTGCTTAGTTTTTTAAGTGCTTCATTAAACAATGATTATTAGGATGAGTTTATTTGACATTGATTCTGATACCTAATTATCACGTGATACATTCTTAATGATAACATTTCCTCAATGATTTTGTTGCATTTGAGTAAGCAATTTGATTTCATTGACTAAAAAAACGGTTTGCCAATTTTTATTTTATATTATACTTTTTAGTATTGTATGTATCAAATATTCAAATGTGAATGTGAATACTTGTTTGTTGTTTTGCCCTGGTCTGATCAATAACTGGCAAAACTAGTTTTTAGTTCTAACTATTGGAGAGGATACTAGAATCAAAATATCTAGACAATGATCACCGAATTTGTTAAACTAGCTTTGTAGAGTAATTTTAATTTCAACCCTAAAGAATTGTGTTTTTGGATACCATCAGTATGTTGAGCTATGAAGCACGGACACCGGACACGACACTGACCTTGACACGTCGACACCGGTAATAATCTGAGAAAATAACATAATTCAATGTAATCATATGTGTCGGTGTCAGACACTGCGTGTCCAACACCGTGACACACCTAGTCCGAGGAGTGTCCGTGCTTTGTTGAGTATGTTAGTTTATATACCTTCTAATCGATTATGTGTGTTTTTGGTTGCTAACACTTAATTATTAATTTTTTACCTCACATTCTACAGGCTCTATACTTCTGTGTTCCATTTCGAGAACAATTGCTACAGTATTATGGAAAAAACAAAAACACAACAGATGCAGAGGAAAATCTTTTGACTTGCTTAGCTGAACTATTTTCGCAGGTAACAAATCTACATTTAGAAAAACTAGAAAAACACTTGATTGCACGAGACCTCTTCATATTTGTTTGATTAAATCATGATTTATCATTGTAGAATTTATACTGGTTTCATTGTTTGTAAATAAGGTACATGATGTTGATGTTAGATACTTACATGGATGAAGCAACCCAGTCCACCAAATTAGTAACTTATTAACCGCACTCAGACCCATTAATTTTTATCACAGATATTATATTATGTAAAACCGTTGTAAGAATGCCAGACAGGTTTGCCCTTGTGACCATCCAAATATAGAATAGGGTGATTTGCAAATTCTATCCAAGTAACGTACATTCCTTTAGATCCAGTTCTCTAGGCCATCTCCGTATGTTGTTTATCGTTATGATTTAGACACCCACTTTAATAGTGAAAATGTCACACTGGAGCTTGGCGAAGACCCATTATTCATTCTTTACGTGACTGTTGAAACCTTTTCTCTCTAAGTTGTTACTAAGGAAATTTCATACCCTATTATTGTATTTGTGAAGTTTATCAAAACATGACTAGCTACTTGTTTTGTAGGGCCTAAAATCTGTTTCCTTAGTTACATTTATGTTCCTCTTTGTCAGCTGTTGTGTTTTGTTCTTTTTGTTTCTGTTGTACAAGGGCTTTGCAGGCAGTAGTAATTGCATGGCTCTCTAAATCTTTGATGAACTATACTACATCTCTTATTTTTCTCTTGAAAAATTGCTTCAAAGTATATGTGATGTGTTTTTTAATTTTGTTGTGTCTATTTTCCCATCTGTGCTTTTCCTTCTGAGAGATAAGAAATTGGCCGAGGTGATTGCATGCTTGCCTAAATATGATCGTTGTATGTTTATTTTGTATATTTTCAACATTCTGAAAATATCTTGCTTCAGATGTCCAGTTAATGTACTCACGCCTGCTTGTTTATTACTTTCACGGTTTTGAATTACCATGTTACTTCCTTTGATATAGATAAGCTCCCAGAAGAGGAAAACAGGTGTAATTGCTCCCAAACGATTTGTACAGAGGTTGAAAAAACAGAATGAACTCTTCCGTAGCTATATGCACCAGGTACTTGTTTAATCTGACATGAATGAGCACAAAAGTAAAAGGTGTGATTGTTTTGTAAATTATCAACTTTCCTTTGAGAGCAATGCATAGAATATTACTCCCTCCGTCCTAAATCTCTGGTCCTTTTAAGTATGGACACATATTAAGATACAATATAATAGACTTAACAATTTTACGCATAATTCACTTAATGAAAGAAACATTCATTTAATGCATATGATTTTGCTTTTGTAAGGGTACAAAAGGAAAAATATCATTAATTTTGTCTTGATTTTCTAAAAGAACCAAATTTTTGGGACAAAACTAAAATGCTATAAGAACCAAAAATCGGGGACGGAGAGAGTAGTTTGTACTCGTGCACAGTATAAAGATAGGTGATGTACTTAGTTGCTTCTCAGTTGCAATTGGTTTTAATATGAAACTTAGCTATAAATATGCTTGCAAGGCTTAGT